>NW_012115155.1:368612-570319 GCF_000951035.1 Colobus angolensis palliatus | reverse complement strand
TACCTAATGTAAATGACGAGTTAATGGGTGCAGCACACCAACATGGCACATATATACATATGTAACAAACCTGCACGTTGTGCACATGTACCCTAGAACTTAAAGTATAATAATACAAAATAAATAAATAAAAATTAAAAAAAAGAAATTGTTGATTTGGGCTTCCTTGTATTTATTGATCAATTAAGGGAGACCTGACATCTTTACATATTGAATATTTCATTCTCTGAAACATGATATGCCCCTCTAATTATTTAGATCTTCTCCAATTTTCCTCAGTTGGGGTAGTATTCGCCTAAGAGGTATTGTGTATCATTAATCCTATTTGTTTCTATGTATTTGGTGGGTTTCTATGTTATTGTACAGGGTAGCTTTAAAAAATTTTAATTTCTAGTTGTTGATTATATGTCAAAATGCAATTAATGTTAAAATAATGCTTTGTATCTAGCAACCTTAGTAAATTCACTTATGTTAAAGTTACATAGAGATTCTCTCTTTGATTGTTACTTATAAAATCATGCCATCTGTAAATAATGATGACTCTATTTATTTGTTTTCTGTCTGCAGTGGGTTAAATGATGGCCAAACAAAGGTGTTAAATCCTAATCCCTGGAACTTATAAATATTATCTTATTTGGAAAAAGGCTCTTGTGGATATAATTAAGCAAAAGATTTTGAACTGAGAAGACTGCCCTGTATTGTTTGGGTAGGTCCTAAACGTCATCATGAGTGTCCTTATAGGAGAGTAGCACAGGAAGATAATGGACACACAAGGGAAGCTTTGATGAAAAGATGGAGGCAAAGATGGAGGCAAAGATGGAGGCGTGATGCAGCCACAAGCCCAGGAATGTGAGGTCAGTCATCAGAAGCTGAAGAGACAAGGAACAGATTCTCCCCTATGGCCTCCAGAGGGAGCATGCACCTGCCAGATTTAGGACTTCCAGTCTCCGAAACTGTAAAGAGAACAAATTTCTATTGTTTGAGCCACCAAGTTTGCGGTAATCTGTTATAGAAGGCATGAGAAACCAACACACCATCCTAAGGACTTTTATTTCTTTTTCTTGCTGTCTTCTGCTGGGTAAGACTTCCAAGACAATGTTAATAGTAGTGTAATAGCAGGTATCATTGTTTTGTCTCTCAATGATAACACTTTAAATATTGTAGCATTAATTATGATGTTAGTGTAATAGCAGGTATTTTGTCTTGTCTCTCAATTATAATTTTTTAAATACTTTAGTGTTAATTATGATGTGAGCTGAAAGATTTTTATAAGAAACCTGTTAATTAAATTAGGGAAATTATTGCCTATTTTTGGTTGTGAAGAATTTTGAGGGGAACTGATGTTAAATTTGATTAAAGGATTTCCCTGTAATTATTGAGATGACATTTTTTCCCATTATTCCATTTATGTGATAATTATACTGATTAATTTTTTAATGTTAAATAAATATTGCATTTCTGGAATAAACCCCATTTGTCCATGTTGTATTATCTTTCTATGTTTCTCTGGATTTGATTTGTTAATATTTTGTTGAGGATTTTTGTAGGTATGTTTGTGAAAGAGATTGATTGGACAGTGATTTTCCTTTCTTATAATATTCTTGGCAAGTTTATGCTGGCTTCATAATGCTAGTACATTCATGTTGTAGTATGTATCAGTATTTTATTCTTTTTGTTACTGAATAATACTTTCTTGTGTGCATATACCATATTTGTTTACTCATTTGTTAGTCTTTGGACATTTGGACTGGCTTCCAACTTTTGGCTCTTATGAATAATGCTTTTATGAATGTTTGTGTGTTTTTATGTGGGCATATTTGTTTATTTCTCTTGAGTATATACCTAGAAATGAAATTGCTGTGTCTTATGGTAACTCTATATTTCACTTTGTAAATAACTGCTAGACAGTATGCCAGAGCAGCTGTACCATTTTACGTTCACACCAGCAATGTACAAATATTGTGATGTTTCCACATCCTGTCCAACATGTATTATTATCTAACCTTTTGATTCTAGCCATCCTGGTAGCTGTGAAATGGTGTCTCATTGTAACTTGATTAAGTAATGATGACAAACATCATTTTATATATCTGCAATTACCTTTAAAGCAATTAAAAATAAGAGAAAATATCTTTTTGCATTTTCCCTCATTTTTATGATTTCCATTGTGTTTCATTTCTTTATCTAGAACCAAATTTCTTTTTAGTATCATATTTTCTCTCATTTAGTATTTCTTTAGTGAAGGTTAGTTGGCAGTAAATTATTTCATCTTTTGTTTGTCTGAACAAAAATCTTTATTTCTCTTTCTTTTTGTAAAAATATTTTCACTGAGTATAAAATTCTGAGTTGACAGCTTGGCTTTAAAGATGTCACACCATTGTCTTCTGGTTTGTATGGTTTCGGCTACATGTCTGCTGTCATTATTTGTTGCCCTATTTGTAACGTTCTCTTTATCTTTGTATACCTTGAAGATTTTTCACTCTGACTTTGATATTGAACAGTTTTATTATAATCAGTGTGTGAATTCTGTGTGTGTTTGTGTATGTGTGTGCACATACAGGCTTGGGATTCTCTGAACTGCTTAAATTTGTGGTTTGTTTTCTTTCATTAGGAGAAAACACTCAGCAATTATCTCTTCAAATATATATATATATATCACTATATATATATATATAAACATCACTATATATATATATATATTTGAAGAGTGTGAATTTTATTTTAACGGTGCTGGGATTGACTAGGATGGTTATAGCATGTAAACAATAGGTATATATATATATACCTATTTCATTTGTTTTCTCCATCTTTTCCTTCTGGGTCTCCAGTGACCCATATGTTGGACCATAGTTCTTGGAAACTCTGTTTTTTGTCTGTCTCTTCTTTTCTCTCTTTGTTACCATTTGAATAATTTATATTGGCTTATTTTCAAGATATCTTTCCTTATGTGTGTTCTGTCTTCTACAAGCCCATCACAGAAATTCTTCATTTCTGATATTTTCTGTTTGATGCCTTCTTCAGTTCTTCACTTCTCTGCTGAATTTCCCCATTTGTTCATGCATGTCATTCATATTTTTCACCAGATCCTTTGACATACATTATAATAGTTATTTCAAAGTCCCTGTCTGATAGTTCAAACCTTTGTTTTATTTCAAAGTGTATCCATATCTCTTGACAATGGGATCGTGTTGGCTTTTCCTATTTTTTTCCTTGCTTGTATGTAAATCTCCCAATTTTTATTACATTCCAGACATTACATGTAAGAAGACAGCAGAGGCAGAAGCAAAAAATATTTTTGCCTAGAAATAATAATGATTCTTTTAGGATCAGGCCATTGGTGTTGGGAAATGGGGTTGATTAGGGAAGTTGAGTCAATCTAGATAGCAATCGATTTGAATTTGTGTTTCATTGTTGCAAACTGACCACAAAGTGGGCTACCCTTAATATGTGCTTGTAATGGGATCTGGGGTATGGGAAGATGTTTCTCAATGTTTTTGCATCACCCTCAGCTTTTCACAGTCTCTGCACATACACACCATGCTCTTCCCTCTTCCACAGGAATAGACTGCTATTGTTTGTTTCTCAGTGCTAAGCTAATTGTGGGCACAGAAAGATTCTTGGTTTTTCTGGTCCAGTCTTAGTTTCACATAGGCCATGCACATCTGGGCTTCGGGGGTGGTCATCCAGGGCATTTAAACTATTTATTGCATTTGTGGGTCTTTGGACAAGAGATGATTTTCTGCCCCTTTCCAAGTGAAAGCTTACTCTGCTCTGTATGCATACAGGATCCTGGAACAAAGATCATTTTCTACACCTCCACCAGTGGAAGACAGCATTTCTTCCACTCTTTTCTCAGATTTTGCTTGAACCCTGTAAGAGAACATTTCTACCCCTCCCCTATTGGCTTAACTATTGGCTTCATGTGAGAAAAGGGTTCAGGGAAGTGCATGGTGTTTCATACCTGTCTCCCCACCTCACAGTACTTCCTGTACTCCTGCACCATGCAAGGAGGTCCTCTTGTCAATCTTTGTTGGGAGCACCCAGTGAAGGCTCATAAAAATATTGCTTGTGAGTGAATATTGCCTCTCATGTCTGAAGGTTTTCAGTTATTCTAAATTGTCACTCTAGCCCACATTGTCTTTGAAGAATTTATTACGTTTTTTAGCTGTTTGCTTTCCATCTGCTTTAACGGAGGGCATTTCTCTCCCTCTCATTTTCTGATGAAGTTAGAAACATTTGTGTGCCTCATCTCCTCTTGAAGACATTTTTCAGTTTTTGTAATTTAGTTCATTTGGTTGACATAAGATCTATGATGGGTTCATGGAAAATTTGATTTTGTAAATTATCCAGTTTTTTCGTATTGCCAGGTTGGAAGCTACTTTTTCTTCTGGATTCTTATATTCTAAGAGTACACACATACATTATGCCAAGTTCTCTTCTAGAAAAGACTGGCAAAGCCCATCCTTTTGAAGAACTAAAGAACTTATATTCTGGTAGAGCAAGACAGACAATAAGCACATAGATAAGTAAATAAACAAGCAGAAGGCATATGTTGATATATAAACTCTAATCTGGGAAAAAAACTTTAAGAAAAAATGAAGCACAGTGCGATGACAGACAGTGACTATGAAACGTTACTTTCCAGTAAGTATTAAGATAAGACATAAGAATTAACCAGCTGGCCGGGTGCGGTGGCTCAAGCCTATAATCCCAGCACTTTGGGAGGCCGAGACGGGCGGATCACGAGGTCAGGAGATCGAGGCCATCCTGGCTAACACGGTGAAACCCCGTCTCTACTAAAAAATACAAAAAACTAGCTGGGCGTGGTGGCAGACGTCTGTAGTCCCAGCTACACGGGAGGCTGAGGCAGGAGAATGGCGTAAACCCGGGAGGCGGAGCTTGCAGTGAGCTGAGATCCGGCCACTGCACTCTAGCCTGGGCCACAGAGCAAGACTCCGTCTCAAAAAAAGAATTAACCAGCTATGCAATGATGTGTGAGAACATGGAACACAGTAAATGGAAAGTGAAAAGTGCATGAGTGAGGTGAGGTGTGGTGTTTGTATTTGCAAAGAATCAACAGAGAGCTACTCTGGACAGAACATGGAGAGTGATGGAGCCAGTGGCAAAAGAGGAGACAGGAAAAGCCAGTGAGGGACATGGTGTAAGACTTTAAAACCCACATCAAGGAGTGTGAATTTTATTTTAACGGTGCTGGGATTGACTAGGATGGTTATAGCATGTAAACAATATGACATAATATACAATCACTTGAATAGATGTAGCACTTCTAATCACTGGGGACTAAAGGAAGCTGGTTTCTTTCTATGACTGGAATCTCCAGCGGATCTTGGCAATGAACTCACACACCATGCAGAATTTGTAAGGTGAAAAGGATGAAGGATGTTGGAGTCACCAAGTCTCACTTCAGTAGTAGGGAATCTTATCATTTCTTTTTCTGTTAAAAATGCTGGTTTCTTTATTCCACACATGAAGTGTCTGCATTTCTTTTGAAGAGGAAAAAAATAAAAAAATTTACCTTGTAACCTAGAATTCAGAATTCTTAGAGATCTAGATGAATTTCAGATCTCAAGAAGATTCCCTTGTAGAATTGCAACATTTTCTGATTAACTTCACAATATGGTTCCCACAAAGTTGGAGCTCAAATTTCAATGATATGTATCAAACTTTATAACGGTAAGGCACTTTTTACCCTACACCAACCTGAAGACTTCTACTGGAATGTGCATTTTCCAGGGAATTTCCCCACTTTTCTGTCCTTTGAATGAGGGAAAAAAGACATCAGTATTTATAGATTTGAATTTCTAAACCTTTGAGATTCAAATGCCAAAACCATCTCATCTTTTAAATGCAGCTACCAGCATTAGGAGACACTTAGTAGCTATACATAGACTTCTTAGAAAATATGAGAAACAGATTTTCAGAGAAAGCATGCTTTTGAAATACCACCAGACCCACTATAGTCATTAAAGGCCAGAGAACTGAAAACTGAGGTTCCCTTAAGAGAATATCTCATTTGTCCACTTGTTCAATCTCTTATTTGTTCTTTCAGAAAGTGTTTTTGAGCATCTATTGCAATCATTCTTTAATGTTCTATAGAGCATACAAAAAATAAACAACACAGTCCATGCACTGAAAAAGCTCATACAGTCTAAAACAGGAGATGAAACAGGCAAAAAAAGTTACAGATCTAACCCAGGAGCCACTTACAAGCTGCAAAAGGCTATAGGAATGAAAAGTACTTAACTTTGGGGTCACTTACTGAAGTAAAGAGGATTAATTTTGTTTTTCTGTGAATAACGTTGGAATAGGAATAGGACTACTTACTGCATGGATCTTTTTTTTTTTTTTTTTTTGAGACGGAGTCTCGCTCTGTCGCCCAGGCTGGAGT
This sequence comes from Colobus angolensis palliatus, assembly GCF_000951035.1. NCBI lineage: Eukaryota > Metazoa > Chordata > Mammalia > Primates > Cercopithecidae > Colobus > Colobus angolensis. The sequence continues at coordinate 563,910 of NW_012115155.1, read as the reverse complement.
GCAGTGGCCGGATCTCAGCTCACTGCAAGCTCCGCCTCCCGGGTTCACGCCATTCTCCTGCCTCAGCCTCCAGAGTAGCTGGGACTACAGGCGCCCGCCATCTCGCCCGGCTAGTTTTTTTTGTATTTTTAGTAGATACGGGGTTTCACTGTGTTAGCCAGGATGGTCTCGATCTCCTGACCTCGTGATCCACCTGCCTCGGCCTCCCAAAGTGCTGGGATTACAGGCTTGAGCCACCGCGCCCGGCCTGCATGGATCTTCTTAATGTGAGGGTGGCCTCCGTCTTTAAAGGTGCCACTTACGAAAGTTCAGAGGGAAACAGTTTTTGATGGTAATGGGACTTACGTGCTTGGGTAGTGGAGACAGTGGAAATGTAGGCTGAATACTTGACCTGGGCCTCAGAACTCATGCTCCAGAGACAGACTAACAATGGAAGGCTCTCCAAACTGGAGTAATAATTAAAGTCATGAGGCAGACAAACTCTTAGAAGGAGAGGGTATAAAATAAGAAAACCAAGAGCCAACGCTGGAGCTTTGGGAAATACTAATTCTTGCATATAGTTTGTAGCCAGGGCAGTGCCTGACGCATGTGGAAATCACATTCAGAGCCCTGAAGTCATTAACACCAGTCTTACTAACGGTGCTCTGGCTGAGCATGGACAAGCACTGCACAAATTACTGCACCAGTGACTCGACTGGATGCTTATGTGATGGCTAGACATGGATTCAAAGTATTTAACTTGACCCCTTGTGTACAAAAAGCACTTGTGTCAAAGGTGAACCGTTATTTTTATTTAGCATAAGGCACAACCTTCGCTGTAAGGACCTCTGCTTATTTTTCACTCCTAGGTAACCTTATCCTCTGTCTTCTGGGGATTCACATAGGTAAATTGCCAAAGCACATAAACCCAAACTGCCTGAATCAAGTTTTGGTTTCTGTTCTTTCTTCAATTACAAGTAGTGATCTCAGGAGGGCCTGGGGCTCAGAAGACAGATAGAATTTATCTAACTGCTGCCAGAATGTAATTTAAAATGAGTCCCAGAGGAAAAGAGTTTTCCCAAATATTCCCACTGTGGGACCAGGGGTGGGAGGGAGCTTGCCAGGGCCAGGCATAATGGGTGAGGAGCCTCCGTTTGTGAGGATGTTTCTGCTGACATCCATTCCAGGGACTTTATAGAAGTCGCTAACATGACTGGTTATACCTTCTATCCTTCTCTTAAAAGTGGATTCTTCCTCCAAAAGTGACTTTATCTATTGTGTATTTAGCCTAAGTCATGTGGGATTTTGCAATTTACAGATCCAGCATTGAGGCATGGTTGTAATGCAACTTCTTGCAAAGACAGGTTTAGTAAACGGCATCTCACAAATGCTTCCCAGCTGCTATGGAATGAGCCAGGACTTGAATCCAGGCTCTGCACCTTTTCCAATGCTCTGAGCAAATTAACTCAGAGCAACTTGAAGCATTTGACACAGGACATGCAAATTGCAGATAGTAGAGTGGCTTAAAAATATGTCTTTTTTTTTTTAAATCTAGATCACTGATGGGGCTGGAGAGAGGAGACAGAAATTAGCAAGCCTGGAAGGATGCAAAATAGCTGATGAGAGGACAGGAGAAACCAAGAGGGGAGGGGTAATGCCTAGACAGGTGAACAGCCATGGAGAAGGGAGCTTGGAGGGTGATAAACCCTGAACATGTTCCACAGTAGCAGGGAGCTTGTATAATCCTGAGCGTGAGGGTGGGTGATGCTGTGGACCAGGTGAGAGGCTCCTCCCCATAGTTGAATGGAAGTTTATTAAGCCAGGGCTGCTCAGAAAGGAGGAGGCGTCAACAATGGAATTTGCCACCCCTTTTTGTCTCACACTGAGACAACCCAGATGGGGAGGGAGAAAAGGGGAGGGATACTTTGATGCGCTGTTGGAAAGGAACAGAGGTCAGAAAAACCCAAGAAACCAAATAAAACCTGTGATCTAGACTTCCCTATGAGGCAGGGATTGCCTAAATCAGTCAAAATGAAATTCAGAGTACAAAAGTGTTATAAAGGGAAAGCTTCCCTTCCCTACCCACAAAGTGTGACAAGTGAGAAAAGGCTTTGAGGCTCCTTCTGAAGGGTTGTTCCTAGAATTCTGTAATAGAGGCACACACAATCCTGAACACCAATAGGATTGTCCACAGGCGCAGCCCAGGCACCCATTCCTCCTGTGACAAATAGAGTAATCTGACCCTAAGAGAACCTAACAAGAAAAGGCAGTACAGAGAAGGCAAATGTGACCAGCACCGACCCTAAAATTCCCTTCACCTCCCATCTTCCTCCAAATCCCACCTACCCCAAATGTGGCTTTCCTTGGTCCAGCAAAATGTTCTTATTCATAGACTTCAAGGAAAACTCATGCCTAAGTAGTCAGTTGAGTGAAAAGAGGACAGAGAAATGGGACAATGACCTTTCATAAGTGACCATTTTACACTATGTGCTTTATCTTTTAATTCATTAAGCCCTTATGACAGACCTAAGATACAATATCATATTCACTTTACCAGTGAGGAAACAGGATCAGAGATTGTAACTTGCTCAACGCTACATAGCTAGAAATTGCAGAGTCAAGATTTTAACCAATGATCTTCCTAATTACTGTAAAACCTAACATGCAACTGATTGCACAGTTCTTCTAAGCCTTGGAACCCAAAAGCAGAAGAGAATTATGTGACTAGTGCTGAAACTTCAGGGTAAACATAGATAGGCCAAGAACTTATCACTGTAGTAGATTACAAAAGGGCATTTAGTGGTTTAATCCTAGGTCATTTTCTTCTCTCTACTTGACAAATTTCTGAGTCATATTTCTTTTTCTTTTCTTTTTCTTTTCTTTTTTTTTTTTTTTTTGAGACGGAGTCTCGCTCTGTCACCCAGGCTGGAGTGCAGTGGCCGGATCTCAGCTCACCGCAAGCTCCGCCTCCTGGGTTCATGCCATTCTCCTGCCTCAGCCTCCCGAGTAGCTGGGACTACAAGCGCCCGCCACCTCGCCCGGCTAGTTTTTTGTATTTTTTAGTAGAGACGGGGTTTCACTGGGTTAGCCAGGATGGTCTCGATCTCCTGACCTTGTGATCCGCCCGTCTCGGCCTCCCAAAGTGCTGGGATTACAGACTTGAGCCACCACGCCCGGCCATATTTCTTTTTAATATTATTGTTATTATACTTTAACTTCTAGGGTACATATGCACAATGTGCAGGTTTGATACATAGGTGTACATGTGCCATGTTCGTTTACTGCACCCATCAACTCATCATTTATATTAGGTGTTTCTCCTAATTCTATCCCTCCCCCAGCCCCTCACACCATGACAGGCCCCAGTGTGTGATGTTCCCCACCCTATGACCAACTGATTTCATTGTTCAATTCCCACCTATGAGTGAGAACATGCGGTGTTTGGTTTTCTGTCCTTGTGATAGTTTGCTGAGAATGATGGTTTCCAGCTTCATCCAGGTCCCTGGAAAGGACAGGAACGTTTTTATGGTTGCAGAGTATTCCATGGTGTGTATGTGCCACATTCTCTTAATCCAGTCTATCACTGATGGACATGTGGGTTGGTTCCAAGTCTTTGCTATTGTGAATAGTGCTGCAATAAATATACATGTGCATTTGTCTTTATAGTATCATGATTTATAATCCTTTGGGTATATACCCACTAACGGGTGGCTGTGTCAAATGGTAATTCTAGTTCTGGGTCCTTGAGGAATTGCCACACTGTCTTCCACAATGGTTGAACTAGTTTAAAGTCCCACCAACAGTGTAAAAGTGTTCCTATTTCTCCACATCCTCTCCAGCACCTGTTGTTTCCTGACTTTTTAATGATCGCCATTCTAACTGGTGTGAGATGGTATCTCATTGTGGTTTTGGTTTGCATTTCTCTGATGACCAGTGATGATGAGCATTGTTTCATGTGTCTGTTGGCTGCATAGATGTCTTCTTTTGATAAGTGTCTGTTCATATCTTTTACCCACTTTTTGATGGGGTTGTTTGTTTTTTTCTTGCAAATTTGTTTGAGTTCTTTGTACATTCTGGATATTAGCCCTTTGTCAGATGAGTAGATTGCAAACATTTTCTCCCATTCTGTAGGTTGTCTGTTCACTCTGATGGTAGTTTCTTTTGCTGTGCAGAAGCTCTTTAGTTTAATTAGATCTCATTTGTCTATTTTGGCTTTTGTTGCCATTGCTTTTGGTGTTTTAGACATGAAGTCCTTGTCCATGCCTATGTCCCAAATGGTATTGCCTAGATTTTATTCCAGGATTTTTATGGTTTTAGGTCTAACATTTAAGTCTTTAATCATTTTGAATTAATTTTTGTATAAGGTGTAAGGAAGGGATCCAGTTTCAGCTTTCTGCATATGGCTACCCAGTTTTCTGAGCACCATTTATTAAATAGGGAATCCTTTCCCCCTTTCTTGTTTTTGTCAGGTTTGTCAAAGATCAGATGGTTGTAGATGTGTGGCACTATTTCTGAGGCCTCTGTTCCATTCCATTGGTATATATATCTGTTTTGGTGCCAGTACCGTGTTTTGGTTACTGTAGCCTTGTAATATGGTTTGAAGTCAGGTAGCATGATGCCTCCAGCTTTGTTCTTTTGGCTTAGGATTGTCTTGGCAATGTGGGCTCTTTCTTGGTTCCATATGAACTTTAAAGTAGTGTTTTCCAATTCTGTGAAGAAAGTCATTGGTAGCTTGATGGGGATGGCATTGAATCTATAAATTACTTTGGGCAGTATGGCCATTTTCATGATATTGATTCCTCTTATCCATGAACAGGGAATATTCTTCCATTTGTTTGTGTCCTCTTTTATTTCATTGAGCAGTGGTTTGTAGTTGTCCTTGAAGAGGTCCTTCACATCCCTTAAAAGTTGGATTCCTAGGTATTTTGTTCTTTTTCTAGCAATTGTGAATGGGAGTTCACTCATGATTTGGCTCTCTGTTTGTCTGTTAAGGGTGTATAGGAATGCTTGTGACTTTTGCACATTGATTTTGTATCCTGAGACTTTGCTGAAGTTACTTATCAGCTTAAGGAGATTTGGGGTTGAGAAGATGGAGTTTTCTAAATATACAATCATGTCATCTGCAAACAGGGACAATTTGACTTCCTCATTTCCTAACTGAACACCCTTTATTTCTTTCTCTTGCTTGATTGCCCTGGCCAGAACTTCCAACACTCTGTTGAATAGGAGTGATGAGAGAGGGCATCCTTGTCTTGTGCCAGTTTTCAAAGGGAATGCTTCCAGTTTTGGCCCCTTCAGTATGATATTGGCCATAGGTTTGTCATAAATAACTCTTATTATTTTGAAATACATTACATCATTACCTAGTTTACTGAGTTTTTAGCATGAAGGGCTGTTGAATTTTGTCAAAGGCCTTCGCTGCATCTATTGAGATAATCATGTAGTTTTTGTCATTGGTTCCATTTATGTGATTGATTACATTTATTGATTTGCATATGTTGAACCAGCCTTGCATTCCAGGGATGAAGCCAACTTGATCATGGTGGATAAGTTTTTTATGTGCTGCTGGATTCAGTTTGCCAGTATTATGTTGAGGATTTTCACATCGATGTTCATCAGGGATATTGGTCTAAAATTCTCTTTTTTTGTTTTGTCTCTGCCAGGCTTTGGTATCAGGATGATGTTAGTTTCATAAAATGAGTCTTTTCCTATTGATTGGAATAGTTTCAGAAGGAATGGTACCAGCACCTCTTTGTACCTTTGGTAGAATTCAGTTGTGAATCTGTCTGGTCCTGGACATTTTTTGGTTGGTAAGCTATTAATTATTGCCTCAATTTCGGAGCTTGTTTTTGGTCTATTCAGAGATTCAGCTTCTTCCTGGTTTAGTCTTGGGAGAGTGTATGTGTCCAGGAATTTATCCATTTCTTCTAGATTTTCTAGTTTATTTGTGTAGAGGTATTTATAGTATTCTCTGATGGTAGTTTGTATTTCTGTGGGATTGGTGGTGATATCCTCTTTATCATCTTTTATTACATCTATTTAATTCTTCTCTATTTTCTTCTTTATTAGTCTTGCTAGCAGTCTATCAATTTTGTTGATCTTTTCAAAAAACCAGCTCCTGGATTCATTGATTTTTTGAAGGATTTTTGTGTCTCTATCTCTTTCAGTTCTGCTCTGATCTTAGTTATTTCTTGCCTTCTGCTAGCTTTTGAATTTGCTTGCTCTTGCTTCTCTAGTTCTTTTAATTGTGACATTAGGGTGTCAAGTTTAGATCTTTCCTGCTTTCCCTTGTGGGCATTTAGTGCTATAAATTTTCCTCTACACACTGTTTTAAATGTGTCCCAGAGATTCTGGTATATTGTATCTTTGTTCTCATTGGTTTCAAAGAACATCTTTATTTCTGCGTTCATTTTGTTATATACCCAGTAGTCATTCAGGAGCAAGTTGTTCAGTTTCCATGTAGTTGTGCAGTTCTGAGTGAGTTTCTTAATCCTGAGTTCTAATTTGATTGCACTGTGGTCTGAGAGACAGTTTGTTGTGATTTCTATACTTTTACATTTGCTGGGGAGTGCTTTACTTCCAATTATGTGGTCAATTTTAGAATAAGTGTGATATGGTGCTGAGAAGAATGTATATTCTGTTGATTTGGGGTGGAGAGTTCTGTAGATGTCTATGAAGTCTGCTTGTTGCAGAGCTGCGTTCAGGTCCTGGATATCCTTGGTAACCTTCTGTCTCAATCTGTCTAATATTGACAATGGGGTATTAAAGTCTCCCATTATTATTGTGCGGGAGTCTAAGTCTCTTTGTAAGTCTGTAAGGACTTGCTTTATGAATCTGGGTGCTCCTGTATTGGGTGCATATATATTTAGTATAGTTAGCTCTTCTTGGTGAATTAATCCTTTTACCATTATGTAATGGCCTTCTTTGTCTCTTTTGATCTTTGCTTGTTTAAATTCTGTTTTATCAAAGACTAGGATTGCAACCCCTGCTTTCATTTGCTTTCCATTTGCTTGGTAGATCTTCCTCCATCCCTTTATTTTGAGCCTATGTATATCTTTGCAAGTGAGATGGTCTCCTGAATACAGCACACTGATGGGTCTTGACTCTATCCAATTTGTCAGTCTGTGTCTTTTAATTGGGGACACTTAGCTCATTTACATTTAAGGTTAATATTGTAATGTGTGAATTTGATCTTGTCATTATGATGTTCGCTGGTTATTTTGCTCATTAATTGGTGCAGTTTTTTTCATGGCATCGATGGTCTTTACAATTTGGCATATTTTTGCAGTGGCTGGTACAGATTGTTTCTTTTCATGTGTAGTACTTCTTTCAAGGGCTCAGGTAAGGCAGGCCTGGTGGTGACAAAATCTCTAAGCATTTGCTTATCTGTAAAGGATTTTATTTCTCCTTCACTTATGAAGCTTAGTTTGGCTGGATATGAAATTCTGGGTTGAAAATTCTTCTCATTAAGAATTGAATATTGGCCCCCACTCTCTTATGGCTTGTAGGGTTTCTGCAGAGAGATCCACTGTTAGTCTGATGGGCTTCCCTTTGTGGGTAACTCAACCTTTCTCTCTGGCTGCCCTTAATACTTTTTCCTTCATTTCAACCTTGATGAATCTGACAATTATGTGTCTTGGGGTTGCTTTTCTCAAAGAGTATCTTTGTGGTGTTCTCTGTATTTCCTGAATTTGAATGTTGGCCTGCCTTGCTAGGTTGGGGAAGTTCTCCTGGATAATATCCTAACGAGTGTTTTCCATTCTCCCCATCACTTTCAGGTACACCAATCAGATGTAGATTTGGTCTTTTCACATAGTCCCATATTTGTTGGAGGTTTTATTCATTTCTTTTTACTTTTTTTTAATCTAACCTTGTCTTCTTGCTTTATTTCATTAATTTGATCTTCAATCACTAATACCTTTTCTTCCACTTGATCAAATTGGCTATTGAAGCTTGTGTATGCATCACAAAGTTCTTGTGCCATGGTTTTCAGATCCATGAGGTCATTTAAGATCTTCTCTACACTATTTATTCTAGTTAGCCATTCGTCTGATCTTTTTTCAAGGTTTTTAGCTTCCTTGCAATGGGTTCGAACATCCTCCTTTAGCTTAGGGAAGTTTGTTATTACCGTCCTTCTGAAGCCTACTTCTGTCAACTCGTCAAAGTCATTCTCCGTCCAGCTTTGTTCCGTTGCTGGTGAGGAGGTGCAATCCTTTGGAGGAGAAGAGGTCCTCTGATTTTTAGAATTTTCAGCTTTTCTGCTCTGGTTTCTCCCCATCTTTGTGGTTTTATCTACCTTTGATCTTTGATGTTGGTGATCTATAGATGGGGTTTTGGTGTAGATGACCTTTTGTTGATGTTGATGCTACTCCTTTCTGTTTGTTAGTTTTCCTTCTAATAGTTAGGTCCCTCAGCTGCAGGTCTCTTCGAGTTTGCTGGAGTTCCACTCCAGACTCTGTTTGCCTGGGTATCACCAGTGGAGGCTACAGAACAGCAAATATTGCAGAACAGCAAATATTGCTGCCTGATTCTTCCTCTGGAAACTTTGTCCCAGAGGGGCAGCTGCCTATATGAGGTGTCTGTCAGCCCTACTGGGAGGTGTCTCCCAATCAGGCTACATGGGGGTCAGGGACCCACTTGAGGAGGCAGTCTGTCTGTTCTCAGAGCTCAAATGCTGTACTGGGAGAACTACTGCTCTCTTCAGAGCTTTCAGACAGGGACATTTAAGTCTGCAGAAGTTGTTTGCTGCCTTTTGTTCAGGTATGCCCTGCCCACAGAGGTGGAATCTAGAGGCAGTAGGCCTTGTTGAGCTGCGGTGGACTCTGCCGAGCTTGAGCTTCCTGACCCCTTCATTTATCTACTCAAGCCTCACCAATGGCAAATGCCCCTCCCCCAGCCAGGCTCCCACCTTGCACATCGATCTCAGACTGCTGCACTAGCAGTGAGCAAGGCTCCACGGGTGTGGGACCAGCTGAGCCAGGCATGGGAGAGAATCACTTTGTCTGCTGGTTTCTAAGGCCTTGGGAAAAGTGCAGTATTTGGGTGGGGAGTGTCCCATTTTTCCAGGTAGTCTGTCATGGCTTCCCTTGGGTGGGAAAGGGAAATCCCCCAACTCCTTGTGCTTCTTGGGTGATGTGATGCCCCACCCTGCTTCAGCTTACCCTCTATGGGCTGCACCCACTGTCCAACCAGTCACAGTGAGATGAACGAGGTACCTCAGTTGGAAATGAAGAATTCACCCCTCTTATGTGTCAATCCAGCTGGGAGTTGCAGACCAGAGCTGTTCCTATTTGGCCATCTTGGAACACCGCCCATAGTTCTTTATTGCCATCTGGTATTTATTCACTCACTCACTCATTCTTTCTTTCTTCTTTCTTTTGCTCAGTACGCACTTATTAATCTCTTACTATGTGCTAGACTATAAGAACACCATCTTTAAGAAACTCCTTATTTTGTTTGTTTTTTAAGACACAAAACTAAACAATTTTAAGGATTGGTTGGCTTTCTTTGGCTTCAATTTAAAATGCTTTACAGAATTAGAAGAAGCAAAATGGTAGTAGCAGCATGTCCTCTTAAAAAAAATAAGAACACACTCCCTTCAAAAAAACACAAGAACAATTAGGATAGCAAAAGAAAAATCTCAGAAGAACATCAGCAACAGAATGTTGTGACAGAACAACGGCACCAAGTCCAGAATACAAATGAGCATGGTTAGCTGCAAGAGCCCTTTGGGAACAGTAGCTGTGCAGAAGCAAGGAAAGGGTAGAAAAATTACAGATGGTCTTAAGGGCCAAGGAACCCAGGAACCACTTATGTTTATTCCTCCAAAAGAAGGGGTTTTCCACTAGAAAGGAGAGCTGACCTGATCTCTCTGAGGACAATGATCAGAGTGGTTGAGAGGGGAATTTGCAGACTTCAATTTGTGGTTCAGTCAGGAGGGTTATAGAAAAGTAAGAGGTTGCAAATCAGCCTGGACACTTATGCATTCAGAGAAAAGGCAGAGAGATTTGGAAATAGAACTGAGGAGAGATTTCTGGGAATAGAGCACAATGTAACTGGGATAAATAGGAGAGAAAACTGAGAGATCAGCTAGGGAGGGGCCAGAATTCAGATATCAGGTGAGCAAGCAAAGCAATAGGGCACAAAATTTAAGGAGGCCCTCACTATTTACATCATTCAAGGATAGTCAGCACTGCATGGCTCTGGAGTGAGTGACTCCTTCAATTTGGTGTTCTAGGTTCTTCACTTGCCTCATTCTTCTCCTCCTCTTGGGGAGGGAAGAAGAAGCAGAACTTAGAAGATAATGGAGAGGTATTTTTACTAAGAGGTCATATTTTGATTAGGATGGTTAGGAGTCACGAAGGTAGGAAAGCTATCTTTCTTTAACCCTTGTACAGAAAACTTTCCAAAGCACAGAAAATCCACCTCATTTAAACATGAAAAAAAGAATGAGTTGAATTCAGGAACCATACAAAAACATTGTAAAAATGAAAGAAGATAACAATGATAAACTGAATAGAATCCTTAGAGAAAATGAAAACATGTCAGAAAAATATGGCCACAAACAGAGAAGAGCTATAAACTAATAGTAGGTTAAGCTAAAGGAAATTAAGCCTATGGCAGAAACTATGGAAGAGGGAGGTAAATCAGTCATGGAAATGTTACTTTTCTCTGTCTAACAAAACCTTATTCATAGACTTTTAAAAATATGCTAAGCAGAAGGAAGATATAAAAAAAGATCTGAAAAAGCTTAAGGAAGAATTATAAATTAAAAAAAAAAAACTTTTCAAAAATAAACATTAGATCACAAGGAGCACAAAATAGAATAAACACCACAGAAAGTACCAACAAGATTAGAAATAAAGAAAAAATGGTTAAATAAACATGATGGAAAATATTTTTAAAAGAAGGATTTGAGAGTAAGTAAAGGCAAGGAAGATTCAACAGATGTATAATAGTAATCCTCAAAGAAGAAACTCCAAATAGTAAAACAGAACAAATACTGAAAACCACAATCTAAGAAAAATTTCCTGAAACAAAATCATCTTGAATTTACATATTAAAAGATCACATTTGTACACAGGAAAATTAATCCAGAAGAGTCTATACCAAACTCTATTCCACTAAATCTACGAAATTATGAGGAAAACCTTCCAGGCAGGCAGGAAGAAAGGCTGTCAGTTATAAGCAGGATGACATATAATTTATTAGGTAGGCTGGGACACTTGTGAGAATAAATGGGGAACCATCAGTAATTATAATTGGACAAAATATGTAAACCGGAACAAAGTGGAACTTGTAGTCTCTATAAGGAAAAGGAAATCAGATTGGCAGCAGTCTTTTCAACAGCAACATTTTAGAATAGAAAACAGGAAAATAACATAGTTAACATAATCTAGGAAATAGAATGTGAGCAGCCAGAGATTTTATATCCAAATACACCAATCCTCAAGTAAAAATCACATGAATAGTTGCTACCTGTAATTCTTTAGGAAAAAATTGTTCTCAGAAAATCAAAAATGATTGGAAAAATAATTGACATGAGGACTCATGATAAGCATGGCTGTTACAACCATTGAATAATGAAGATAAAAGTGACATAATTTATGTAATTTTTACACTCTAACAATATAGATATAACACAAATATCAAAAATGGTTGGGGTAGGGGAAGCATATATAAAGTAAAATTAGCTTGCTAATTGTCTTGTTGATGTCAAGCAGGAGTATAATATTTGCTGGGGTGGCTGGATGCAGTGGCTCATCCTGTAATCCCAGCACCTTGGGAGCCTGAGGTAGAAGGATCACTTGAGGTCAGGAGTCTGACCCTTTGGGCAATATAGTGAGATCTCATTTCTATGCACACAAAAATCTTAGCAGGGCCTGGTCACGCACCACTGTAGCCCTAGCTACTTGGGAAGCTGAGGTAGCAGGATTGCCTGAGCCCAGGAGTTTGAGGGTGCAGTGAGCTATGATGCTGCCACTGCACTCCAACCTGGACAACAGGGTGAGATCCTGTCTCAAAAAAGAAATTTTTTTTTTTTTTTTTTTTTGCTGGGGTGGGAGAAAAGAGAGAATAAGATATAAGTTACTACTGGCTTGTTTCAATGTTGTTCATAATAAGAACAAATAAACAGTATCTGATAAAAAGTAATTAAATATATGAAGATATTTGTTGACATGTAATGAGTAAAACAACAATTTAAAAATGAGGCTTCTCAAATAGGAAGAGAAATGTGAAATAGAGAAAGAAAACAAATAGACCACATAGTATAAAATGAGGACATACATACACATGTATAAAAAATATGGCAACACTGAAAAAAAACTTACCATTCTTATTAATAATCATAAATGAGTTTAGCTTATCTACTAAAAGAAAAAGATTTTCAGATTTCCTAAGAGCAAAATCCTATGCTATATACATAAAAGATTCATTTAAAACAAAAATATTTTTGAAAGATTAAAAATAAAAGAATGAGCAAACGTATCAGGAAAGTGAAAATACAAAAAGAGTAGATGCATCAAGATTTAGTAAGATATAAATAAGTCAAGAAGCATTTTGTTAAATTACATTTTATAATGCTAATAGATATAATTCACAATAAAGATATAATTAATGAATAAAATGAAGAAAAAAGAGAAAAAACAAAAAAGATATAATTAATATGTATGCATCCAAAGAAATAACAACAACTTGCATAAAACAGAAACTATAGGAGAAGCAAAAAGAAATAGAAATATACGATTTATAGATAACTTTAATATATTTCTCACAGTTCAAGACAAATAAAAAAATTAATAAAGATGGAAGACCTAACGAACACAATGAGTAATGTAGATCTTATGGCATATATCAAATTCTGAATTCCAATAACAGATAATAAGCCTTACATGCACATGAAAAATGTTCTAATTTTAAAAGGGAGGGGTTATTTGCTGGCTCATGTGCCTGAGAGATTTAGGGCTTAATCTCCTGCAAGCACATTCAAATCCAGGTGCCCAAACAATGTCAAGATTTTTTCTTTACCATTTGGCCCAGTTTTGCTCCATTTGGGCTTGATTCTCAGGTGAGTTTTTCCCATTAGATGGCAAAGATGCCCATCAGAAGCTCTCGCTTGCATTGCACTAATGGTTAAAGACCATGATTCTTACACCCTCAAATATCTTTATCAGTCTCTAAAAACTCTGATAGGTCATTTATTCACATACACGTCACAGCCCAATCACTGTAGATGAGGTACTCTAGTTGTTAAACCTGGGTCACATGCCAATATCAAAAACGAGATCAATCCATATGATTGAAAACCTATCTAGCACTATGTAAACTAGAAGAAGAGGCTCCTAAAAGAAAAACAGAAGCCCTCTTAATATAAGAGAAGGAAAGGTTGGACAAGCGAAAATAAGAGTTATTGACCTTACTTGTAATTCAATATGATAAATATTGTAAGGAAACAGGATGCAGGGGTGGAACACATGAAGGACTCATCAGCTGTATTCTGGAGAGTTCTAAGAAAACTTTAACATACAAGATAGTGAACTGGGTTTTGAAAGGTAAGTTTAAGTTCTCTAATCATTTGCAGGGATGGACATTATAGATGAAAGGAAAAGCATGTGCCGATTCAACTATGAAACTACAAAAGAGAATGATACATTTGGGGAGTTCTGAGCAGTTCATACACTAGGGGGAAAGGAGAAGCTGAATGAATGGTGAAACATGGAAATGAGATATCAGTAGGGTTAAGATCTTGAAAGTCTTTATATATCATTGTGCTGGTCACTTTTCTCTTTGCCTTCAGTTCCATTTCCATCCTTTCTCTGCTCCTCAGAGAACTACAGAGTAAGATTCTTTGCTAACTGACTTCCTAGGAAGTTTGAACAGTGGAAGACTCAGGCAGAAAACTGGAGTGTGAAAGCAGGACAGAAGCCAGGGTATTGCTCTGCCTTAGGGGACCTCTCTGGCAGCAGCTACATCATCTTTTTTTGTGGCTGAAGGTCCTAATAGAGTCCCCACTTCAATGATGGCAGCTCCTACCTCCTCCTCGTTAATGTCTGCATTGCCTTATCATCTTTCATTAGCTATGTAACCAGTTCCCTCTATTAAATTTCACTTATTTAAAATGGCTGGAATAGTTTCTTTTTCACTGGACTATGGCCAATATAGTAACATTATAAAATTTGGACTTTGCCCTGTATGCAATGGGAAGAATCCTACACAGGAGAGCAATATGTCAGATTTTTGCTTTAGAAAAACTCCTCAGACAACAGCTGGGGAGAAATTGGAAAAAAGAAGATGAGTCAGAAGGCAAATGTTATATAAGAGGAGAATGATGAGTGTCAGAACTAGAGCAGTGATTGAGAGGATGTGTTGGATTAGTAATATACATAGAAAGTGTCGCTGTCAAGTGCTAATGACTCATTGGATAAAAGAGTGTTTGCACATAAGCATCAGCCATTTCAATATGCATCTGTGGGGTATATGGGAGAATAGCACATTTTCTCCCTCATCCCCAGTCTTTTCATCCATATCATACTCCAGCATCAAGTGATATGTGTCTAGGCTCACTGGGACAGCAGTCTGGGAATGCAATAAATAGGAAGGTCTCAGAGCCTGCCAAGGGAGGAGATCATTCCTGATTAATATATTATTTGACATAACATAAACAGAGGCAAAAACCTAGATAAAGAAACTGAGAGAGTAGTTACAGGTATAAAGGAAGGAACCACTGACTCATTGGAGTACCATTGGGTGGTCTTGTGTAGGTGGAGGGCAGAATCATAAAGGAAATGAATCAAGCAAGTTGGGTTTATGATATCCAGTGATCAGTCGTAGCTAATCTGACCCTTCCAGAAATTAATTTACTATCACTATCACTTATTTCCTCCCCATGGACATAAAGACATCAGCATCTTCTCCATGTTCCATCCAATCCATGATTATATCTTAGAGAGAGACCAAGACCCTTGTGGTAGGAAAATGTGGTTGGTTCCTTGATGTCTACATCAGAAGATTTAGGTTCATGCAGCAAGGCAGTGGCTCTGTCTCAGCCTAGCACCTCCATATATCAGGCAGGAAAGGTAAGGTATGACAGTCCAAAAATGTTCTTGTTTCCAACTTGTTCTCCCTCTGTTCACATTTTTGCTTAACGCTAAACTGATGACTTGCTTATCAAATTGAATCGAAGTGCTGATCTGTTGGTATCCCTAGACTCTAAGCTTTCCCTAGTGGGTCCTGGTCCTTCTAGCTTTGGAATGTCTCAGAGGAGACACTCAGGTTTCTCTTCCACAAATAATAATTTAAACACCCCTATCCTGATATGTCTATTCCTATGCAAAAAACTAACACCAAACTTAGAGGTTTAAACAATTGTTTTATTATTTTTTATGATTTTGTGGGTCAGGAATTCAAGCAGTGCTCAGCTGAGTGATCCTTCTATTCTACATGGTAGCAATGGAGGTCTTTTGGTGGTGGTATTCAGCTGGAACATAATTTGGGTCTGGAAGATCCAAGATGATTTCACTTACATACTGACACAGTGGAGGAGATGGCTGAAGGAGGTGGCTGGGCTTAGCTGCTGATCACTACACATAAATGTGGTCTCACGATTTTGGTAGTCTCGGGATAGTTAGACACCCAGTGGCATCATAGTTATATGGTGGCTTGGGACTCCAAATGCAACGTGGCAGAAGCTATGTGGGCATGTGTATCCAGGCACAGAGCACTTCTGCAGGACTCTATAGGTTAAAGTAGTCATAAACCCACTCCGATTCAAGAAGAGCAGACATAGACCCCAACTCTTGAAAGGAGGAGTGTCAAAGAATTGGGGTCCATGTATTAAAACCATGCTCCCTGTATTAGTCCTTACTTACACTGCTATAATGACATACCTAAGACTGGGTAATTTATTAAGAAAAGAGGTTTAATGGGCTCACAGCTCTGCAGGCTGTGAGGGAAGGCCTCAGGAAACTTACAATTATGGTGGAAAGGCATAGGGGAAGCAGGCACAGTCTTCACATGACTAGAGCAGCAGAGAGAGAGGAGGGGGAGGTGCCACACACTTTCAAAGACTAGATCCTGTGAGGACTCTATCATGAGACAGCAAGGGGGAAGTCCGCCCCCATGATTCAATCACATCCCAACAGGCCCCTCCTCTACCACTGGGAATTACAATTTGACATAAGATTTAGGCCGGGCGCGGTGGCTCAAGCCTGTAATCCCAGCACTTTGGGAGGCCGAGACGGGTGGATCACGAGGTCCGGAGATCGAGACCATCCTGGCTAACACGGTGAAACCCCGTCTCTACTAAAAATACAAAAACTAGCTGGGCGAGGTGGCGGGCGCCTGTAGTCCCAGCTACTCAGGAGGCTGAGGCAGGAGAATGGCGTGAACCCGGGAGGCGGAGCTTGCAGTGAGCTGAGATCCGGCCACTGCACTCCAGTCCGGGTGACAGAGCGAGACTCCGCCTCAAAAAAAAAAAAAAAAAAAGATTTGGATGGGGACACAGAGCCAAACCATATCACTCCCCTATTTAAATTCAGTTCTAGAAATAACTAGTGAACACAACTGCCAAATACACCCTGAAGTGTGCTAAGCAAGTTCAGTAAAATATAGCTACACAATGTTAAACAATTTTCTTCACCTACCAGGATTCTCAGACCCTTTAAAAAGCTTGGAGAAAAGCAAGAGCAAACCAAACCCAAAATTAGTAGAAGAAAAGAAATAATAAAGATCAGAGTAGAAATAAATGAAATTGAAATAAAAAATAGAAAAGATCAATTAAACAAAAAGTTGGTTTTTTGAAAAGTTAAATGAAGTTGACAAATCTTTAGCTAGAATAAGAAAAAAAGAGAAGATCCAAATAAATAAAATCATAAACTAAAAAGGTCACAATACAACTGATACTTCAGAAATTCAAAGGATCATCAGTGGCTTCTATAAGCAATTATATGCTAATAAATTGGAAATAGACAAATTCCTAGATACATACAACCTACCAAGATTGAAACAGGAGGAAATTCAAAACCTGAACAGACTAACAAGTAAGAACAAGTAACGAGATTGAAGCTGTAACTAAAAAGTCTCCCAATAAAGAAAAGCACAGGAGCTGATGGTTTCACTGCTGAATTCAACCAAACATTTGAAGAAAAACTGATACCAATCCTTCTCAAACGATTCCAAAAAATAGAGGAGGGAATACTTCCAAACTCACTGTACGAGGCCAGGATTACCCTGATACCAGCAAAACTTAATAAAGACACATAAAAAAACAGAAAGCTACAGGTCAATATATGTGATACATATTGATGCAAAAATTCTCAACAAAATACTAGCAAACTGAATTTGATAATACATTAGAAAGATCATTCATCATGACCAAATGGGATTTATCCCCAGGATGCAAAGCTGGCTTAACATACAACAAATCAATCAACGTGATACAGCATATCAACAGAATGAAGGACAAAAACCATATTATTAATTGATGCTGAAAAAGCATTTGATATAATTCAATGTCCCTTTATGATAAAAACTCTCAAAAAACTGGAGATAGAAGGAACACACCTCAACATAATAAAAAGCCATAGATGACAGACATACTGCTAGTATCATACTCAATGGGGAAGAAACAAAAGCCTTTCCTCTAAGATCTGGAACACAACAAAGGATGCTCATTGTCACCACTGTTATAGTACTGAAATATAGTACTGGACTATAGTACTGGAAGTCCTAGCTACAGCAATCAGACAACAGAAAGATATTAGGGGTATCCAAATTGGAAGGAAGAAGTTAAATTATTCTTATTTACAGATTATATGATTTTATATTCTGGAAGACCTAAATATTACACCAAAAATCTACTAGAACTAAAAAATAAATTCAGTGAAGTTGCAAAATCAACATACAAAAATCAGTAGCATTTCTATATGCCAACAGTGAATAATGTGAAAGAATAAAAAATGAAAAACAATCCCATTTACAATACCCACACACAAAAGTAAATACCTAGCCATTAACCAAAGAAGTAAAAGATATCTACAACAAAAACTATAAAATACATAAAAGAAATAGAAGAGGACACCAAAAAATAAAAAAAGTTCCATGTTCATGGATTGGAAGAATTAATGTTGTTAAAATGTCCATGCTACCCAAAGCAATATATAGATTGAATGCAGTCCCTATCAAAATACCAATGATATTCTTCACAGAAATAGAAAAAACAATTCTGAAATGTATATGAAACTACAAACAACCCAGAATAGCAACACTATTCTAAACAAAAAAAGGAAACTAGAGGAATCACATTACCTGAATTCAAATTATACTACAGAGCTATAGTAATAAAAACAGCATGGTACTAACATAAAAACAGGCATACCAATAGAACAAAATAGAGAACCTAGAAACAAATCAAACAAATCCACACACCACAGTGAACTCATTTTTGACAAAGGTGCCATGAACATACACTGGGGAAAGACATCCTCTTCAATAAATGGTGCTGGGAGAAAGTGGATAATTACAGGCAGAAGAATGAAACTAGATCACTTTCTACCACTATATACAAAAATCAAATAAAAATGGGTTAAAGACTTAAATCTAAGACCTTAAACCATGAAACTACTGTAAGAAAACATTGGGGAAAATCTCCAGGACTTTGGTCTAGGCAAAAATTTCGTGAACAATACCCCACAAGCACAGAAAACCAAAGCAAAAATGGACAACTGGGATCACATCAAGTTAAAAAAGTTAAAAAAAGTAAAAAAAAAAAAATTTGCACAGCAAAGGATACAATGAAAAAAGTGAAGTGACAACCCACAGAATGGGATAAAAATATTTGCAAACTACCCCTCTGACAAGGGATTAATAAGCAGGAACTCAAATATATATATATATATATATTGGCACTCCTATATTTGTTCCAGCACTGTTTATGATAGCTAAGATTTGGAAGCAACCTGTATTAGTCCATTTTCATGCTGCTGATAAAGGCATATCTGAGACTGGATAATTTACAAAAGAAAGAGGTTTATTGGACTTACAGTTTCACATGGCTGGGCAGGCCTCACAATCATGGTGGAAGGTGAAAGACACATCTCACATGGCAGTGGCAACAGAGAGAATGAGAGCCAAGCAAAACCAGTTTCTCCTTATCAAACCATCAGATTTCATGAGACTTATTCACTACTACAAGAACAATATGGGGAAAATTGCCCCCATGAGTCAATTTTCTCCCTCTGGGTCCCTCCCATATTACATGGGAACTATGGGAGTATAATTCAAGATGATATTTGGATGGGGACACAGGAGACATAGAACCAAACCATATCATTCTGCCCTTGACCCCTCCCAAATCTCATGTCCTCACATTTCAAAACCAATCATGCCTTCCCAGCAGTCCCCCAAAGTCTTAACTCATTTCAGCATTAACTCAAAAGTCCACAGTTCAAAGTCTCATCTGAGACAAGGCAAGTCCCTTCTGCCTATGACCCTGTAAAATCAAAAGCAAGTTAGTTTCTTCCTAGATACAATGAGGGGTACAGGCATTGTGTAAATACTCATTCCAAATGGGAGGAATTGGCCAAAAGAAAGGGACTATAAGCCCCATGCAAGTCCTAAATCCAGCAGGTCGGTCAAATCTTAAAGTCCGAAATGATCACTTTTGACTCCATGTCTCACATCCAGGTCATGCTGATGCAAAGTGGGTTCCCGTGGTCTTAGGCAATTCCACCCCTGTGGCTTTGCAGAGTATAGCCCTCTCCTGGCTGCTTTCATGGGCTAGTGTTGAGTGTCTGTGGCTTTTCCATGTGCACGGTGAAAGCTGTCAGTGGATCCACCATTCTGGCACTGGAGGACGGTGGCCCTCTTCTCAAAGCTTCACTAGGCAGTGCCCCAGTAGGGACTCTGTGTGGGGGCTCTGATCCCACATTTCCCTTTCTACTGTCCTAACAGATGTTCTCCATGAGATCCCCACCCCTGATGCAAACTTCTGCCTGGGCATCCAGGTGTTTCCATACATCCTCTGAAATCTAGGCAAAAGTTCCTAAACCTCAATTCTTGACTTTTGTGCACTGGTAGGCTCAATACCACATGGAAGCTGCCAAGTCTTGAGGCTTGCACCCTCTGAAGGCATGGCCTGAGCTCTGTGTTGACCCCTTTCAGTGATGGCTGGAGTGGCTGGGATGCAGGGCACCAAGTCCCCAGGCTGCACACATCACAGGAACCCTTGGCCTGGCCCACGGAACTACTTCTTCCTCCTAGGCCTCCAGGCCTGTGATGAGAGGGGCTGCCATCTGCCTTGAAGACCTCTGACATGCCCTGGAGTTATTTTCCCTATTGTCTTGGGGATTAACATTGGACTCCTCGTTACTTATGCAAATTTCTACAGCAGGCTTGAATTTCACCTCAGAAAATGAGTGTTTCTTTTCTATCACATTGTCAGGATGCAAATTTTCTAAACTTTTGTGCTGTGCTTCCCTTATAAAACTGAATGCTTTAAACAGCACCCACGTCACCTCTTGAATGCTTGCTCCTTAGAAATTTCTTCTACCAGATACCCTAAATCGTGTCTCTCAAGTTCAAAGTTCCACAAATCTTTAGGGCAGGGGCAAAATGCCATCACTCTCTTTGCTAAAACATAACAAGAGTCACCTTTGCTCTAGTTCCTAACAAGTTCCTCATCTCCATCTGAGACCACCTCAGCCTGGACCTAATTGTGCATATTGCTATTAGGCTTTGGTCAAAGTAATTTAACAATTCTCTACGAAGTGCCAAACTTTCCCACATTTTTCTGTCTTCTTCTTCTGAGCTCCCCAAACTGTCCCAACCACTGTCTGTTGCCCAGTTTCAAAGTCGCTTTCACATACTCAGGTATCTTTTCAGGAATGCTCCACTCTACTGGTACCAATTTACTGTATTAGTCTGTTTTCACCCTGCTGATAAAGACATACCGAAGACTGGGCAATTTACAAAAGAAAGAGGTTAATTGGACTTACAGTTCCATAGGGCTGGGGAAGCCTCATAATCACAGCTGACAACTTAGGTGGATGGCAGCAGGCAAGGAGAGGAGTGCTTGTGCAGGGAGACTCTCCTTTTTATAACAATCAGATTTCATGAGTCTTATTCACTGTCACAAGAACAGAATGGGGAAGACCTGCCCCCATGATTCATTTACCTTCTACTAGGTCCTCCCACAACACATGAGAATTCAAGATGAGATTTGGGTGGGGACACAGCCAAACCATATCACAACCTAAGTGTCCATCAACAGATCAGTGGGTAAAGAAAATGCGGTGCATACACACAATGGAGCACTATTCAACCAGAAAAAAAAGAATGACACCCAGTCATTTACAAGAACATGCATGGAACTGGAGATCACTCTGTTAAGTGAAATAAGCCAGGGACAGAAAGACAAACATTGCATGTTCTTACTTGTTGGATCTAAAAATCTAAACAATTGAACTCATGGACCTAGAGAGTAGAAGGATGGTTACCAGTGGCTGGGAAGGGTAATGGGCGGGGATCGGGAGGAGGTGGAAATGGTTAATGAGTACAAAAGATAGTTAGAAAGAAGGAATAAGACCTATTATTTGATGCACAACAAACCTATTGCAGTCAATAACAACTTAACTGTACATCTTAAAATAACTTAGAATGTAACTGGATTGTTTGCAACTCAATGGATAAATGCTCGGGGGGATGGATATCCCATTCTTCATGATATGTTTATTCTACACTGCATGTCTGTATCAAAACATCTCATGTACCCCATAAATATATACACCTACTATGTACCCACAAAGTGTTTTTTTTTTTTTAAATCTTAAAAAGCTTGGGAATCAACCAGGTGCATTGGCTCATGCCTGTAATCCCAACTACTTGGGCAGCTGAAGTGGAAGGATCACCTGAGCCCAGGAGTTTGAGGCTGCAGTGAGCCATGATCACACCACGGCAGCCCAGCCTGGGTGACAGAGTCAAAAAAAAAAAAAAAAACTTGGGAATCTCCAAGAAGAGGATATAGCATGTACCACTTTTCAAGGTATTTTGACCTTGCAACATCTTAGGACTAGTTATCTGCATAAGACATCTTGAAAACACTGACTTAGAGAATGACTGAAACAAGAGAAAAGGAAAAAACATTCTTTCTCATATTCTCTGACTTCAAGGGGGCCAGATGCAAGAATACATTTTTTTAAGAATAAAGCAGACATGATTTCCTAAGATGACTTAAGCAACTGGAAGGCACCCATAGACTGGCTGGCAATCAGAGGGCAATCATGAGTTAAACAAGCAGACAGATGTCTCAGAGTTAATATGGAGGTAAGAGTAAGTCCCTGCATCAAGAAATATTAGTCATAAGCTGCCCATAACTTATTACAGCCTTTTCATTTTTTCTGAACATCTTAATTAAAAGTTAAAGTGGCTAACAATGCTGGCTTTCTTGAGAACTAAAGGAGCATCCACAGAATGTGCAATGTTTTGCAATCATTGCTGAGGGCAAAGCAACCTCATAAAACCATAAAATATTAATTATTTATTATAGGGCTATGGAAGAAGCCAAAGTATAGGGCCTCTTTTGCTTTGGGGATTTGGGTTTGCAAGTTACAGGACAAAAAGGAAATAACTTTGAAATTACAGGAAATCAGAGACAGGAAATCTTAGTTTTGGTCAAAAGCCATAATGTCTTTTGGTGAACTCCATTTGATGACCCTCTGCAATAACTGAAGGGAGTGAGGGAGTCTATTAAGCTGTTTCAAGACCTGGATATATTCACCTGGAAAGATATATGGCTTCATATTACTTTCAGCATATTAAGGTGCCATTCACAAACAAGATGATCTATGGTATTCATCATTTACAACTCACTTTCATGCAGATTGGGAACAGTACCCCCCAAAGATCCCACCATCCAGCCAAAATCCAGCAAAATACAAAGACCTAAAGGGTCTGGTTTTGATTTGGGAACAGGATGAGGCTGCAAAAGGCTGCCTGGATGCTATGAGGACCTCTGGGTTGGGTCCCCGATGGGGTCTGGGGTGGGGAAGGAGTGGGCCTAGGACCACTTCCTGGGCAGGCAAGGCTGGCAAGCATTGTACGCCTGGGCCATAGCCCCTCTCTTTCTTCATTCTCACTGTCATGGACGGCTTTGCTCTGCTGATCCCATTCAAGTGATGAGCGTGGAAGGGAAGTAGGAAAGCAGGGACAGTGGGCCAAGCAAGGTGTTTGTCTTCCATTATTTTCTTTGCCAAAGGAAGATACTTCTACATATTCCCCTCTTCATCAGGTGTTTACTTCCCTTCCTCCTCACCAACCAGGTCTAGGGGATGATAGGACGGGTACGTCTCAAGTGTGGGACAGCCCATCCAAGGCTTTTCAGGGTGATTTTAGATGGTACATAGGCAAGGCATGGAACCAAATGGGATGGCATGATGAGGAAGTCTCTTTTCAGTCCTTTTTCAAACTTCTGATCTCATCTAGGATGAGGTCTTAGAGCTTGCTGATGGTCCATCCCTTCTCATAAAACAGGATCAAGTCTGAGGTCGAGAGTTCGAGACCAGCCTAACCATGGAGAAACTCCATCTCTACTAAAAACACAAAATTAGCCGGGTGTGGTGGCACATGCCTGTAATCCCAGCTACTTGGGAGGCTGAGGCAGGAGAATCGCTTGAACCCGGGAGGTGGAGGCTTCAAGCGATTGACATGGTGAGCCGAGGTCATGCCATTGCTCTCCAAGCTGGGCAACAAGAGCGAAACTTCATCTCAAACAAAAGAAAAAGAAAAGAAAAAAGCAAGATCTAGACAGGGTAGAATCACATTGTTCTGTTTACACTGTATTTGTTTTGACAGTTGTCCCTTTATGTAGCAAGTGATTCTGATTTTTCATGTAGAGTAATGATATAATGCTTTCTTATGAAATGAATTTGTTTGAAAAAGGGAATCAGCTTAAATATAAAATACTTACTGTCCTTCAGATGGCGTGAATGTATGGCAAAAATCAAGACGGGAGAAAGCAAATGATTGAAATGATGAAAATACGAAACCCGTGTGACCCTCCAAGTTAACATTTAGGGAAACTGAAGCCCTGAGAGTTTAGATAAACTGCCTACCGTGACCCAGGTATATTTTTATCTCTTTCAGTTACCCATTTGTCAGCTTATTTGTTTGATTGTTTCAATATGAAAAGGTCCGACTCTGTGCTACAGAGAATGTTAGACCTCAGATGTCCTGCCTCCCTGCCTGGGCTTCCCTCCACCCTCAGGAGACTCTACCACCCCTTGCACAAGGAGGTAGAGGATCTAAGAGGAAGTGGCTGCTATCTCTGTGAAGAAAGACAATATGTGTGTTATTATAGAATACCTGTGGCAACAAGTAGCATAATAGCCATCTAAAAGTAGCTTAAACAATATGGGATTATTATTTTGTTATCTAATAAGCACTTAGCCTTAATTAAGAATTCTAATGCAGAGAGTAAATATTGACCCAAATAAGATAATAAGCTTTAAAAATATTCTTACTAAGAACTTAAGCGAGAGATGCTCTCTTGCATCTTAGAGGTTAAGCCAAATGAAACAGGAGAGAACAGGTGTACCCCCTGACCCCCATGTCCCAGTGATCCTGCTTATTTAGATGCGGAGGTGGAGTGTAATACCTAGTACTGACAGGAAGTGCTTCTGGGAAGGCAGGTACTGAGAGAAACTGCTGGCTGCCACCAGAGTATGGGATCTGGACAGCAGGCAGCTGGACAGAAGGTGACGCCTTCTCTGGTTGTGGAGCTGTGAGGCTGTGGCCAGCTTGCAGTGTGGGACCTGAGGCTCGCAGGCAGGTAATCAAGCAGGTAATGGAAACTGGAAACACCTTCAGATGAGCAAGGTCCCTGGTTCCCGGTCAGCGGCAACAGCAGGGTGAACTTCAAAACCTAGACCACACCTATTAGGTCCCTACCTGTCTGTCCAACATCATTTTTTAAACCTTCAATTGCAGTATAACCTACACAAAGTAAAGGGTATGTATCACAAGTGTGTAGCTTTATGAATTCTCCTAAACTGAACACAGCCATGTAACCAGCACACAGATTCAAGAAACAGGATATTGGCAGCAACCTAGACAACCCCTCATAACAGCCTTTTACTCATGAACCCTCCAAAGGGGAAGCACTACTCTATTTTCATACCTTCTGTAGACACAGTCATGCAGTGCACCCACTCTGATTTCTTTCCTGTATACAGTGTTATATTTGTAAGACTCCATCTTCTTATTGTGGATAGTTGGGGTCCATTCACTCTCACTGATGCATAGTTTTCCAGTGTCAATGTGCCACAATGCATTTATTTCCTTTTCTATGGATAGGCATTTAGGTAGCTTTCGGTTTGGAGATGCTACCAACCCTGCTGTTACGAACATTGAAGTGCATGCTTCTTGTGCACAAATGCATGTTTCCCCATGAGGTACATACAGAGGAGGACAGACCTGAGTGTCCAATTTCATGGTACCCTTTGTCACCCTTGCTTGCTTTGTTTCCCTGCTTGAGGCCTTCCTACGAGTGCTGTTTTCTTTTCCTGGAGCACTGTTCTTCCTACTCTTCACCTGGTGAGACCCCACTTGTCACTGAGATTTGGAATGAGACGCTGCTTCCTTGGGGAATCTCTCCCAACCTATTGTGCACATTCACCCCTTGCTGGGGTTCTGCTTTGCTGCACTTTAGGAACTCCACCTAAATGACTGTGTCATTCCCTACTTGACGCTGCTGCCCTGCATAGACTCTAAGTTTGACGGAGGAGACATCTAGGGTTCTGCGCTGGCTTTCCAGGCCCTAGCATAGTGGGTGGCACAATAGTGGATACTAAACAATTATTCACTGGATAAGTCGGCTGCACCCAAAGCCAGCACTCATCTAACAAACCAAGGCTTCAGTTAATGGCATAAATGTAATTAATTGTTCAAGGGAAACTCCCGGTGCCCTTACCAATGCCAAGCACCATGTCAATTAGTTCCTCTAATCCCTGGCCATGAGCAGGTTTGTCTCCAGGGCCTCTGATAGAGTTGGGTGAGCAGGCAGGAGGCAAATGGCCCTTGTGTGAGGGTTATGAGGTGAAGGGGAGGTCTGGGCCTGGAGACATGGGTTGACAAACAGTTTTCAAAGCAAGGCTTGCTTCTAAATAAGATAAGCTAAATTTGCTCTAAGGGAAGTGTCTCTGACCTCCTTCCTTCTACTCCTTCCTTTTCTCTTAGGACACTGTCTGCTTATCACTCCTATCTAGGCTGGAACAGTTGGGGTACCCACCAAGCCTGTACATACTGGCATACCCCTGTCCCCAGATCACAGACATTTCATTCCTTTTTGGCATGAGGACACTAATCTGTGAAAGGACGTTCATATTTTATACCTCTTCATGTATACAGGAATCAAATACAATTTCAGAAACGGCTTTTCAGAATTATTATACAACCCAACTTCATTTGTAATACATGTCAGCAATCGGTATAAACAACAACAATAAAAACACATATATAGGCCAGGCGCAGTGGCTCAAGCCTGTAATCCCAACACTTTGGGAGGCCAAGACGGGCGGATCACGAGGTCAGGAGATCGAGACCATCCTGGCTAACACGGTGAAACCCTGTCTCTACTAAAAACTACAAAAAACTAGCCGGGCGACGTGGCGGCGCCTGTAGTCCCAGCTACCCGGGAGGCTGAGGCAGGAGAATGGCGTGAACCCGGGAGGCGGAGCTTGCAGTGAGCTGAGATCCGGCCACAGCACTCCAGCCTGGGTGACAGAGCGAGACTCTGTCTCAAAAAAAAAAAAACAACACATATATAAATATTAAATAAAATGCTTATTTGCTGGCATGTTATATCTCCCAAGATAGTCATAGCACTCACTTCTTTGTGACAAGACTTTCCAAGGGTGCATGGGAGCTGGCATCAGAAGAGGAAGGAGAAGTGGAGGAAGATCATGATTATGAGTGTGAGACATTGTTCTTGCTAACTCCCCGAAGCCTGGGAGGTGTGGACAGAGTAAGAAACTGGGGGTCACAGAGTTTAACCAGTGGGAATGCTGTGAGCCATCTCTTCAACATTTCTTTCCAACCAGTGGTTGTCATACCATGAAGGCACCATTGTGCTATTGACATTAAGTATAAATAACCAGGTCATGGATAATGACGTGACTCTGGTCAAAGTCAGTTTGAGGTAGGGAATAGTTTTTGTTTTATGAGAAAATATAGGTATTAGGCCAAGAAATAAAATTATATATTTTGGGTTCCATATACATGAATAATATTTGTTAAGGTGCTAATAATTTATTATTTTTAAATTAAACATCAATCCACAAAAGGTAATAGACAGTATAAAGGAATTTAACTTTGAGAAACAAAGAAGAGTTCAGAACAGACTGCCAGAAACCTGTCTTTGTATTTCCAGCTCAGAAAGTCTGTGTTGATTGATTTACTAACTCTTTTTAAGAAAGTGGGCTAGAGGGAGGCAAATTCTTCCTTCTTCCCCGTCTTGTAGGATGTGTATTTCCCTCCCACTTGGCATGAACCTGTTAAGCCATAATTCGACTGCCTACTCCATCCTAGCCTTCCGCTATAACAAAATCAGCAAACAAAAAAGTTTATTTCTAAGTCATTTCAGCGAGATTTTTGAGTTACAAGGATGGTTCATCCAAAGTTTTTTTGCTTTCATTTGTCACTCATAAACTTCAGCAAGGAAAAAAGACTTAACCATCTTAAATGTAGGGAATTTGGTAAATGCCTCTGTATTAGTCCGTGCTCATGCTGCTGATAAAGACATACCTGAGACTGGGCAATTTACAAAAGAAAGGTCTAATTAGTAGACTTATTAGTTCCACGTGGCTGGGGAAGCCTCACAATCATGGCAGAAGGAAAGGAGGAGCAAGTCATGTCTTACATGGATGGCAGCAGGCAGAGAGAGAGAGAGCTTGTGCAGAGAAACTCCCATTTTTAAAACCATCAGATCTCATGAGACTCATTCACTATCACAAGAACAACACGGGAAAGACCTGCCCCCATGATTCAATCATCGTCCACTGGGTCCCTCCACAACACGTGGAAATTACGGGAGCTACAAGATGAGATTTGGTTGGGGACAGAGAGCCAAACCATATCAGATTCATAAAAGGAAAAAGATAATAATACACCAACAAAGGGGAAAATACTGGCTCATCAAAATGGGAAATTTCCTTTTATTGATGAATACATTTAAGCAGTTAGCACAGAATTTTATACATGGTGGACACTCAATGACAGCTTCCTTCTCCTCATCTCTTATTAACTAATGCTTGATATATTCACTCATTCCCTCATTCATTTCTTGATTTGTTCTTCCATTCGATATTCATTCGGTTCTTAATGCCTATGAGTTGCTGCATCAGGAACTGAAGACAAAATACATTTGAGTTTTTGCCCCCAGGTTGCTCACAATTCACAATTTTATCCTCTTGTTAATTGTGATTTTTGCTTTACGTAATTTTTCTTCTTGAAGTAGT
This sequence comes from Colobus angolensis palliatus, assembly GCF_000951035.1. Taxonomy (NCBI): domain Eukaryota; kingdom Metazoa; phylum Chordata; class Mammalia; order Primates; family Cercopithecidae; genus Colobus; species Colobus angolensis. The sequence goes on along the minus strand of NW_012115155.1, from coordinate 535,423 downwards.
CAAATGTAGCTGAATATTCTGAATTGATAATGGGTTCATCCAGCTCCTGGTCTGAGCCTTGTCAGTAAATATATCATGAATCTTTTTCTGTAACACCAGCCTTTCCTGGGGTGTGGTCACACTCACCCCTCAAAATCAAAAGAATGCACATGAAATTAAGCATGGGAGAGTAGCTATGAACAGCTAGAGAGGTGCCAATGAATGAATGTGCCAGTTATGGAAAGGTGAGGAGGGGAGTCTTTCATACATTCCACAGATAGCTGTTGATCTGTTACTACACACCAATCTGTTGCAGATCTTGGGGAATTAGCAGTAGATGTAACAGAGAGCAATTTCTGTTGTCATGGGTTTAACATATGGAACGATTCTTGAGTACATCCTATTTGCCTGGATATTTGTTCATAATTTCAACTGTGTTCTTTGACCATGTATCTGAGGTTCAACTAGGTGTAACAGCTTGCCTAAGATCTCACAGCTGAAAGGCAGCAGAGCTAGAATCAGAATCCAAAACAATACTCTGTCCACTTCACCCTGAAGGCTCCCAAATCACAGGTTTGATTTAACAACTGCACCAGGAAGTTAAGATGCTCCAGGTCTATTCTCCCTCCACCTCCTGCCTTTGGATTTTTTGTTAGCAAAGGAGGTCTAACACCTACTTGAAGCCAGGGCAGGACCAGGTAGTAATTACTTGAGGTGTCCTTTGGCTCTAAGAGATATCATTTGTGAATAAATCCTAACATTCTCTAAAGACCTTTCCTGGAAGGGAGAGGGGGGATGTCCCCTACCCTAATTGTTGAACCAACCCTTTCTCATAAACATAGCTAGGAGGATTGACAGCTACTGAACTTACCCCCGATAGCTTGCTTTCTAATATACCACAGCTATGCCATGGCTTTAAACTCTCTGTGTCTGTGCACTTTCCCCAGTCTGGAACAGTCAGCTACCCCATTCATTGCCCTGACTTTTGATTCCATTTAAATACAGCAGTTCTTCAGGGCCAGGCAAGGGTCTCTCTCCACAAAGCCTTCCACAACCTCCTTCTTCATCTGTCCACCGGGACCCTTTGCTTGGATCCCCCTCTCCAATTTCATTCTGTTTTGAAGCCCACCACGGTTGGCTTCCTGTTGGTCTCCCCAACGTGATTGAGAACTGCAGAGGGCAAGGATGTGTCTCACTTGTCTTTCTTTTTCCCAGGATCTAGCCTTGGGTTTGGCACAGATTGGTTACTAAACATATATTTATTGAATGAATGATTACATGAATCAATGAAGGAAGGAGTGAAAAAATGAATGAGTAATTTAATAAGTAAATAAGTGACTGAAGGAGTGAATCATGAGGAGTGAGGAAATGGCAGCCAAGAGGAGCTCCTGTGATCATGAGCTATGTTAATCCCACTAGCATGGGAAAGAAGGTGATTTTGTGACTTTGCCATGAGTGGTCTCCTTTTCCGTTTTCCTTTTTCTTCTTTTAGTACACTTTTTTAGTACATTCAAGTGGTGGGCCTTCTCTGGCTTGAACTGTGGCAGTGGGGGAGGTAGACAGATTCTCACCTACAACTGTAGGTCAGGAAGTATTGTGCAGGCCAAAAGTATGGCTCCAAATGCCTTATATCCTCTGTGAGACCAAGCTGGGCATACATTTAAATTATTAAAATACAGAAATAGTAAGACTGTCTTGACCTTAAGTCAAGAAGAAACACACTTACTGAGTCCACAGACTGAGCTATTGCAGATCCACAGTTCCTCAGGCACAACTCCAACACTGAAAACCCAGAAAATCTAGTTTTACCACAACTCACTGTTTACTGATTTCACTTAGTGGAAAATAGTTTTAGGTTTTGCTTCAGAAATGTTTCCATGTTTGATTAAGGGTGATGTCCAAACCCTGCTAAGGGTGTTACTTAATATGAAAAATATAGACCATGTTACTTTTCTAAAATTCAAAAGTGATTTCTGAAGCACATCAAGCCATAGGATTTCAGAAAAGGAATTGTGAGCCTGTCCTATACCCCGGAGCCAAGTTATCAAAGTACAGTGGATGTCCAAAGGTAGGAGATTCCAAACAGAACGTATTAAAAATCTAGGAACATTTCCAGAGGAAGAAATCATGAGAGAGAAAGCAGGAACCTAGAAGCTTCAAAACCAGAGAGTACTCACCTCCCGTGGACCAGATCCTATCCCAGGGGCCATCGGTATTTGTGATTTCTCCAGACCACTAATAAGAAATGGCTGCCCTCTAACCCTGCCTTTCAGGGACCTCATGTAACCGGCATCCTCACCACCATTGGTGGTTTGCCTGCCTTCAAATGTTTATTATTAATAAACATATTGACAAAAGTTGTGCCCTGAGAACGCTTTGAATGTGTGCTGTATCTTAAGTGTCTATGCCCAGTGCCTAGCTCAGGGCCTGACATAGAAGAAATACTCAATAAATGGGGCCAATAAGTCTTTGATGAGCATGTGCAATACGTTACTCTTCGTGATGTGCTTTTATATGCATTGTCTCTCTTAAAATGACCCAGTGAGTCAGGCAAGTGGAATGAGTCCCAGGGAGGTTAAGACACTTGCTCAAAATCATAAACAGTTCTGCTGGGACTTGCACCAAAGTTGTGTGTTTAAAAATCCTATTCTCTTTCTTTGGCATCAGTGTGCCTCCCTCCTGTGCAGTCTGAACCCTCAGAATTAAAGATGAATAAAAATGCCAAGTCATGGGAAAGCCTGGCCATAAGAAAAGCAGCTGATGAGCTATCAGCTAATGGACTGTCAGCAGGGCCATCTGTAGGCAATGCCCTCTCCTCTGTCTATCCTCTTGTGAGGTTAATCCAGCAGGAAGTCTGCACAGATGGGACCAGAGTCCAGAGTCCCTTCCAGAGCTCCCCAGGTCCCAGCACTGCTGTCCTCCTTGCCTGCCTGTATCTGGAGCTGGCCTTGAGGCCCATGAAGAAATGCAGCCTTTTGAAGGTAAAGCAAGGACTACTTGATGCTGAGCTAGAGAGGGCCCAGCACCCAGCTAAGGTCATGAGAAATTGAGCTCGCTGTAAGAACCCTATCAATGTCTGCAGCAGATGGACCTGCCCAAGGTGAGGGCTCCATTTTCCCCTGTGAGAACAAGCCGGCTAGGGAGGTACTAGCCTTGCATGAGGTCATCCTGACTCTCCTCCGAGGGAAGGATGATTCAGCCTATGTCCCTGTCTTCCTCTACAGCCTTGCCCTGACCTCTGGAAAACAGGTACTGGGTCAGAAGGCAGCGAAGCCTGAGGGTGGGGTGGGCCACAGCATCGGGATCCTGCACATCTCTCAGTAGTGAGCAGGGTCTGAGGAGCCACCCCTGCCCTGTGACTTTCCACACTAGTGAAGGCAGCATCTCTCGCATGTTTAGTATGTCTCTATTTTCTAGCAACGTTACATGGATACTTCCCTTACTCTGAGCAGCTCACAAGTTGGCCAGAAAAATGCTGTGTAAACTCCAGGCCAGGCCTCTAATTCTCTGGTGGCAGCACCAGAGAAACGAGGAGAATGTTTTCCCATTGGCTTCGTCAGCAGGATCTATGGTGTATTTCTAAAAAATAAAAGAAAAAAAATCTACAAAGCTGTAATGCCCTAGTGTGTCATGGCACAGATTTTGTTTTTTAAGTTTGAAAAAGAGTTTGAAAGAATAACTAAGATCTGCTCCTGCTCAAAAATGATTTTCTTAACACAAAAATGTCCTCTCCAAAATGGTTTTTTTGTCAGTAGCATGAAAGCAAGTTTGGCGCAGGCCCAGTAGTGATTCTGATGGGAAGTGAAAGGCAGGCACACCCTAGCGATCAAGGTCAAAGGCACCAGAGCACCCCATATGCAGCAGGAGTCACCCACTACCCAAATGGTGCAGGGCCATCGCCAATTTCCCTGGCATTGCCAGGAGCCTCTGGGATCTACCATAAAGCCTTTGACCCAGGAAGGCCTTGTCCCATAGCCAGTGAGTGGAGTCTCTGCCCACCAAGTGCCCACCTGTCTCTCCTGAAGTCTCTCTACAACACTCCCTCCACTAGCAGTCTCACACACCATTACATGGAAGAGTTAAAACATGAGGGCACAGTAGTCTCCAGGTCCTTGGGGGAAATTACTGGGCCAGATTCTAGCCCATTGTTCCCTAATTTCCTTCCTTTCTCCCTTCCTACCTCCCTCTGTTCATCCTCACTTTTCTTGCATCAGTCAGTTGGCAACATTTAAAGAGAACTACTCTAATACTAGGCATTGTGCACGGGTAAGTCAAGTACTGTTCTCCCTCTCAAGGAGTGCACAGACTAGTATGGAGACTGACATTCCAACATGGTGGGGGGACATTTGTTCCCCACCCCAGTAGAATATAAGCTTTAGGAAAGGCCTGTGTCAGCTTTCCCACTGATACAGGAGATGCTTATAAATATTTGTTAGCTGACTAAATGGTTAAAGCATGGCATCACCTGATACCTCTGATGCTTGTTAAATTTCTATACATATGACCCATGAACCAATTAGTAATTGCCTCCTCGGTGTCATTATCCTTGCTTGTAAATCCTTCTAGAACTGAAGGCTTCAGTTAGCTTTCTAGAACTTTAATGGCTTCATGCTTGTCACAGCATTAAGTGTAGAGTGTCAGGCAAACAGAAGGAGGCCCTGAGCCAGCCAGGCTAGGCAGGGGTCTTCAACAACTCTGGAGTAATGTATGAAACCAGAGCAAGGAAAAACACAAGCTGTGGGTCAGACTTACTGGGCTCAAGTCTCAGGTCTGCCTGCTCGCTCACTGGCTATGTGACCCTGAGCCTCGGTGAGCTTAATAGTAACATGAGGGTGATGTTCATGGCATGTTGATGTGGTAACAGTGCCTATGCAGTACAGCAACACCCAAATAAGGACACCCAGAGGGCACACCTTGCATTAATGCAGACGTGAAAATCGCATAACTGTGGATCGACTCCCTGCAGCGTGCGCAGGCCTGCCCCAGTTATTCCATAAACCTTGTGGTCATGCAACCCCATATTGTATTGGAGGGGATGTTTAGGACCTCACCTCTGGCACTATGACCACTAGGGATTGTAGTAATCACAGTAGAATCATGGTAGGGATACTCCTCCTCCACCATGTTTCCCTCCACTATTATAAATTCATATTTGGAAGTGAATGTCTCCTGCTTCTCTGGAATTCACCAATACAGTGACTGGGCAACTGTTTACATGTTATGTCCTTGACTACTCAAGAACTTCATGAGCGTGTTTTTCACCAAGCTTTCCTTGGGCAGTTTATAGTGAACTATCAATAGTCTCACATTTAATTCAAAATAAAAAACCTAACAAGGAATTTTTAAAATTCTAGTGAAGGCGTGGAGAAATGAACATCCTCATGTACTGCTGATGGGAACAGGTTTGATGTAACCTTTCTGGAGAGCAATTTGGCGATGCATATTAAAATCTTATAATGTTTATGTCTTATCCCAGTGACACGACTTGTAAAACTTTACCCTAATAACCATTTATGTGCGCAAAGATTTATCTTCAAGTATCCTTATTGCATGATCCTTAACAATAGCAAAAAAATTGGAAACAACATAAATACACAATAATAAAGTCTATTGAATACATTATGATACAATCAAAACATGTAATATACTATACTTGCAACCATTAAAAATTACCTTTTAGGGGAATATGTAACCACACAAAACATGTTTATGGTATATTCCTTGATGAAAAACAGTTCAAAAACAGTTTGTAAATCCTAATCTAACATTGTAAATTTTTTTAAATGATGTAAAATGGACTAGATATATCTAGTCCAAAATATTAGCAGTGGTTATCTCTCAGTTGTGGGATTGTTAATTATTTGTGTGCATGCCTGTCTAAACTTTCCAAATTTTTTATAGTCAGTGTGTTTCTTAGGCAGTTAAAAAAAATTTAAAAGCTAAAGCTTAAAAGTCAGCATGTTTGAATTTAAATTATTTCTTTGTAGTCATTTGTCATAGGATAAACTACTTACTCATTCTGTGTCTCATATTTTTTCACTCTATAAAAGATAGATAATAATACCTTCTCATAGGGTTGGAGGAGGGTTACGTTAGATAATGTGCATACAATGCTGTGTATGCAACATGGACTCACTCCATGTTCCATTCACTTCTGCTTATGTGAGTTCAGTGACAGGAGACATGACATACCCAACTACCATGACTAGGTAGGCAAGGATAATGCAGGAGGTTGGATCAAAGCTTAGGCTTGAAGCTGCCCCAAGTGGGATAATGGGGTGAAAGTGTGAATGACAGGATGGCTTAAACACAGGCCAGGGAACACACTGTACGTGACAAGCAACCTAAGGCACTGGCGCTCTGCTCCACTTCTGCTGCTCTATTGGGCAGGTCCTAAATGATGTCCAAATGCTGACATCTCATCCTTAGCACTTAAGTTGAAACTTTCTTTTGAATTATTCTGCTAGTTATCTGAGGAACAAATCGCTCTAAGAATTGGCTTAAAAATTGGCTTAAAATTGCAATCAGCATCTATTCTCTCATATAATTTCAGTGGGCCAGGAGTTTGAAAGTAGCTTAGCTAAGTGGTGGTTCTGGCTTGGGGATCTCTCATGAGGCTAGAGTCAAGATATCAGCTAGGACTGGGGTCATCTGAAGGCTTGACTGGGGCTGGGGGATTTCATTCTATGACAGTTCACACATATGATTGGCAAATTGGTACTGGCTATTGGCAGGAGGCCCCAGTTCCATGACATGAGGACCTCTCCAAAGAGCTGTTTGAAGTTTCTCATGACATGGCAGCTAGTGTCCTCTAGAGTGAATGATCAACAAGGGATCACTCCTTTTATGCATTTTATGACCTAGCCCCAGAAGTCACATTGTCATTGCCATGAGGCTCTATTGGTTACACGGGACAGCTCTATTCAGTGCAAAGGAGACTACACTGAAGAATGGATACCAGAAGGTGAGAATCTTGGGGGGCCATCTTGGAGGCTGACTACCACAGTGCCCTCTCCTGGAATATTCTTCCTTTGAATGTCTGCAGGGCTCTCAGCCTCACTTCATCCAGGTCTCTGCTCAAAAGCCATCTTATCAGAGGAGCTTCCCTTGAACTCTCTCCCAAGATGGAACCCCTTCCAATGTTCCATTACTCTCCTTTTACCCTGCTTCATTTTTCCTTAGAGTACATATAACATCTACCACATTACATACTTATTTGTTCATAATTTGTTCCCCACCCCAGTAGAATATAAGCTTTAGGAAAGGCCTGTGTCAGCTTTCCCACTAATACAGGAGATGCTTATAAATATTTGTTAGCTGACTAAATGATTAAAGCATGGCATCACCTGATACCTCTGATGCTTGTTAAATTTCTATACATATGACCCATGAACCAATTAGTAATTCCCTCCTCGGTGTCATTACCCTTGCTTGTAAATCCTTCTAGAACTGATGATGCTGGCCTTCTGAGCACCACCCTCTTACCTTGCATCCCTCCCAGCCCTGGCTCATGAGTCCTCCTCACCTGCCTTGTTCCATCTAGTGCTTGACCTACTCAGGACAGGCCCTGCTGCCCAGGATTTTGCCTTCCCTGGCTGCCACAGTGCAGGTCCTCTAACATCTACACTGCTGAGACTTCCTTATTCTGGGCCCCACCTTCTAAAGGCCTAAGAAAAAGGATGACAGCTAAGACTCATATATGACCCTGCTCCTCCGTCCCATATCCATGACAAATATCGCTAAATAATCAGACCATCTCTAATTATATCTGGGCCAAGGAACTACCAACACTTAACTGGAGACTACTCAGAGATAATTTTCTGGTCTCTGTTGCTTAACACACTGTCAATTCTAACAGTAGGCACTGCAACAGGCAAATAACGAAGATACAGCTGACCCTTGAACAACACAAGGGTGAGGGGGCCCTACCTCCCATTCAGTTGAAAATCTACATACGACACCTGACTCTCCCAAAACTTAACTACGAATAGCCTACTGTAGGCTACTGGAAGTCTTACTGATAACATAAACAATCTATTAACACATATTTTTTATGTTATATGTATTTTATACTATATTCTTACAATAAAATAAGCTAGAGAAAAGAAAATGCCTAGTGTTCCATTATTGGAATGCTAAGCATATCGGAGTTACTTATATCCTACTACTCAAGGTCATCGCCAAGGTCTGATTGCAAAAATTCAAAAAATTGCAACCTCAGGCATAAATAGGTTAAGAAAATCATAAGAAAAAAATATGTGTACTGTTGATTAAGTAGAAGGGAATCATCATAAACATCTTCATCCTCATCTTCTTCACATTGAGTAGGCTGAGGAGGAGGAGGAAGAGGGGTTGGTCTTGCTCAGAGGTGGCAGAGGTGAAAGAAAATCTGCATATAAGTGGACCCTCACAGTCCCAACCCAGGCTGTTCAAGGGTCAACTGTGTTTGGATGTGGGAGGGACAAATGAAACCACAGAGACAACATTTACCATACATCTACCACATGCCAAGCATGATCTCAAGCAATTAATGTAGATTATCTCTAACATTTATTTTTCACAATCATGTATAAGGAAGTTACTGTTATTCTGATTTTTATGGAGGGGGAAATGGACTCAGAGAAGTAAACAACTTCCACAGCATCCCTTCGCTAAGAATTGGTGCAACCAGTCCAAATTCAGGCGGTTGGATCTGGACTCCTCTCTTGAACCATTATATGATATCATCTTCAGGTTTTCAATAACCAATTGGTTCATGGGGTCTTGGGAATTAATATCTAGTTGCTAGGCCGAAGTGAACGTTCCCAGGAAATTTCTGTCTGAAATCGGAATCAGAGAACTCTCACTCACTCCCGCTTAGAGACCCAATTCACTCCTTAACAGCTCCATGAAGTTTTCATGCAGTTATACCAGCACTGCTTGTACGTTATTATTTTACCTACCAGCCTGTATTGCAAGATCATGTCTTCTTGGAGGTCTTCACTACTGCATCGTGACTGCCTTTCGAGTTTCATAACTTTTCTCATTTCTTAACCTTCATAGTTTAGCAAAGTACCTGGCCTGTGATAAGTCAAGTGAATAAGCCAGGTGAATAAATATTGTCTCTGCTTCCAAGATACTCTTTGGCAGGCTAATTTTCAAAACTTAGCACCTTTTAAAGGTAGGCTAGGTTGTACTTGTTTATTGAATGGATAGTTATAGTCTTAAGTTGACTCTGTTATCATATCAAAATGGTTTGAAACATTAAGCAAATAATGGTTTTCTGGAAATGCAGCACTGAAATCTTCTCCAGGAGTTTTAGCCCTGAAAAACAAGTGGGAACATTCAAGTTCTGTCCTGGTAAGGTAATGAGATGAAGTATTTAAATACAATTCAGGATTGCATCCCCAAGCAGAGTTTCTCCAGCTTCTGAGCGTATGAATCACCTGCCTCCAGTTCTTCTAATTGCTTTGATAAAAGGAGGTTTAGACAAGCTTTCTTTGGGAGGTAACAAAACCAGCATGTGGCAAGTAACTGGTATTAATTTCCACCAGCCCTTGCTAACCACAGGGCTCTGAGGGGTTCAGAAATGCTCACAGGCTTGCCAGGAGAGTTGGACAGATATGGTAATGCAATGGGAAATCTGTGAAGGGTGAAAGTCACATTCTTTTAAAAAGTGGGAAAGGCTTTCAGACTTCCTAAAAGACAGTAGACTTAAAGCATAGATGAATATGAAATGAGTGCCAACCTGCCCAGGATAGGCCATCAGGAGGCATAATATGGGGTCCTTTAAGTTGACACCTATGTAGAATGAAAAATGCTGTGGCCTAGAAGACAAAGGATGTGACCTTTCCTAAGGCTCTTCCCATCTCAAGACCTTGATTTATTTGTTGTAAAGGGATCTCCTCACCCTTTTTATCCTCAAATGTTCTAACCGATTTGAATACTGTCTGAGTGACAATATCCAAATGAGATATTGGGTTGTATTTGTTAGTTTTAGGGATAAAAGCTGAAAATATCAACTTTGTAATAAGGGTTTTTTTTGTTGTTGTCTTTTGTTTTTAAGAAAAACCTATGTAATACATTTTGCTTGTATTTTAACAATAGAATTGAGAAGAAATAGTCAAATCCTAATGAAGGCCCGTAGAATTATTTATGATGCCAGAGCTCCAGTTCCAACTATAGCCATTACCTCAGCTTGGCCCAGTGGGGTCTACATCTCTCTGACTTAAGATGTATATTTGACTCACCTTTGTGCGTGTCCCTTACTGTACCTTGGGCAGTGCTTGACGTGAGATGTGTGCTTAATAGCTGAATATGGAATTGCACTGGATTTAATTGAAATCTGCTTAGAAACGCTCTTTCTTATCAGACAATCCAATGCATCTGAGATTGGCCCAAAATGTCTGTAATATATAAGTTGGCTCTCAATCTTGAGGTGCATTTGATGGAAAAAGATGGGGGAGGGCTCTGTTTTCCCAGAAATGTAAGGAGACACAGGGCATTAAGACTGTTTAGCCAACAAGTGGTAGAATGACATTTGTTAAAGCTCTCTCAGACTGTAAAACCTGTGGGCTTTCTACTATACGAAGGGGGACACTCTTGCATAGGCATAGATATTCCAGTGTTCTAAGTGTAAATAAAGTTTACAGAAGCAATTTGAAGATGCCCGATGCTTGAGTGACTGTAAATGGGTTCTCCATTAAAATCTAGAAGGGCATTTGGCAATACCAAACTGATCATGGGGCACAGAGCCTGGAGTTCCAAATAATTTTCTTGGCATCCTCCAGGGTGAATAAAAAGGTCCATCCATCTTCCCTACACATGTTCTACTCTTTCTCTGGTCTCCCTCGTGATACAGAAAGGGAGGCCAGATGGACAACTTTCCCAATAGGTGTTTATCAGTTACGATGTCAATATAATGGACTGTGGACTCTTTTTACTTTCTATGTAGGATAAAGCTTATCAGGTAACAAGGCTATTGGTGGGTGCAGATGAAAGCTGTGTTAGGAAATGATGGCCAGTGCTGGCTCTGATAAGCAAATATACGGCATTGAGTAAATGCAGCCTGAGGACCCTAAAGCAACAAGGTCTGAACATCCTCATTAGCACAGACATTTAACCTAGTCGTCCAAACCTTTTTGGAACAATGGTTTCCAACATGTTTAAAAGTCATGGTGCCCCTTTTCAAACAAAATCTTAATAGATCCTCAACATACAAAACAAATACAAGCAGAGGTCACTGAAACTAGGACAGGGAATCTGTGGCTGCACCCCTTCCTTCATTCTCTCCCTGGGAAACAGTCTCAAGGCATTTCTCTGAAAATCTAGGGCTTCACAGAACACAGTAAAAATTCCTGGCCAAAATACCACAGCTCTCTAATAGCGATTTCTTTGCTTTTTTTTTTTTTTTTTTTTGAGATGGAGTCTCTCTCTCTTCATGCTGGAGTGCAGTGGCATGATCTTGGCCCACTGCAACCTCCACCTCCCAGGTTCAAGTGATTCTCCTGCCTCGGTCTCCAGAGTAGCTGGGATCACAGGTGCACACCACCACGCCTGGCTAATTTTTGTATTTTTAATTAAATTTTTGTATTTTAAATTAAATAATTAAAAATTATTTAATTTTTAGAGATGGCATTTCACCATGTTGGCCAGGTTGGTCTCGAACTCCGGACATCAGGTGATCCACCCACCTCAGCCTCCCAAAGTGCTGGGATTACAGGCGTGAGCCACCATGCCTAACCTATGATTTCTTTTGTTATCAAGATTTAATTTCCTCTTGACCATTATTATAAAATTAGGGATGTGTTCTTTGGTAAACAAATTGACATAAATATGGAAAAACAACACCTTTCAAGAATGGACCAAGCCTTTTCTACTTACATATTAAAAGGGGAAAATGTGAAATAAAAAAAGTAATTATTGCATAAAAAATATGGAAAATGTTCTTGTGGCCAACAGTTCAAAGGTCTAAAGGAGACAGGATAATGCCAGCTTAGCTGAAGCATCCACTCTGGACAGGAGTCCCTTGGTATCTAGCCATCTCTCTGCCCGATATTCAACAGGAGGGCAGCGTAAAATGCAATCTAGTAAAGTGTTGACAGAATTAATCAGGCTCCATTTTCAAGCTTTCTTTCACTCCCTGGGCTAAGAAATTAGAAGGCTCTGGCTAAATCAGATACACTTTGAGGTTTCCCCAGAAACACAGTTTTCCTGGAGAAATAAAGCTAATGAAAGGAGAGGTTAACAATGTTTGATTTCCTGAAAGTCCAGTGCCTAATTTTATGTGAACTGCCTGATTTCTTTTAGACCTTAAGCATATGGCTCAGTGACACTGCAGTGTTCAGAGGGGACCAAGGAAAAACATTTGTGAATAAGTCACAAAGCCAAAGTACTGATGCTTTGTGCATAAATGGCACTCACCTGATTTCAAAGCTGTTTCACAGACTATTTCAGTAAGTAGTGAAAAATATCTACCATTTATTAAATTTTATCTCTCTAATCCTCATCATGATAGGTGAGTTAGAATTTAGTCCTCAATTTTACTGAAGAAGAAATTGAGGCAGAACAAGAATAGGTGACTTACTCATAAACAGCAGACTTCGATTTTGAATCCAGAGCTCATTGACATCAAATCCCTGAGTCTGACTGCCTCTCTAGGCTGCTTTGCAAATCTCAGTCCTTTCCAGGCATAATGCAACATTATAAAATTACCTCAAGAGCTATGGGTCTGGACCTAGCCAAAACAAGTTCTCTTCAAACAAGAGACTGCAGAAGCATGTTGATCTTTGGAACCCACAGTTGGCAGCTGGTGTGATTTCTTCTCAGGGAAGAAGAAACTAGTAAGTTTAAGGCAACAAGGGGGTTCGGCGGGTTGGCATGGGGCAGTAGTCTGCCCAAGCAGATTTCAATTTTAAGTAATGATTCTGGTAACAATGTTAAGGGTATATTAGATGGGAGAGAAATTAGAATCAGAGAAACCAATAAGGAGGAAGCTGTTGCAATAGTTCAGAAATAATACATGTTGTGATTAAGACAAAGGAAGCGGGGTTCAGGAGAAGAGGGAAGATTCCGGAACTTGGTGAAGGTAGGAGTAGCAAGCCGAAGACAGAATTTCCTCCAAGGAACTCCAACCTAATTGTAGAGGTAAGTGGGAAAATAGTTCATTGCAGCAAAGTGTAACTTGGACTCTAAGGAGGTTGACAAAAGTGCAGAAAAGCACAAAGGAGGGTCCCCTTAGTTGTTCTAGGGCCAGGGAAGAGCAAGTCAAGAAAGGTGTTCTATCTGAGGTGATGACTGAGCAAAGGATTGAAAGAGAATGCAAGGAACTGGCCCTGTGAGAGGTAGTGAGAGACCATGGCTCCTGTAGCATGTGTCCTACCCAGAGCTCTGAGAGGCTGCAAGGAGGTATGAGGCAAAGGGGGGAGGTGAGGATGGAAGGCCAGGTAGGGCCTGGATCACAGGGTGCTCATCTAGGAACCTGCTCAATAAAAGGCCATAGGAAGAAACCGAATCTTCTACAATACGTTAAAGAGGTGGAAATCTGAAGTCCAGAAAGGTTGAACAGCTAGTCCAGGATCTCTGCTGTTGACCTTGGCTTCAATATGTGGTCCACAGGCCTGCAATGCCAGCCTGGGCTGGTCAGAAATGCAGAATCTCGGGTTGGCCTCAGACCCACGGATCAGGAACTGGTTTGAACAAGGTCTCCTGGTGGTGATGTGTAGGTGCACTAAGTTTGAGAACCACTGCTCTACAGTATGCATGGTTTCCAGGATGCTAGCCCCTGCCTGCAGCCAAATATCTGGCAGTAGATGGGGCTTCTTGCAAGTCAAAGAGGCACACGGGTGCTGGTCGGGAATACTGAGTCTCATTAGGGGTGGCTGTAGGGACGCCCTCTGCTGCAGGCTCCACCCACATCAGCCAAATCATAATCAGTGCCCAGGCAGGTGGAGCGGGAGCCCCCAGATTGCTCCACTTGTGGTACAATGCGCGTATGATTAATCACTGTTTCCAGAAGCGCCTCATCAATCATCACTTCCAAGGGCCCAGGACAAAGGGGTCGTGGTAGATGAGCACTGGGCACTGAGAAGGACCGAGTCTCCGGTCTCTGATAAAATGGGCACATGGAGTTGGGATGGAGGAGGTCGGGACTAAGGAGCATTAGGCATTCACCCCGGCTGCTCTGATTGGTAATTAAGTGACTCGTCTACTGGCCGACAGTCCTGCATGTTCCCCCAGGCATCTGTTAGTTCTTCGAAAACCACTACTGACAAAATGAGGTTTGCCCTTGGTACACAGATAATGAGAGTGAGCTTGACAGGTACGGCGCGATTAGAAAATTTCTACATGAAGCTCATTCTGCTAGCCACTCCACAGTAAACAGACTCATTAGAACTTGCAGGTCCCTGGAGGCAAAGCATGTTTGACATTATTAATTGGCTTTTCTGTATAAGGAGTCAAATAGATGAAAAGGTTTATCAAGCTGAAATAATTAATTTTGCCTGAATTCGCTGACAGTTCATTTCTCCTGTAAAAGACCATTTTAAGGTCCTTTTTTTTTTTTCGAATTTCGAAGTCCAAAAGACATAATAGTGGAAAAAGTGAAGCTTTTTAGTAAATGATAATTAAAGGGAATTTAATTAACTTAGACCTGGGGAAGGGGAAAAAAAGGAATTGCTATCTGTGTCTATACAGAGGTCTAGATGGTTGAACATATCATGACTTAATAATGCATTAATTTTAATCTAATCAAAGTATAATAAAAGAGGTAATTATATATTTAAAAATTACCAGGCTCCAATAGTGGGGTTTTTAAACACTTAATACTTACCCAGCTTCTCGTTAGCAAAGTTATAATTGTTGTTCTCAGATCCTGCTTATTTCAAGATGGGGGCTTACAGGCAAGAGGTTAATTGAATAAATCATTGTAAGAACCCATGTTGAAACTATGATGAACTACAAAGTTTGCATTCCCTGGCTGCAAAAGATTTTTCTTTTCTTTTTCTTTATGTCTTTCTGTCTCTAAAAATAGCAGATTATTTCCAGCATTCCTTTATCGTGCTCCTGAATGCTCCCACGCCCACTCTTTGTCACACAAAGCCAAAATCCAGTTCACATGAGACTCTGCAAAGTTCTTCCTCATTTTCCAAAATTTGCCACTTTCATCTCCAACAAGGAGTTTTGTAGTTCCACTGTGAGCCTTCCCAATCTAAAACAATTGGCAATAGATAAACAGGATTTCTCTCCTCACTAAGATCGTGCTTGGTGAAAAGAACCATGAAAAGTCGTAAAACAATGGGATTTCGATTTGCATATAGGCCAATGATTCTGGTCATTTCATTAATAAAAGACTGAGACTTCTTAGAAATGTTCTAAAAGACATAGCTGTTTTATAGCAAAGAATTATCTTGCCACATAGGAAACATAATAATTTTGCAGTTCAAAGATGATCCAATATTTCCCAAGTTTCTTTGATGCTGATAAAATACAATCTGGTGGGGCAGGAAAAGGAAGGGGTAGAGTAATCACAGAGAGTGGTTCTTCCATACCTGGTAGTATGTCTTGAACCAGCTCCTCAAGGCCTTTCACCCACATCACAGGCTTGGCTCAGGCAGTGTGAACACTACCCTGCAATGACTGGCCTCCGGAAAACCTAATGATGATGATAGTTCTTTTCAGTTTTTCATAGATACTTTCCTAATCCAGAAATGTGTATTGACTACACTCAAGTAAACATCAGGGGTGGTTATTTTGTTATTCCCCATCCTCAGTTGGAGGCAGGGCTTGGTTCCTTCCTTGAGACTTGTTTTTTATCATTCCTTGAAATAGGCTCTTAAAAAAGTGAAATGATTCAAGTAAAAATCCACACAGAGACTGAGCATGGTGGCTCATGCCCGTAATCGCAGCATTTTGGGAGGCTGAGGCAGGAGAATCACTTGAGCTCAGGAGTTCAAGACCAGCCAGGGCAATATAGCGAGACTCCTTGTCTATAAAAAAAATTTTAAAAATTAGCCTAGCATGGGGGTGCATGCCTGTGGTCCCAACTACTTGGGAGGCTGAGGCGGGAGGATCACTTGAGCCCTAGAGATCAAGGCTGCAGTGAGCTACGATGGTCCACTGCACTCCAGCCTAGGAGGCAGAGTGAGACCCCAACTCAAAATAAATACATAAATAAAATTTTTTAAAAATCAACACATAAAAATTCACGCCCTCATTGCATTATTTTGAAAAAAACAAGGTCACTTCTACCTTTTGCCAAAACATCCTCAGGTCCACACTCCTGAGTAAAGAAGGAGAGGTAGGGCATATACAGTGACCTCTCAGTGCACAGCATCTCAATTCCCAGAATAACTACATGAAGTTATCCCATGCTAAAGATGAAAAAACTGAGGCTCAGAGGTGGGGAGAAAGTTATATCAGGCCACTCACTTCAGCAGCAAAGCTGGACTGCCTAAACTTAAAGCCCATGTCATTTCCATCAGAAAAGAATAACCCCAAAAAGTAACACATATCGAATTCCCAAACCATAAATACTTGTAACATTTACCAGAGAGTTAACATTTGGGGTAAGAAATGTCATAACCCAAAAAGCAAATATCTACTTCCTTGCACCGAGGAATACTCGAAAAGATATATATTTTTTCAATCCTGGGAAACTTGAGACCTTCCGGTCCAGCACTCACAAACTTATTGTTCATCATATTTCCCACTCCTGCTTCTTCATATTAGTTCCTTAATTAGCTATATTTAAGGTCCAGGGGCCATTATGATTAAATAAAGGGTAAGATGTGACTGGGGCTAGAAGGGGGAGGAGGTTACTTGTGCCAAGGTTCAGGGCTAGAGCTGTCATCACTCACCAGCATGTTTTCTTCTGAAGTCAATACGTTGTTCCGTTTCAAACATGCTTAAAGAAAACACAAATTGATTTCTTTGCAATTCTGAACTACTTATCAAATGGTAATGATCACTGTGTGGTAAATCTCAGACTGAAAATATGCCACGCAATGCTTAGTCATTCTGTTGATGGAACTAATAATTCTCCCCTATTCTCTCATTCTACTCTCTCTCTCTCTATCTGTCTCTCTCTGTCTCTTTTTATGTCTTTCTATAATTCTGCCTGATAAGACTTAGCAACCCAGAAGGGCTCAGTGTTAGTGTGGTCAGTTCTGAAGACTCCAAAGAAAGCACACATCTACCCAGCACCTCCCTTTCATTCATTAACCCACCAGGGGCCAAGACTAATTAGATCAGCGTGCTCATTTTGAGTTGATAATTGATTTAAATAGATTGCTCATTTAAAAGAGAAGAAAACCCTGCTAAACATTTGGTGCTTGATTTTTTTTTCTTCTTTCCCCGCAACTTTCAATTGCTTGTGCAATGTAGCATAAAATGTAGAGGTCTCCCTTTTCTTTTCTCTCTCTTTTTTAAAGGGGCCATAAAATTAATTACAATAAGTAGGCAATGGGCAGGGGCAGGGGGTTAACTGATGGCTCTAATGAGCAGCCCAGCTTTGGGAAAGCTGAGCCACTCATGCTGTTTGTTGGCTGCAAGGGGGCTGTGACTTCCAAGAGAAGCACAGCCTGAAACCCTGAAACAGTCCATAGTACAGATTCTGTCTTCATAGCAACCGAAGTAGTTTTGCTAAGCTTCAGACAAAAGGAGCCTTCCTTTCCAAAGGTGGGGACATTTTGGAATCATCACCTTCCCATTAAACAAGACAAGAGGCCATTCCTTGGTACTCCCCCCACCCCATAGTCCCTGTTTTTTATACAATTTGGGAGGGAGAAAGTTAGGGAAAGACTTGGATCCATTCTGTATTCTAAAGACCTTTCCCTTCTCAAAGGGTCTTTCACGATCCATCCTGTACCATATTGATTTATTTCAAGTGTGGATCAAAAAAGTTTAGACTAGGCTCCTCTTTGGAAACTAAATCGTCCTGCTAGTTTATACTGTTCGCCTGACCGTATCCCTTTGACACAATGAAAAGAGCTTTTGTCTGCAGCCTGGAGGGCAAGAAAGAAGTGGAAGCAACACTTGTAATTTGCTCTGGAAAATTTTCTTGCAGTGTTTCCTGTTACTGAGAGAAGAGATTGCAGGACCTGGTAAAGGAAGCTGAGGAATGTTGCAAAATCTTTAAAGGTAAATACAATTACTGGAAATAGAAAGTTACCCACCAAAACTGCATATGTTATGTTTTAGAAGTTCATAGTTTCCAACCCTACAAAATAGCATGATCCCCATGGGAAAAACATGGGCTCTGGAGTTAGGCAAACCTTAACACCCTGATTCACTCCCTTCCTACTTCTGTGTAAGTCATTTGTTTTCTCTATAACTCAATTTCTTTGCCTGTATTATGGAGACACTAATGTCTATTTGGAGGCATAAGGGAGGCATAGGGGTTAGAGACCATGTAATAGCCTAGCACTGGCTCTAATAAGTGCTCAAGAAATAGCACCTATAATGCAAAATTTGGTTCCCTAATAGCCAAGAGAGATCATTCATCCCTGTTTTGTCACCTGTTTGATGCTGGGCAGTTAGGGAGAAGGTAACAGTGTATTGCATTCAGGGCCAGCTTCAACCTAACCTGTGCAGTAGCACAGAGCCCCACATTCAGACAGAAAGGCCCTGCTGTTGCTGTCTTGAAATACTTAACTTTTGAACAGGGGGAACGGAGAGGGGCTCTACATTTCCACATTTGGATTTTGCACTGGCCCTGCACATTCTGTAGCCCCTCCTGATTACATATTCCCTTCTGCAAATGCCTGGGCCATTCCTGGCATCTTGAAGAGCCACTTATGTGGGGTCATATCTGAGTTGGTGGCACAATGCTTTCACACTTACAAATCACATTCTTTCTGCCTCTTCAACAAATTAGAACCAGAAGCATAGCCTCTCAGTTCCTGTGGGCCCAGGGCCCGATTGCCATGAAAAGCTATTCAAGAGCACATGCTAGTGGCCAAAGGTCAGAATCGCACCTCTGCAGTTCCATCCACTGGCCCCCCGAGAAAATCCATGCCTTTTGAGTAGATGATGGGCCCCTACCCAAGAGATGACAAACAAGCACGAAGCATGCCTCTGTTAATTCAGCGTTCATGTGGCAGATTGTTTGCACCATTAATGACATATGAATTTAGTAGCAGGTAATTTTTTTTCAAAGCAACCAGTTGTGAAATATATTGAGAAAACACTGCCAATTTCCAATCCTAATGACAGACACACTGAAGGTAAATAAGATGAATATTTATGGGATACCTGATTGCCTAAATGAGTTCCCTAAAGTATGAATAATTGAATGTGCATATGCTAATTAATTGGGAAAAGCCAGTAGGTAACTCCTTTTTATTTACATTAGCCTCATTTTATTTCATTTCTTACAACTATTACCGTTCCCAGTTATTTCCTATGCTTCAGTAAAATTGAGTGTCATTGAGAGAATTTTTAACAGATCTCATGATTCTTCATTTCAATGGATGCATAAGCCAAGGTAGAATATGTAGTGATGGTTTCTCAGAGCAGAGTTACTTGGTTTTGCCTAATGATAAAAGTGATTGTTCATTCATGCCTATTGATCACCAATCTTTTTACATACATTTACTCTATTTAATAATCGTCACACCAACCTTTAGAGGTTTGATCTTGTAGAAATTATGTTCATTTCACAGATGACAAAACTGAGACTCACAGCAGTTGCGTGAGCTGCTCATGCTCATGTGACTATAAGGATTAGGGACCAGATACAAATTTAGCCTACCCAAAAGTCATCTTTCCAGAAACGGAATGCAATCTTTTACCTCGACTAAATGTTTTAAAACACTGTCCTTTGCTAATCACGTCCCAAACATGGTCCACTAGAATTTCAACAAGGTGTCTAATCATTCTCACATAGACACCCAAGTCAAAACCTAGTCAGAACACCCACCTATACTTTTTTGAGTCTATTTTTTAAATCAGTTTTGTCAGAGCAGTTTTAAGTTTACAGAAATATTACACAGAAAGTAGAGTTTTCATATGCTCCCTCTTCCTCTACAGGCAATCTCCCCTATTATTAACGTCTTGCATTAGTGCAATACATTGTTTTCTAATTGATGAACCAATATTGATACATTATTATTAACTAAAATCCATAGTTTACATTAGAGTTCACTCTTTGTATTATGTAGTTCCCTGGGTTTTGACAAATGTATAATATTTATCCATCATTATCATATCATACAGAATGGTTTCACTGCTCAGAAAATGCCCTGTGCCAAACCTTTTTATCACTCCATCCACCTGCCTTTACTATCCAAAACCCTGACAACCACTGATCTTTTCTACTACCTTTTCCAGAATGTTTTATAGTTAGAATCATACAGTATACAGCCTTTTTAGGTTGGCTTCTTTCACTTAGCAGTATGCATTTAAGTTTCCTCCTTTTTTTTTTTTTTTGTGGCTCCTGTCTTTTCATTGCTGAATAATATTCCATTATATGGATGTACCAGAGTTTGTTTATCCATTCATCTACTGAAGGGCATCTTGGCTGCTTCCAAGCTTTGCCAGTTATGAATACAGTTACTATAAATATCCATGTTCTGATTTTTTGTGCGAATACAAGTTTTCGCTTTGCTTAAATACTAAGAAACATGATTGCTAGATGAAATGGTAAGAATATGTTTAGCTTTGTGAGAAATTGCTAGATCTCTCTTTCAAAGTGGCTGTATCTATTTTGCATTCCCATCAGCAATGAATGAGAGTTCCTTGCACCACCTTTTCACCAGCATTCGGTGGTGCTGGTATTTTAGATTTTCACCATTCTAATAGCTCTACAGTGGTATCTCATTGTTGTTTTAATTGACTGTGTTTCATGTACAACTGAGAGTGAGTAGTGGTCTCCAAAGTAAGACAGGTAAATCCCACAGTGTGGACAAGCCATCCCATTGAAATACACAAAGAAAAACTAGCAACCACTACTTTTATTTATTCATTACGTTACAATTTTGATTTTATTCTTTATGTATATTCTTTTGTTTTGGATGTTTCTGAGTTTTACCACATATTTTAATGTTAAAAGTGAAATTATTTTTTGCATGCAAGTAGTGTGAATAATTTTTCCCACATGGGAACACTGATTATAAAAAGATGACATCCCACATAGGCTAAGTGTCTTTTTTAATTGAAAAGCTAACCCAACTGTCCAGTTACGTTTATCCCAAAAAACCACAAACTGGGTAGTAACTGAGTCTCTAGACAATATATTTAAAGCTAAGAGGATTAAAAATGAAATTTAAAAAAAAGAAAACAAGTCCTCAGGTGTGATGAAGGGAGCCCTACTACATACAGGCTAATCAATACGGTGGTACTCCTTGACTGCAGGAGGCTGGAAGATATCCAAGTAACTCCACTCAGAACATTTACTTCAAGAATACTTTTTCCAGTTTCCAATTCATGAATAAAGATCATATTTTGTTAATTTTATTCCAGAAAACTTTTTTGCAAGTTGTTTTATTTACAATGCCAACTTTTAAAAAGTCACTAAAGTTAACTGGACAATAAGCTAGGCAGACATTGTTTTACGAAAACAATATACTTAATGTAGGAATTCCTATTCTTAGTGTATATTCTTAATGTACATATTATTATCATAGAAAATGTGTATATTTTATAAATAAAAATATTTTGTTGAGATTCATACACCCTGCCATTTTTTTGATTAAAGGAAGCATTCAATCAAAAGAAGACCCACTACTATAGAGAACCCCATGTCTGTCAAGACACCAAAACCTGAGACCTATTTCCTCCAAAAATTAAAGCTTGATTTTCATTCAATACTGAGTTTAAAGTTTTAAAATGTCTGAATTATGTTTAAGCTGATGTTTAAGTACACTATTTTGAACTGAATATATTTTACTAGTGTGATGAAGTGGCTATTCCTGAGAGTAACAGTTATCTGAATTCATCTACATACATGTGGCATGTTTAGAATATTGTCAGAGTAGTCTTAGCTTTTCAAAACACTTTCACTTGCACCATTTAACTTCACACAATAACACAATGACTACCACTGTTTTAGATTCAATTTCAAAGCCAATTTTTGGCGATGGCAGTCAGGGTCAATGTCTATCTGACACCCCTATGAAGCTGTCTATTTGTATCTTCGATTTACAGATAAGAAAACTGAAGCTTAGAAATATCCGATAATTTACCCAATGGTCTTTCAGTTAATAAGTGGCACAACCATGACTCACACAGGTTCAGATGCCAGAGTCTGAGTCTTACCCCTTAGAGTATCCTGCGTAAGTACCCTTGTGCTTTATGAGGAGGCCTACGTGGCTTACAGAAAAAAACTGGCCAGGTTAGCAAAAGGAAAACCAAACTGTGAGGAGCAGCATTAATGTACACCTGAGCTTTAAAATGCAAATGTATTTATTTTTTCCAAAGTAATTGATCTGCATGACAGACACTGGCAAAAATTCCAACTGGCACATATTCCCTACATTTGATGGGAAATGCTAAATAGTCTCTTATACACAGAGAAGACCCTAACCAAAAAGATCATGTCTATAAAAATACCACTTATCATGTCATGGAGGCAGTGTGAAAGCCTGTTTAAAAAAAAAAAAAAAAATCAGATAACAAGTTGATACAACTGGTAGGAGAAGAAATGTCATTTTGGAAACGATTAATGGGCCTGATTCTTTAAAATGAAATATTGGAAAACACTTCCTTCAGTGTGACAACTGGTACTCCAGAACACTTTAACAAGATTAAACACCTTGAATAGGATTTTTCCCTCCCCTTTTTCTTACTTTCCACCCACTTTTTCTCTTTCTCTCTACTTCCCTTTTTTTTCTAAAATAAGAGAGGTTGTTAAGGGTTGTATCAATGAGATAGCCAATTCTAGAAACATTGACCAAGAATAACAGCTCTGAAGAAAGTCAAGGAGAAAGGTACTTTAATGAATTATAAGAGAACCTTTTTCCTGAGATATGTCGTTAATACCTGAGCTGGTCAGAATTTTAGATTGGAACCTACTCTAGAAAAATTTGGTGAAGTATGATGACGTATCCGGCAGCTTTCCAGATGACCTCCAGTGGTCCTCATCTTCTAGTATGTTCTCCATTGTGAAGGCACCTTGAAGGCCGGCCAAGTGCCCAACAGAATATAGGGGAGCGATGGAGGAAGCTTGATTGCCCAGGCTAGATCACAACAAGTATTGCAGTTTCTTCCTTGATCTCTTAGATCTTTTGCTCTGAGAGAAGCCAATTACCATGCTGTCAAGAGACTCAGTAAACTTTGTGGAAAGACTCACATGGAGGGCATCTGAGATCTTCCACCAACAATTAGCACTAAATGGTCAGTCATGTGAGTGTGCCATCTTGGAAATGGATTCTGCAGCCTGGTCAAACCTTCAGATGACTGCAGCCCCAGCTGACATCTCACTGGAACTTCATGAGAGATCCCAAGTCAGAACAGCCCAGCCATGCTGTTCCAAATTTCTAGCCCACAGAAACTGTGACAGATAATAGATGACTATTGTTGTTTCAAATTACTAAGTATTAGGGTGATTTATTTTGCAGCATTCGATAATTAGTACTGTTAAGTAAGCTTGGAAGTTTGGTTGAAAAATACAAAGGATCTAAAGCCAACACTGAGCTCACAGTGTCCAGGTTACTTAGCAAAGGGCTATGTGGGGGGTGGGGATTTAAGATATGTGGAACTCTGACCTTACAGCAAATAAATGAAGTTAAAGTAGTTCCGAAGACTGTAGATGAAACCTTCTATGTTAAAATCACATTGCCAGGCATGGCGGCTCATGCTTATAATCCCAGCACTTTGGGTCAAGGTGGGTGGATCACTTCAGGCCAGGAGTTTGAGACCAACCTGGCCAACATGGTGAAATCCATCTGTACTAAAATACAACAATTAGCCAGGCATGGTGGCACATGCCTGTAGTCCCAGCTACCTGGGTGGCTGAGGCCTTGAGAATCACTTGAAACCAGGAGGCGGAGGTTGTAGTGAGATGAAATTGCACCACTGCACTCCAGCCTGAGTGACAGAGTGAGACCCTGTCAAAAAAAAAAGGACGTCACCACAAACTGACCACTTGAAAGATGTACTAAGAAACAACTAAATTAATATAAAGCAAACTGGAAAGTAGGTTGCTTTTTAGATACTCTTTGGAACACGGCAAGTTATCAGGTTAGTGAAAAGAGAAAAAAAAAGGAAGAAAGGTATGAAACATGGAACATCTCTAGGAGCATTTTAGTTCTAACAATTAAGTATTTCTTCAAGTCTATGTTGTTCAGACAATAACCATAAAGCCATTCTATTGCTCCAAAGAGCAAAATTTTCTGAGGTAGTGGGGAGTTGTGGTTCATCGATGGTGTCAGAATGAAATAAATACATCTATTGAGTGTAGAATACAGACTTGTAATGTTACTACTTTCTCTGTGGGAGAGAGATGGGTCCCAAAGATAGTTGGGACCTAAAACAAGGCCTAAAACAAGGCCTGATGGCTCCTGGGTGTGACCAGAGGGATGCTAGATGAAGTCAATTGACCAAATAATTACAGCAGCAACAACAATAATAATAATAATTATACTCATTTAATTATTATTATGTAGATAAGCACTGCTCCAATTCCTTTACAAGTTTAAACTCAGGTTATCATTTAATTAATTAACTAAACACCTATCAGATTGCCATTTTAGCCTCCTTTCTTTGAGCTCTGAGAAAATATCAATATCTAAGAGACCTCTCTTAGAAGGGGATTCCTCTAATTACCACCATTTGCATGCCTACTGTGTGCTAGGAATTGTGCTTCATGTTTTCCATATGGACCAAATATCACACTGTAGTATCCTTCATCTTCCCCAGAATCTATGTCAGAATTATTATCTTCATTTCACAGAACAGCAAACCACGGCTCAGAAAGGTGAAGTCACTTACCTGGGCCTCTAGCTTATAAAAAACAGATAATTTAATACCCAGACTTGTGTATATCCAAATGTATGCTATTTCCTCCCTAGCATGTAGAAGTTAATGAAAGAAGGACATGGTATCTAAGGAGTCTCATTTTAAACAGGGGCTAATTTGTCAGTTACACAGAAGAAAATTGCTTGTAACCTAAATTACTGATGAAAATCAATTAAATAGTTGTCTCAGATAAGTAGTGTGGCTGTACTATATAACCGCTTCCTCCCCCTCCCCCACAAAAAAAAATCATAATGACTTAAAACAACAACAGCAACAATAATTTTGTTTGCTTATGATTCCACAATTTGGTCAGGGCGCAGCAGAAGGCTAATATCTGGTGTTGGCTGGGCTCAGCTGGGTGGCTCTTTGCTCACCCAGGATAGTGAGTGCTATGCATGTGACTGCGTTTAGCTGAGGCTCAGCTGGGGTGTCTTAGTGCTACCTGTATACAGTGTGTGTCTCCAGGCAGTCTCTCACAATCCAGTGACTTACCCTAAGATTTTTTTCATGATGACTGAATTAGAGGCTAAAAGTGGAAGTTAAAAGACCTTCTAAGACCTTTGCTTAGTAGTCCAAGATCATCATTTGAACAGCACTCTATTTGTCTAAGCAAATTATAAGGCCATCTTAGATCAATGGAAGGGGAAATACACTCTGTCTCTCAATGGAAGAAGGGGTATGTATGTACAAGAGAGAGAATTTCTTGTTGGTCATCTTTGAAAATAGTCTACCATAAGATATCCCCTGGCAGCAACATTTCTATCTCTCCCACTTGCAAAATACATGCACTCCTCAAGTCTCATTTCATTGTGGCAACAGCTCAAAATTCAAATCTCATCATCTGCATCAAGTTTGAAAGCATATGAGACTCCTTGATGCAACATTTTTAATGTAGATATCTGTAAACTAAAAAGACAAGATTTTTTCCCTAAAACACCACATACAGTGGTGTGACATGGATTGGATAACTTCATTAGATGCTCTCATTTAAAAAGGGGTAAAATGTAGTGATGGCAGCAAAATGGTACATAGAAAAGTTCTCAGTCTCTGTTCCCCCATGGAAACTTCAGAAAACAACCAGAAACTAGCTGAACTAATCTTATAGGAGGTCTGGAATAAAGGAAAAGTCTAAAGCAACCAAGCAAATACTCAATACAAAAAAAGAAAGCCACATTCAAATTGGTAGGACATTTCATGGCATTTTTATTCACTTCTGCCCCAGCCCCTCTCTGGTATGGTACGGTCTTGGTCATGAGGAGACTATAGCCCAATTGAACCAGAGAGAGCAGAGCAGACCATACTTTCCAAGCTCTAACCTTTCTGGGGACTGCCTGAAGAACCAGTCTCTGTCTGGCCTAACTTAGATCTCAGGTGGGAAAAAGCAGCAGCCACTGCTTGTGAAAGCCACAGGATGACTATTAACCCACAGATACCTGAGGCAAGAGATTATGGGTGGAGACAAACAATAGACCATCTAAGGCCCCAAGGAGAATGAAAGGTGAGACTCTTTGGGAAATTAAGATATTCAAAAGCAGCCGTGTTTATAGGGGAATTGAGAAAGCCAGACATAAACCCAGGCAAAACACATTCTCAGAAAAGACCTGAGAAGACTCCAAGGTCTCACCTTAGGCTGATCCCTAGGCTCAGAGCATAATGACTTCTTCTGTCTACAAAGATGATGAGGAGTGGCTGTTTTCTCAAATGCCTAATTTCCATCAAAAAAAATCACAAGGTATATACAAAAAATAAATAAATAAATAAACTATGGCATATGTAAAGGAACAAAACTCTCAGAAAGAGAAGATAGAAAGCGGCACAGCTATCTTAAATATGCTCAAAGAGCTGATGGAAAACACAGACAAATAACTAAATAAAATTAGTAAAAGAATATGATAACTAAGAACATCAATAAGAGATACAGATTATTAAAAGAAAAAAACTGGAGCTGAAAAAAGCAATAACTAAATTGTAGTAACCACTACAGGAATTCAGCAGATTTAGCAGGCAGAAAAATCAGTGAACATACAGACAGGAAAATTGAAATAATCTAATCTGAGGGGCTAAAAGGAAAAAGAATAGGGAAAAGTGAACAGACCCTAAGAGATATGTGAGGCACCATCAAGCAGATCAATATACACATTATAGGAGTCTTGGAAGGATAAGACAGAAAGAAGCAGAGAGATTATTTGAAGACACAATCGTGAAAAACTTTCTAAATTTGCAAATGTATTCATCTACAAGTCCAAGAAGCTCAACAAGCTACAAGGAGGGTAAATTCAAAATAACCTATACTGAGACACCTTATAATAAAACTGCTGGAAAACAAAGAGAGACAAAGAAAGAATCTTAAAAGCAGCAAGGGAGAATTGGTTTGTCAGATACAAAGGATCCTCTAATATTATCAGCCAATTTGTCAACAGAAACCTTGCTGGCCAGAAGGCAGTGGGATGATGTATTTAAAGTGCTGAAAGAAAAAAATTGTTAATAAAAATTTCTACATCTAACAAAACTGTTCCTCAAAAATGATGAAGAAATCAAGACATTTCTAGATACACGAAAGCTGAATGTGTTCATTACCACTCAATCTGTCCTATAAGAAATGCTAAAGGAAGTCCATTTTGAAATAAAAGGATGCTAGGCAGTAACTCAAAGTCACATGAAGATAAGAAGAAGATCTTTACTTGAGGTAAATACATGGGCAAATACAAAAACCAATATTGTAATTTTAGTTCTAACATCACTTTTTATATTCTACAGAATTTAAAAGACAAATGCAAAAAAAAAAAAAAAGGTAAGTCTCTGTTAGTGAATACACAATACATGGAGTATGTTAGCTGGTTTGTGTTCCCATAAAGGAATATCTAGGCTGGATAATTTATAAAGAAAAGAACTTACCTGGCTAACAGTTCTGCAGGTTGTACAAGCATGGCACAACATCTGCTCAGCTTTTGGTGAGGCCTCAGAAAGCTTTTACTCATGGTAGAATGTGGAGGTGGAGCAGACATGTCACCTGGCAAGAGAGGGGGCAAGAGAGATGCCAGGCTCTTTTAAACAACTAGCTCTTGTATGAACTAATGGAGCAAGAACTCACTTATTACCATGGGGAGGGCACCAAGCCATTTGTGAGGGATCCATCTCCATGACCCAAACACCGGAGGCCCTACCTCCAGCATTGGGATCAAATTTCAACATGAGATTTGAAGGGGACAAAAATCCAAACTGTATCATAGAGTTACAATTTGTGATATCAATTATATAATGGAGAGAGGAGCTTCATAGAAGTAGAGGTTTCATATGCAACTGAAGTTAAGTTGGTATCAATTTAAATTATGTTGTTATAATTTTAGAATGTTATATGTGATCACTGTCATAACCACAAAGATGATATCTATAGGATATACACAAGGGAAAATGAGAAGATAATCAAAATGTGAAACTACAAAAATGAACTAAACACAAAAGAATGCAGTATTGGAGGGAATGGGGGATGAAAAAGCTATAAAACACCAAAAACAAATAATAAAAGGACAAAAGTAAATACTTCATTCTCAGTAATTACTCCAAATACAAATGGATTAAACTCTCAAATTAAAATAATATATTGGCAGAATGAATTTTAAAAACATGATCCAACTAGATAACCTCTACAAGAGATTCATTCACTTTAATTCTAAAGACATAAACAGATTGAAAGTGAAAGGATGGAAAAAGATATTCTATGCATACAGTAACAAAAAGAGAGCTAGGGTGGCTATAGATAATTAAACTTCAAGTCAAAAAATGTTAAATAGACAAAAAGCATATTATATATTGAGAAAAAGGTCAACACACCACAAAATAACAATTATAAACATATATGCAGCAAGCATCAGAGCTTCAAAATATATGAAGCAGACATTGGCAGAATTGAAAAGAGAAAAAGATGGTTCTATGATAATAGTTGGAATCTTCAATATTACACTTTCTATAATGGATAGAATAACCAAAGATCAATAAGAAAATGGAGGATGCAATAACACTGTCAGTCAATTGGATCTATCAGATATGTACGGAACATTCCACCCAACCACAGCAGAATATATATTTCCTCAAGTGTACATTGAATGTTTTCCAGGATAGACAATGTATTATACCACAAAGCAAGTCTTACTAAAGTTAAAAAGGTTTTATCAATACAAAGTACTTATGATCACATTAGAATAAAACTAGAAATGAATAAGAGAGGAAAATTTACAAATAAGTGGACATTAAGCAACACACTCTTTTTTTTTTTTTTTTGAGATGGAGTCTCATTTTGTCACCCAGGATGGAGTGCAGTGGCACAATCTCAACTCACTGCAATCTCCGCCTACCGGGTTCAAGCAATTCTCCTGCCGCAGCCTCCTGAGTAGCTGGGATTACAGGTGCATGCCACCATGTCCGGCTACTTTTTGTATTTTTAGTAGAGATGGGGTTTCACCATGTTGGTCAGGCTAGTCTCAAACTCTGACCTCGTGATCCTCGGCCTCCCAAAGTGCTAGAATTACAGGCGTGAGCCACTGTGCCTGGCCAAGCAACACACTCTTAAACGGCCAGTGGATACAAGAAGAAATAGCAAGAAAAATTAGAAAATACCTAAGATAAATGAAAACAAAACCCAAACATAACAGAACTTACTGGATGCAGCAAAAGCCATGCTAGAGGGAAAATTTATAGCTCTAAATACATTAAAATGAAGAAAGATCTGAAATCAACAACTCAAATTTACACATTAAGGGAAGAGAAAATGAAGAGTGAACAAAACCCAAAACTAGCAGATGAAGGAAATAATAAAGATTAGAGCAAAGATAACAAAAACAAAGAATAGAAGAAGAATAAAGAAAATCAGCAAACCAACTATAGTTTCTTTGAAAAGATCACCAAAATTGACAAAATCCTAGCTAGGTTGACCAAGAAAAAAAGGAGAAGATTCCAATTACTAATATCAGAAATGAAAGTGGGGACGTTACCATCGATGCTGCAGAATTAAAAGTATTATAAAGGGGTACTATGAACAATTATAAGCAAACAAATTGTTTAAACTAGATGAAATGAACAAATTCCTAAAAATATGCAACCTACCATGACTAAATTATGAAAAAATAGAACATCTGTATGGGCCTGACTACTAAGATTCAATCAGGAATCAAGGAATCAAAAGTCAAGGAACCAAAATCAATAATCAAACTTCACTGAATTCTACCAAATATTTAAAGAAGACTTAACACCAATCTTTCTCAAATTCTCAAAAGTTGAAAAGGAAGATCGGGCAGGCTTGGTGGCTCACGCCTGTAATCCCAGCACTTTGAGAGAGGAGGGTGGATCACCTGAGGTCAGGGGTTTGAGACCAGCCCAACCAATATGGTGAAACCCTGTCTCTACTAAAAATACAAAAATTAGCCGGGTGTGGTGGTGCGTACCTGTAGTCCCAGCTACTCAGGAGGCTGAGATAGGAGAATTACTTAAACCCAGGAGGTGGAGGTTGCAATGAGCTGAGATCATGCCACTGCACTCCAGCCTGTGTGACAGAGCAAGACTCCATTTCAAAAAAAAAAAATTGAAAAGGAGAGAACACTTCCTAACTTATTTTATGAGGCCAGCCTTACCCTGACACCAAAGTCAAACAAAGAATTGAGTTCAGCAGCATAGTAAAAATGCTATGTACCGTGACTAAGTGGGATGTATTCCTTGATTGTAAGCGTGGTTCAACATATAAAAACCAATGAATATAATACACCACATTAGCAGAATGAAGAAAAAAAAATACGTGATCTTCTCAATTGATGCAAAAAAAGTATTTGACAAGATTCAACACCCTCTCAGAATAAAAACACTGCACAAACTAGAAGAAAACTACCTTAACCTAACAAAGGCTGTATATGAAAAGTACATAGCAAATATATGCAATGGTGAAAGGCTGAAAGTTTTTCCCAGAAGATTAGGAACACAATAAGGATGCCCACACTCACCACTTTTATTCAATATCATATTGGAAATTATAGTCAGAGCAAGAAGGCAAGAGAAATAAATAAAAGACACCCAAATTAGAAAGGAAAAATTAAAATTACCTCTTTTTGCAGATGACATGATCTTATATGTAGGAAACTCAAACAGTCCACACAAAATTTCTCAGAATGAATAAATTCATCAAAGTTGCAGGATATAAAATTAATACACAAAATCAGTTGTGTACACTAATATAAAACAATGCAAAAGAGGAAATTTGGAAACCAATTCCATTTACAGTAGCATCAAAAAGAATAAAATACTTAGGTATGAACTTAACTAAGGAGATGAAATACCTGTACACTGAAAACTGAAAAAAGAATGTCTGAAATAAATAAAAGAAGACCTAACTAAATGGAAAAGTATCCTATGTTTTACAATGAAAGACTTAATATTGTTAAGAGAAAAATACTACCAAAGTGATCTACAGATTTAACGTTGCCTGTCAAAAATCACAGTGTGTTATATAAAAATTTTCTTAAAAATTCCTAAAATCTACATGGATCCCAATGGACCCTGAATAGCCAGTGCAATCTTGAAAAAGAACAAAGTTGGAG
The DNA here is from genome assembly GCF_000951035.1 of Colobus angolensis palliatus. Classification (NCBI taxonomy): domain Eukaryota; kingdom Metazoa; phylum Chordata; class Mammalia; order Primates; family Cercopithecidae; genus Colobus; species Colobus angolensis. Next base: position 503,930 of record NW_012115155.1, on the reverse strand, counting down.
GACTCACACTTCTTCATTTCAAAACTTAGTACAAAGTTACAATAATCAAAACAGTGTGGTACTGGCAGAAAGACAGACATAGAAAAGAAAGACAAGATATAAATTCTTCCATATATACTCAAATGATTTTTGACAAGGGTGCCATTACCATCCAATGGGGAAAAGCAGGTTTTTTGTGGGTTTTTTGGTTATTTTTTCAAGAAATTATGTTGAGAAAACTGAAAATCCACATGAAAAACAATAAAGTTGCAGCCCTACTTTATACCACATATAAAAATTAACTCAAAATGGATCAAAGATGGAAATGTAAGAGTCAAAGCTATAAAACACTTAGAAGAAAATGTAGGGGAAAAAATTCATAGCTTTGCATTTGACAATAATTTTTTGGACATGACACCAAAAGCATAGGTAATAAAAGAAAAAAGAGATAAATTTGACACATCAAAATACACTATCCACAGAGTGAAAGAGAACCCACAGAGCCAGAAAAACACATTTTAAAATTATATATCTAATAAAAGATTAATATTCAAAATATATAAAGAACTATTACAATTCAACAACAACAAAAACAACAACCCAGCCAATTAAAAATGGGCAAAGGACTTGAATAAACAGTTTTCCAAAGAAGATCTACAAATAACCATTAAGCATATAAGAAGATCTTCAGCATCACTCATCACTAGGGAAACGCCAACCAAAAGCACAATGAGATACTACTTCATTAGGATGGCTATTATTAAAACAAAAACAGACATAGAAAACAAGTGTTGGTGAGAAAGTAGAGAAACTGAAATCTTTGTGCGTTGCTGGTGGGAAGGTAAAATTTTGCGGCTGCTGTGGAAAAAATAGTATGGCAGTTTCTCAACAAACTAAACATGAAATTAACATATGATTCACCAATTCCACTTCTAGATATATAACCAAAATAATTGTAAAGCAAGAACTCAAACAAATCTGTGTACACCAATGTTTATAAAATCATTATTCAACATCCAGAAGTGGAAATAACCAAAATGCCCAATAATAGACCAAAGAATAAACAAAACATAGTATGTACATACAATGGAATAATATCCAACATTAAAAAGGAATAAATTCTGTTACATGTAGCAAGACGAACGGACCTTCACAATGTCACACTAAGACACAAAAGGACAAATATAGTATGATTCCAGTTATATGAGGTACCTAGAACAGTCAAGTTCATAGAGACAGAAAGTAGAATCATGGTTATGAGGGGTTAGGGGAAAGGGTACAGGGAGAGTTATCATTAAGTGGGTGCAGAGTTTCAATTTTGGGGTAAGAAAGCTCTGGAGATGAATAGTGATGATGGTTGCACAACAATGTGAACATATTTAATGCCACTGAACTGTACAGTTAAAAATTGCCAAATGGTAAATTTTATATGTATTTTACCACAGTTATATACATGAAGGGCACATAGCAGTTTCTGCCTAATAATTTTGAAATTCACTGGGAATATGTCAGTTCCCCAACTCAAAGCAGGGTATATCCTTTGATTAGTGCCAGTTCTGTTCCCTGTGATCAGTTCCCTAATTACTCTGGGCTTAGCTGGCTGCCTATAAGAAAGGGCCCAGGCCGGGTGCGGTGGCTCAAGCCTGTAATCCCAGCACTTTGGGAGGCCGAGACGGGCGGATCACGAGGTCAGGAGATCGAGACCATCCTGGCTAACACGGTGAAACCCCATCTCTACTAAAAATACAAAAAACTATCTGGGCGAGGTGGCGGGCGCCTGTAGTCCCAGCTACTCTGGAGGCTGAGGCAGGAGAATGGCTTAAACCCGGGAGGCAGAGCTTGCAGTGAGCCGAGATCCGGCCACTGCACTCCAGCCTGGGCGACAAGCGAGACTCCCCCTCAAAAAGAAAAGAAATGGCCCATATTTATAGCAGAATATCTCTTTTAGCCTGCTTCTTTTTATTATGAATTTCTCTGTTCCCTTTAGCCCATGCTGGTGATATTTTTACTAATACGATCCTCTTAAAGACTCTGTGGATTCTCTATGAATCTGATGGGGTTTATCCCATGCCTCAAAGCCACTTCCAAATTCATTACGACACTTATGTTTCTGCTGAGAGAATTTACCTTAACATTCTTAAAAGCTTTTTTTGTTTAGATGAACGGTCCACCATGTACCACTTTAAATCTTTCTGAAGTCTAGACAATGAGTCTTTCAGCTACACTCATTTCATTTTAACCCTGAGGCTACTTTTACTGACATGACTGTATATTTGTTATTTTCCATGAGATTATTTATTCTTAGGATTTTTTTTTTTCTGCCATCTGGAAAAACTGGGCCGAATTCTCTATATTTCTTCTAAATTCTGCTTAAAAACTAAACGGTTCATTTTAAGCTCAATTTTCTCTTGCAACACTTCATTATATGCTTCTAAAAGAAGCTTGATAATATTTTTAGCAGTTTGCTTGGAAGTATTCTTAGCCAGATCCACAAGTTTACTAGGTAATTTTTCTTTTTCCCAGTTACCCCAGATGGCAGTCTTGCTAATTATTCTGACACTACATAACACTGTCCGCTCTTTTTTCCAGTATTCAGTAGCAGTCCTCACACTAAATGTTCACTATTTTTTCTAGCATTTATAAACTGCTTTTTTTTGCTCTTTTTCCACCATCTCCTTGCTGCCTTCATAGCCCCCTCCTGACATTCAGTCCCAAAGCCAATACCACAGGTTTGAGATTTTTGTGATGGCAACACATCCTTTTAGGACAAATCCCTGTTTTAATTATGTATTGTTGCACAAAGTACCTTTAAAACTTAGTTTCTTGAAACAATAATGTTTTAGTATTGCTCATAATTCTGTGGGTTGGCTAGGCTCACCTGGTTGGTTCTGCTCCACCTGGTGTGAGCTGAGGTTACCCTTACAGCTGCATTCAACTTGGCTCAAGAACGAATTAGGCCTCTCTCGCATGTCTGGCATTTGATGCTGGCAATCACCTGGGTGCCTCATTCCTCTCCTATGTGGCCTCTCTTTTCCAGTAGTCTAAATTAGCATTTTTGTAACATGGTATCTGCATTCCAAAAGAGAAAAAGTAAGAAGCTTCCAGATTTGTTTTTGTTTTTTTGTTTTTCTTTATTTTGAGATGGAGTCTTGCTCTGTGGCCCAGTCTGGAGTGCAATGGGGCGATCTCGGCTCACTGCAACCTCCACCTCCCAGGTTCAAGTGATTCTCCTGTCTCAGCCTCCTGAGGAGCTGGGATTACAGGTATGAGCCACCATGCCTGGCTGCTTCCAGGTCTTTAAGAACTAGGACTGAAATCAGCATTTCTTCCACATTCTATTTATCAAAGCTAGTCAAGTTTCAGTGAAAGGATAAACCACAACCTAATAAAAACAATCATGTCTATTACATCAAATATAGGATATAACTTTATTTATATACAATGATGACACAATGTTTATCACTTATTGTTGTTTATTTTATAAGCTTATTGGAAGAGATCTTTTAGATATAACTAGACAGATTTGTTATCAACTATCACTATTTTACAAACAGAAAAAAGTGTAATAAATTATTCAAGGCATTTTCAAAATTTCTTCATGGTCACAGTCTGATTTCAGAGTCAACATTTATGTTTATCTCACAATATCAGCCTCTGTACCATCAAGTGCATTGATGAGGCAGCTTTTTCATTTTTTTAGACGGAGTTTGCTCCTGTTGCCCAGGCTGGAGTGTAACAGCGTGATCTCGGCTCACTGCAACCTCTTCCTCCCAGGTTCAAGAGATTCTCCTGCTTCAGCCTCCCAAGTAGCTGGGATTACAGGCGCCCAATACCACACCCGGCTAATTTTTGTATTTTCAGTAGAGACCGGTTTTACCACATTGGCCAGGTTGGTCTTGAACTCCTGACCTCAGATGATCCACCTGCCTTGGCCTCCCAAAGTGCTGGGATTACAGACATGAGCCACCACACCTGGTAGCATTTCTTAAAAGAGTATTCCACTATTCTATCTGGAATTTTTCTTCATGCTGCCAACATGCGTTCTTCAAGTTTTCATGCTGATATTTTCTTGGTTGAATGAGAGGCAGAATGAACCATCACATCATTCCTTTGTTGCATTAAATTTCCTTTGGAGAGACGTGGCAATTCCTCTTACCTTGGGTTGCACTGCTTGGCCTATTTTAGACAATCTTTTTGCAAATATCTCAGAGGCAGAATTTTCCACAATTTCATGTTTGGGGATCCCTTCCTTTCTGAGGACCGAGTAGTTGGTCTTTATTTTGCAAGAAAGTGTGTAATTATGGCAATTTCACAGTTATGAATATTTGCTCTACAGATAACAATTTTGTGCCACTACTTTGTTTCTGTGCCTTCTGCCTTTACTGTAACTTTTTGCATCAATGTCAAGTCAGAGTGTAATCTTTTAAAATATATTTAAAATTACAATTAAACTCAATGAATATATGAGTAGTAATAACCAAGTTTATGCCTGTGCAGTCAATGGCAACTATGCCTTGAATGTTGCCTGGCTCTCGGTGTTAAATACCATAGATTGTAATTTGAATCTCAATTTTAGAGATGTTAAAATGTAAAAATATATATGTAATATTCACTGAGTTTCTTCTGGGTATCCAGTGGTGAGCTAGGGGCTGTCTGATGATATATTTTAAAGATCTAAAGTAGTGCTTGTTCTCAGGGGATGTAACAAGAAAAGTTCCCCAAAAGAAACAGATAACCATGATAAATGGCACAGAATACATTTTAAAGTAAATGACACAATTAGTAACACCTTAGAAATGACAGGGAATGTCAGAACTGAAAGGGATGTGAATGGCAGAGTCCATTCATAGTGACTTTATATTGTGTTGACTCTTTATATCTTTTCCTGATTTTCTATTTTTTGTATTTTTCTTATTCATATATTAAAACTTTCATATCTTCAAGATATTGATACTTTGTGGGTTATAAGTCTTTGAAATACCTTGTTCTTGTTGGTAGCATGTTTTAAAAATTTGTTTAGAAGTCTTTGACCATATAGCAGTTTGAATCTACATGGTAATAAAAATGTATCCATGTTTCCCTCTATGATGTATAATTTTTGTTTTATTTTTGAAATACTTTACTGCTGGATATTTGTTCATATCTTCTAATTTTTAAATTGTGGCTTTTCATATTTATCTTTTTGATATATCTGGGATTTATTTTTGTGTATGGTGTGAGATAGGAATTTAATTTTTTCTTATGAAATGATCTCAGGATAGTTTACCAAAAAGTCTACCCTTCCTCACAACATCCCTGATTTGTAGGTGCCTTCAGTTAGAGTACTTAAAACTCTGACTTCTTGGAAAATAGAATTCTCTCTTGAGGACATAAAATAATAATCAAATTATGTTATGTAAGGGTTGAAATAGAAGAGAGATATACTTTGATATGTACTTTCTTTACCTTTTGATGTTAGAGATAAATTCTGATTAAAGGTATGGGCCTCTCTCTAAAAGGAAAAAAAAAATGCACAAACACATTAAAAATGTTGCATGACATTTCAAGCGTTCCCAGATCACTTGAAGCCTATACATAAACCCCTCCTCAATATAGAGTGGGGAAAGTGGGAGAATGGTGGCATATTACCCCAAAACTCAGATACTGTATGACAGAACCTGAAGGAAAATCCAGGAATCCTGTGTCTCTTCCCTGTATCATTCCACATGTATATGTACAGTAGATCGTTAATGCAGAATGGAGAAATATCACAAATTTGTGATCATGCCTGAAAAGAATCAAATAATTGATGCCAAAATATCCAAAATAGTAGCATGAGTTTCATTTTTGATCTGAATCTAACGGTTAATTGTAGATGAAAGATGGAACTCTGTAGTTGTAAAGAAAAGGTTGAATTTGAGAGAAGGAATTTAATTTGTTAAGTTCTGTTCCCCACTTAGCCAGAAGGCCTCTTACAGCAGATTATTTCTCAGTTGATTTATGGCTTTGGCACCCTATAAATAATCATTGGAAGACCTAATTTGTTTGTTATATGCAAATTACCTAGGTGAGCTTATTAAAGATAAGGTTGGACTGGTATCAAATGTAACTCAAGACAAGAAGGATTAAGGTGTTTTGTGATTGATTGAGCAGGAAGTTGAAAGTCAGAAACAAGATAGATTGATGTGTTCAGTAGGACATTTTGAATCAAGAGTTATAACACATAATATAGAAAACTCAGTTAATAAACTAACCAAGAAAAGAATGATTTGACTTTGGAGGGACAAAATAATAGGAACTTGGTCAGGGAAATCAGAGAAATTTGGGATTAACGGTATTTTTCCTTTCAAAATAGTAAAAGTTAAAGGCTAAGGAAACGAACCCAGTTAGTGATTAAAGTTCAATGATGATGACAAACTTGCTGGTGGTTTTGGTGATAGGGATGCAGATATTTCTTTAGCCTTATCACTCTGGGGAAAATAGTCAAAACTCTCAGTTCTTTTTTTTTTTTTTTTTTTTTTTTGATATGGAGTCTCACTCTGTCGCCCAGGCTGGAGTGCAGTGGCGCGATCTCGGCTCACTGCAAGCTCCGCCTCCCGGTTCCCGCCATTCTCCTGCCTCAGCCTCGCGAGTAGCTGGGACTACAGGCGCCCGCCACCTCGCCCAGCTAGTTTTTTTTTGTATTTTTTTAGTAGAGACGGGGTTTCACCATGTTCGCCAGTGTCGATCTCCTGACCTCGTGATCCGCCCGTCTCGGCCTCCCAAAGTGCTGGGATTACAGGCTTGAGCCACCGCGCCCGGCCAACTCTCAGTTCTTGACTGAGCCCAAGTTGCCAAACCTGTGAAGCTCTAGCTCCCATCCAAGCTGGTTTGATGTGAGACTGTATTCTAAGAAAGCTCTTGGCCTCCATGACCCCGAAGCAGTTCCTAATTGCTCCAGTGAACCTGAGTAACTGAAAAAAATGATGCTACATCTCCAGTGAGGTAGCTTTGTGGAGTTGACAACCTGACTTCTCTGAACTAGTCATGAAGCTTGCTCTTGGGCAAGCAGCCTCTGCATGTTTTATAAAACTAGTAGGCTTACATGACTTTTCCTCTCATGGAAATAAACTACATTACACCATCTTTGTGGTTCATTGTCCTGTTTAATTTGTTTGTTATTCCTCGCATTCTACCCAACCAGGAAGTGAATTTCAGTCCCACTTTCTTTTTCTCCCTCAATCTTCTTTCCCCTCCAACTGTAGGCCTTTCACTTTTCTCCTGCCTTTTCAGAAATTCTTTCCTCTACCTACTTTTCCCACCATCACTTTAGAGTCTTCTTGCTCCACAGGCTCACTGAAAAATTCTGCTCCATTGTTTTACCTTGAGGCCTTCATTACACATTGGTGGTCACAGCAATACTACTAATGGCAATAGTAAAAGTGGCCATGGTGATGTAGTAATAATAGCCGTAGTATTTGTTATTTTTGTAGAGGTGCAGCAGAAATAACATCATGCTCTTATGTCAAGTTTTTAGCAAATCTTCCCATTGCTATCTCTTCAATCCTCCCAAAAATTAGTCTCACAAATCTTTGGAATTTTGGCCATCAATTAACAAAGTACCATTTATTGAGAACTAAGTCACAGAAATGTAAACTATGGCTGCCAACCTTAAAGATCTTGCAGAGTTAATTGAAAAGTCACTTGACTATAAGCCAAATAAGTGAACAGACTTTAGTGCTGTAAAATTTTAGAGAAAGTAGAGACATTGCCCTGGGGTGGTCAGCGGAGGCTTCTAGAAGGTGACAGAGCTTGGCTAGGCATTGGAAATGGGAGTGGGCATTCCTGATGAGAGGGACGCAGTGAGAAAGGGCATGAATGTGGGGAAAGGGGCCAGAGAAAATGAAGCAGAAAAATAAAACGAAGATCCAATCCCATCATCAGAGGAAATTATAAAAGGTATGATATGAAAGTGAATTCTTTTATAATGAAGCCAATATCTTACACAAAGAAAAAACTATATATGTATACACATATGCCACTTTAGTCAACAACTCACTTGTGCAGGAAATGCTATTTGAGACTCAGAATAATTTTTCAACTCAGGGACTCAAGTATTTCTATATTTCTGGAAAAGTTACACAACTCACTGCAATCACTTTGTTTTATCTTCCTAGAATTCCAATTATATCTTTTAACTTCTCTTTTCTACTTTGCATCATTTTAGTTCTTTGTGCTGTATCTTAAGTAATTTGTTGGATCAAGCTTCAAATTCACAGAAAGAGAGAGAGAGAAAGAGTGTGTGTGTGTGTAAAAATATATATGTATACATACATATATAGTCTATTCTTCATCCATTGAGACTTTTTAAATTTAAATTATTTTTTATTTCTAGAATTTCTATTTAGTTTTGTGTTCAACTATGCCTGTTTTTCTTTTCATGAAATCCCATTATGAATGCTACTAATTTAATCCTTTCTTTATCTTTTTGAATATTTTAAACATATTAATTTCGAAGGCCCTTTCTTCTTTCTCTATTGCCTATTAGTTTGGGCTATGTTCTTTTTTTTTTTTTTTTTTTTTCTCATTCACCAAATGTACAAGAAGTCATACATTGGCTTTCCCTGTGCAAGTTGTAATTCTCACCCATCAGTTCATCTTCAACAGGAATTATCTTCTAGGAGAACCCAGGCTCATGCTGACAGATTACAGGATTATTTCAATTTTGGTTTTCTCAGATAACCAAAGATTTACCACTTGGCCAGTTTTTATGTTTGTTTTTCAGTTCAGGGGCTTTTGAAACATTCAGTTAAGCTGAAAATTAGATCCCCATATTGCTATGAATGTATGCATGAGACTTCAAGTTTTTAAGAGTGACTGTGGCTAAACAGAGCCCAGAATTGGGGAATAAATTTCAGGCAATGTTCACAAGGCCAATGAGTAGAATTATTCTAATGAGATTGCCTTTTCCATCTTTCCTTCTTCATTCTATCCCTGCATGGTTCTTATTTTCAGTCATCATATTGGTGTGCCTTAAAACAACCACCACTATGAATCACCTTTCATGAATCTGTGGGTTGACTGGGCTTAGCTGGGTGGTTTTTCTGTTCTAACTAGTATCAGTTAGGGCTGCAGTCATCTGGAGACTTGATGGGTTAGTACTTCTGTAAGAACTCACTCATCTGATGCTTTGGGTGGTATCATCTGGAAGTCTGGGCTCAGCTATGTGATTCTTTGGTTTGATGTGGTATTGGCAAGGGCTGCAGTTATCTGGAGGATTGATTGGGTTAGAACATTCTAGAAGGTTCACTTATTTGGCTGGAAGTCAGTGCTGTCTATCAGCTGAGAGTATAGTTGAATCTGTGGATCGGAGTGTCTCAGTTTTCCTCTGTGTGTGTTCTTACCATGTGGTTTGGACTTCTCACAACATGGCAGCTGGGTTCCAAGAAGAGGTGCTATCAGTGACAAAGGTGGAAACTGCAGACCCCTTAAAGCCCAGATCCAGAAGATGCACTGTAGAACTGTTATCACGTTCTTTTGGTCCAAACAGGCCAGAAGACTAGCCCAGATTTCAAGATAAGGGAAACAAATTCTACCTCTCTATGGCAAAAGTGGAAAAGAGTTTGTAGTCATCTTTAAGATACCTCAGTTAACATAATAAAGACTCCCAAAATAGTTTCTTAAAGAAGATAGGTTTGTTTTTCACTCTTAAATGGTAAGTCCAAGGATGTGTTATCCAGATCTTGATTGCAGCTTTATAATGTCATTAGGAACCCAGACCCCTTTATAATGTCATTAACAACCCAGCCACAGGGTGGCTGCAAAAACTCCAGCCATTACAAGCAAGTTTCAGGCAGAAACAAACGGATAGAACAGACAAGCAAAAGGGATCTAACAACTAAGTCAGTCCTTGGAAGAACTTTTCTTGAAGCTTCCCATGGGCTATTGTTTACATCTCATTGGCCTCTCCTTCTACAAGAGAACCAACAATAGTAACACCAAAAAGAAAGCATACCATCACGTAGGAAATGTTTTTAAATGTTTCCTTGTTTAACAGGCGGTGGATATGAGCTCAATGAAAGAAGGCAGTGAATCCCAAACAAATCTATTTCAGTCCCTTTTCTTTCCATCCCCACCGTCTTGTTTGCACTTGGCAAGGATTCTCACTGTGGCACTGCGAGAGTGTGTTTGTGGTAGACTAATTTTGGTATTCTATTGAGACAGATGCATACAGCATCATGAGAATAAGGGACATGCTTTAGCCTGCAGGCTGCTGACACGATGGTTGCAGGGTACTATTTAGAGAAGAATTTTAGTGTTCCTTATTAATAAAGGTCCATTTGTAAGCCTAATTACACCCTTGCCAAATAATAGAGTTGACTTTTGTGGCACTTCCTCTTCTGTTTAAACTGGAGATGTTCTTTATCAGCAGGTTTCAGTTGTCAGCCAAGTTTGTGCTCAGGGCCCCTGCTGCATACTTTTATAGAGTTGCTTCTTTTTAGGTCTGTTCTCCTGTCTCACCTCCTTGTCCTAGGTTCAGTGACTACAGAGAATTACGAATCCCTCTGAACAGAGAAACTCATTCTCATATAGGTAGTGCTCGCTAATAACAGCTTTATCTTCCAGCCCTCTTGTAGGAATGCGCTCTTTAGAAGAGGACTGGTCAAAGCCATGCTTCACAGCCCCCAAGGTCATTCTTCCCTGGTGATATTGGAGGCACAACACCTAGCCTGTGAGGCAGAGGGCATCCTAGGGGCCCTTCTCACAGTCTATATGTTCACAAAGTCCCTTCTACCTATATGCAAGGCCAGTCCCAGGCCCGTAGGACACAGTGACTGTGTGGCATACTTAAAGAGGGGACTCCACACCTGCTCACTCTGCATTTTCTCTGTAGCAGGAGTCTGCAAACTACAGCCTAGGGGCCACCCTGTTTTTGTAAATGAAGTTTTACCGGAACGTGGTAGTGCTCATTTGTTTATGTATTGTCTATGACTTCTTTCATGCTTTACAATGGCAGAGTTGTGTTGTTTTAACGGGGACCAAGTAGCCCACAAAGTCTAAACCGTTTGCTATTGACTATGTAAAACATTTGCTGTTTATGGATTGCTGCTCTATGGTGTCCAACACAGAATTGGTTCTCTCTGAGGCTGTGGTTCTTAGCAGAGGGTGGGGCAATGACTGGAGACATATGGCAATGACTGGAACATTTTTGGTTGCCATGATTGTGGGGAGGAGGGTTCTGCTACTGGCATCTAGTGGGTAGTGGTCAGGGATGCTGTTAAATATCCTATAATGCATAAGCCAGATGCTAACAACAAAAAATTACCCAGTCCAAATTGCCAAAGTTGAGAAACCTTGCTACATGGAAATGGGTGTCCTATAAGACTATTATTGTTTTTCATTCATTTATTCTACAAATACATATCGAATGTGTATTATGTATCAGTCATAGTTATGAGATGGGCAGGTTGTATGCAGATAGATAGATGATAGATAGATAGGTAGGTAGGTAGATAGATAGATAGATAGATAGATGATAGATAGATAGATAGATAACAGATAGATATATAGAGTCATTTAACACACACAACAGATTACAAACTTAGTACTATTATTATTTCTATTTTACAGGTGAGAAATCTGAAGCTCAAGGGGGTTAATTCACCTAAAATCATCTAATCAGTAGTAAAATGGGATTTTTACTTACTGCTTGCCAAGTACTCTTTACTTTAATAAACAAGGATTTTAATGGAGAAAAAGTTGCATTCTGAAGCTAGACAGATCTGCATTCAAATGCCAGTTTTCCACTTACATGCATGTGAAATGGAGACAGTAAAACCTGCTCTGAAGGAGGCAAGATTGAATGAGACAGTGTGCTGAAAGCACTCTGTGACAGAGCTTGTAATAGTGGGTGCAACAAAAATGCTAGTTTCTATTATTTTATTTTTGGTCCTCAATACAAATGTCCTCAGACATCTGGAAACCAACTCATCCAGCCACATTCTAGAATTACGAGTGCCAAAACAGAACAGAAACAATATGCCATTTTCTCTACCAAAACATGAACTGATTTTCTCAGTTATTTCAGCCTCACAGAGAAGGTGGCAGCTTCCACAAATGGCAGGACCCGTTCTTTAATACGGGCTCTGGAGAGAGAGCGTTTCCCATTCTGTCCAGCTCAGCCTCTCCCTGCAGAGCTGCTGGAGCTGGGATGACCCCTGGGAGTGACAGTCTGTCAGCCAGCAACGCGGGGCCTAATCGCCATGCCTGCACAGCCCCGCTCCAAACACTCCTGTGGAGCACCTGCAACTGTCAGGAAGGTTTCTCCTGACGGGAGAACACAATTTCACATTTTCAGAGTTAAGGAATAAACACATACAGCAGCTGGAGATGGGGAGCCAACTGCACTCAGAGTGGACTTCACAGCCCATCAACAAACAGGACTCTCTCTGTCTTTAACCAGCGGGCTTTGTCTTTTTTATTTCTCCTTTTGCCCAAAAGCTTGACACTTCACAAAGTTAAGTCTATTGCATTGGCCATGTCATTTCTAGACAAATGAAATAGTTTTGGCTCTGAGGTAATTAGAGAATTATAGTATCACAACCTGGGCTTCAAGGAAGAACTCACTAGGTTCTTCTCCATTCAGCTCAGCATTGCACCTAAGTCTTCTCTCTCCTCCTCTGGTCCCTTCTTTCCTCAGCCACTCCATAATTGCCCGGTCTTCTTGTACCCTCCCTACTGGTATGCTTCCTGAAATTCAGTCTGGCATCAGCATCATTGGCAGACAGAAATAAAGATGAAAAAGTTAGTCTCTAACCTTGGGGATCCAGGTCCAAAGGGGGAGTCCAGGCTGTGGAGAGACCATACAGTACTCTTTTTCTGTGCACACAGGTGTTCAAAGATAACTAATCATATTGCCTCCAGTTCTGTTGTTTTCTGACTACAGCTGAGAGCAAAGGTATAAAGCTCCCCACCTTGTAAAGAGAGAAGCCACACTACCTGTGAAGAACTTGCTGAAGGGCAGTCCCCTAAAATGTCCATCGAGTCCTGCCTCACAATTCATCCCTAGGGAAGGATACAGAATTGATGAGGAAAAACTGGACAGAAGGATTTCTTAGTGACATCAGAGTGATTCCCACACATTCTATACACAACTATGCCTAAAGCATAGTTTTTTATCCACATCCCAAGTGTGCAGAGACACTGGCATCAGTAGAGTTTACTCCCTACATAAACCAAAGCGCCTTCTAGACATGGAAACATACCTGAGCCAAGCCAGAACCTCAAGGGTGGATGCTGGCATTGCAAATAAGGCTATCTTATTTTGGCATTTCAAAAGGGGCGAGATCTGCTCCCATCCCAAGAGCCCCAATGTAAAGCCTGCTATGGACCAGCCACCCACATACCAAAGCTTCCAAGTAGCCATCTCATTTGGAAGTGAACAAAGCATCTCAGAGAAACAGACCTGCATGACAGCAGAGGAAATGCATACCAACCATTCATACAACACGCCTTGTGCTTAATTCACAAATCCAAAAGACAGCGAAGGATAAGGAGATGTTTAAGGAAATCAGCAGTTCAGAAGAAAATGTCTCCGTTTTGTGTTGCTCTGAAGGAATACCTGAGGCTGGGTAATTTATAAAGGAAAAGAGTTCACAATTTTGATGGCTGGAAAGTTCAAGATTGGGCATCTGCATCTGATGAGGGCCTCAGGCTGCTTCCACTCATGGCGGAAAGCAAAGGGAAGACAGCTGTGGAGAGATCACATGGCAAGAAACGAAGCCAAAAAGAGAGCAGGGGGGAGGTTCCAGGCTATTTTTAATAACTAACTCTCCTGGGATCTCATAGAGTGAGTACACACTCAGCCCTGAGGAAGGCCATGAATCCATTCAAGAGGGATCTGCTTCCATGACACAAATACCTTCCATTAGGTCCCACCTCCCACACTGGAGTTCAAATTTCAACATGAGGTTTGGAGGAAGCAACCATCCAAGCCACCACAGAGAAGAGCCAGACAATACCTGACTTCAGAGGAAAGGGAGATTTTAAGATCCATAATGAAAATATGCTCAGAGAAATTTAGGACAACATATATAAAAAACAAGAATAAGTTACCACCAAAACAAGAATAAGAAGCTGATTTTAAAAATAAGTATTAGGGCCAGGTGTGGTGGCTCATGCATATAATCCCAGCACCTTGGAAGGCCAAGGTGGAGGATCACTTGAAGCCAGGTTAGAGACCTGCCTGGGCAACATAGCAAGACTCTATCTCTATTTTTAAAAAGGTATGCATTAGCAATTAAAAATATAATAGTCTAAATTAAAACAAATCCAATGTGTTAAAAGAACTTATTGGGGAAATCTTCTAAAATGTTCAGCAAAATAACAAAGAATTAGAAATATGAGATTTTTTAAAAGGAAGTAAGAAACATAGGGAATAAACCAGCAGATCAATAACTAGCTAATAGCAGCAGTTCCAGGTAAAAGGGAAAAGAAAACATGAAGAGGAGAAAATAGTCAATGAAAAATGGAAGAAATTTTTCCAGAGCTTGGCAGATTGACAGGGCTTAACCACAACCTAGTAGGATTTTTAAAACTTTTTTAAAGGCCTTAACTGAATGCTCGTGAATTTAAGAACACCAGTGATAAAAATAATATCCTAGAAGCTGTCAGAGAAAAACGAAAAGCAGGTCACCTACCAAAGACAATTTCCCATCCAATTGGCAGCAGGTCTTCTCAGCAACAATACTGGATGCTGGAAGGCAATGGTGCAACGCCTTCAATGTTCTGAAAGAAAATGATACAGAAATTAGAATTTTATACTTAGGAAAGCTACAGAGAGTGAAAATAAATATTCGCATTATATACAAACAAGGCCATAATACATATATGCAAGGTCATAAAGTTTACCTAACACGCTATGAAAAAAATTATTAAAGGATGTAGTACTTCTGTAAATAAAAATGGAATCTAGAAATAAGAAGTCGACCAGGCACGGTGGCTCACACCTATAATCCTAGTACTTTGGGAGGCCGAGGCAGGAGGATCACCTGAGGTCAGGAGTTCGAGACCAGTCAGGCCAACATGGCAAAACCCTGTATCTACTAAAAATAAATACCCAGGCGTGGTGGCACATGCTCGTAATCCCAGCTACTCGGGAGGCTGAGGCAGGAGAATCGCTTGAACCCAGGAGGCGGAGGTTGCAGTGAGCTGAGATCCAGCCACTGCACTCCAGTCTTGGTGACAGAGGGAGACTCTGTCTCAAAAAAAAAAAAAAAAAGAAAGAAAGAAAATAAGAAGTCATGGACTCTTAAGAAACAAGGAGACTACTACAGAATGCAATAAAGAAAAATACCAACTTGACATAAATTAGAACCAGCAGCTGCAGCATTCCAAGGGAAGTTTCTTCAAAGCAAATACATCTTATTCAACAACTACTATGATCTAAGGAAAAGCTGAAAGATCTAAGTACTTTGCTAAAAATGGTACAGCTTCTTTTCTCAAAAAGAAAACTAAGAAATGCAATTATAAGTCCCGTTAACAAGAAAGTCGTGAATCAAAAGCAAAACACACTAAAATATGCAGTAATTTAAGTAATTTATGGCATACTAAAAAAACAAAATCCCATTGGCATTGGCACCTGGCACATTCTCTTACAAGCACACAAGTTTAATAACATAAAATTATATGTATTTTCTCCATAGGCTTAATCACACTATTTAGTTCTGTTGTAAATAATATTTATATATCATAATGATATAACTTGTATTTATTAATTTCTAGTATTTTGAATAAGCCTATGGACAACACACTTATATAATTACATTACTTAATATCAGTGTCAAAACTTGGATAATATAAAAATAATTATAAAGCTGATACACAATTTACGAATCAGAGAAGTGAGAGAAAAAAATGTCAAGTAATATAGAGGTTTAAATTTATTTCTAAATAATGATGAATTAAGAGATGATCTCTAAAGCAGATAGAACCAAAAGAAGAGGTTTCAGGATATTATTTAAAGTTATAAAAATCATCCATAAATCCCAAAATAATAATTTAGCCAACAAGTTCAAGGGAGACATAGAAAGAAAGGTAAAATTAGTATGCGTGGGTGAGTTAAATGGAAATTTCCCAAACAAGTGTGTCTATAAGAGCTATTATTTAGAATTAGGTGGTAACCAAAGGAAAAATAAAAAACTTACAAGAAATGAAAGTGGGGATAAGAGGACCTTTTTTTGTTGTTTTTTGTTTTTGTTTTCTGAGATGGAGTTTTGCTCTCTTGCCCATGCTGGAGTGCAGTGGTGTGATCTCGGTTCACTGCAACCTCCTCCTTTCATGTTCAAGCGATTCTCCTACCTCAGCCTCCCAAGTAGCTGGGGCTTCAGGCACCTACCACCACGCCTAGCTTATTTTTGTATTTTTAGTAGAGATGGGGTTTCACCCTATTGGCCAGGCTGATCCCGAACCCCTGACCTCAGGTGATCTGCCCGCCTCGGCCTCCCAAAGTGCTCAGATTACAGGCATGAGCCACCGCGCCTGGCCCAAGAGGACTGTTATTTTTTAAACCATTATACCCTGTAGTATTTCAATTACTCTTTTTCCTAGATGTATTATTTTTATTATTTATAAAATAGGGAGTGACAACAAAACAGGTATACTTCTTAAGAAACAAATTTGGAGACATTATGGATTAGTGCAAGAGTCAGGTTGCCTAGCATAGCTTTTACCCACATATTTAACGTTCAATACATATTTAACTGAAACTGTATTAATTTGGTAACAAAATAAAATTAAAATTCTGCTGAGCCAAGACCAGGATCTCAAGTAGGTACAATGGCATAGCAAGAAACACCACCATAATTTGCAAAGTTATATAAAGGTTTTGTACTCATTCTATAAGTAGGTTATAAAACATTGGCAGACAAAAAATTATGAACTCCAGTGTTAGATTCAGATGACATAACTTAAGTATATAGTGTGCATCAGACTAAACATTATTCTTTGTTGCTGTCAGTAGCAAGCACCTTAGTCCCAGTAACCTTTAATTGTTCTCTTTCACTGATCAGCTAACATCCAGATTTATAATAGGCATTTCATGTCTTCTACCATCTGACAGTACTCAACCCCTCTAAACTCATCCCCTATTACTCACATTTCCAGCTGAAGGTAAAACTAAACCAAAGCAGCTGCCTCCAGAAACTTGGGCAATAAAAAGACATAAATGGGACTTTTTTTTTTTTTTGGTATTCTCTAGTGCCCAAATTGTGGTTTTTAAATACCACTTCCCACTAAGAGGAACCAGAGCTGCTTGGAGAAATGGTCAATTTCAGGTTTAGGGTCAATTATGTAATATGGGAGCCAAGCACATCTTATCATACACATTTCGTTTCTCTTCTATGTAAAATCTTGCTTCCTGATAACATTGGCATAATTTATTTGCTTTACCTCATATGAAAATTAAATAGTTTTCAAAATTATAATGCCAGTGTTGCTTCTAATATAAAAATACTAAACAGAGTCAATTCTCCTTGTTCTTAGAATATGCAAGGTCAGTTAGAGAGTTGTGTTCAACAGTCACTTGAAGTTAATTCTTCTCTTTAATTTTATATACAATTTGATTAATTCATTCCAATTTATTTTTGGCTTTAAAGTTTGCTTTTCTTTCAGTACAATAAGACACTTACAAAGTTCAAATGTCAAAACTATATGTAGGAGTGACATCAGCAAGGTGGAATAGGAGATTCCAGACCTTTCTCCACACCCTCCCCTCAACAGAGACATCAACCAGCAATAATCCACAGACAAAAACATCTTAGTGAAAATGCCAAAATGTGGAAATAAGCCTGAGTCACCTGTGTGTTCCATGGAACTAAATACTTATGAAAGAGTATTAAGAAACAGTCTTGCTTGGACTGCATTGCCTTTCCTGGTCCCACAAATCAGCACAGTACCACATGGAGAGGATTCTCCAATCCCTCAGTCTCTATAGTTGGAAAAGAGAATCAGGAAGGTGAACATCCAGTTTTCCCAACATTCCAAGATGCTTCCCAGAAAGCCCACTCCACCTCTTAAGGAATGTAAGTGAAACTGCATGACTAGACCAAGTGGGATCTGGTGAAAACAAAGCAAGGAGGTGAAATCTGCAGAGATCAGCACGCAGATTTTGGTGAAAGCTCAGTGTACCTGTCAGTAATGGCACTCAATTAGAGATACCAGCTAAGAGCAAAGCTAACCCTCAAAGCCAAGCTGGTTGCTCCCAGAAGAGGTGGGAAGTGCTGCCTGGCTTGAACCCCTAAACAGGTAACCTCCAGGCCCAGCAATAGACCCTAACTCTGGGCCCCACCCAGGGAGTGAGATGACCACCACAGCAAATTTCAACCAGAAGGAGGCACTAGTTCTGCCACATGCTGAGAGTTTAATCAGCACTTCTCTCAGCCTCAAAGTCCACTCCCAGACCCTGCCCAGAAAGGGAGGCAATTCTCATCTGTGCGCTTCTGCTGAGCATAGCAGTTGGTCCATTCAGCCTGATTCATTTAAGTGCGCAGTCCCTTCTGAAACTCTGTCCAATTGCTGGACTCAAATAGCAGTAGCTTCTGACCAGGGAATACACCCTGTGGCCCAGCCAGATTAGAGGTGATTACAGTGCCCACACAGCAGCTCAGCCTGATAGTAAAACTCAGTCAGAGGTCTTTTTGGACAGCAGAGCCTAAACAGCTGCTCCACCCAAATTCAGAGCAAAGGCCACAGCCCTGCCATCTGAACAACCTGAAAGTAAGCTCTGCCTGCCCAGGGTCGTTGCAAGCTGGCCCATCTAGAATCATAGGCTAGATTAACTGGTGAAGGCCTATCTCTGCCAAAGAATTCCTGCAGAAGTTGGAAAACATGGTTGTCTCCACAAATATATAAGCACCGACACAAGGACACAGGAATTGCAAAGACTTAAGAAATCATGACACTTCCCAAAGAAACTAACAAATCTTCAATAACAAACCCTAAAGAAAGAGAGATCTACGAAAGTCCAGGAAAAAAATTCAGAATAATTCTCTTAAAAATTCAGTAGACTTCAAAAATATATGAATTTTAAAAGCAAATAAAAGTTGGAAGACAATACACAAACAATGCAAGAAGTTTGATAAAGAAATGGGAACAATTTTTTAAAAACCAAACAAATCCTAGAGATAAAGAATACAATGACTAAACTGAAAAATGCAATAGAAGGCACAAAGAGTTGGCCTAATCAAGCTGAAGAAAGAATTAGTGAACTCAAGGACAAAACATTTGAAATTACCCAATCAGAAAAGCAAAAGGGAAAAAAAAAAAATTTAAGAATGAAGAGAGCCCATGGGAATTATGGGACACCATCAAGAGATATAACCTATGCATAATGGCCATTCCAGAAAAAGAAGATAAAAAGAGGCAGAAAGCATATTTAAAGAAATAATGGATGAAAACTTTTTTAATCTGAGTAAAAAAATCAAGGTCTATGTACCAGAAGTTCAGAGATTGCCAATTAAATTCAATCCAAAGAAGGACATTATATAATAATTAAAAGGGTCAACTAATCAAGAGGATATAACAATTATAAATATATATTTACCCTACATTGGAGCACATAAATATATAAAGCAAACATTAAAAGATCTAAAGGGAAAGATAAATTATAATGTAGGGGAATTTAATACACCACTTTCAATACTGGACATATTATCCAGACGGAAAACTAACAAGGAAACATTGGACTTGAACAACACTTTAGACCAAATGGGCCTAACAGACATATACACAGCATTCCATCTAACAACAACAGAATGCCCATTCTTCTCAAGTGTACATGAAACATTTTCTAAGATATATCATATGTTAGGTCACAAGACAAATCTGAGCAAATTTAAGAAGATATGGAAATCATATCATGTATGTTTTTTCTGACCACATGGTATAAAACTAGAAGTGAATAACAAGAAGAATTTCAGAAAATTAACAAATACATGGAAGTTAAGCAACATGTTCCCGAATAATCAATAGATCAGTGAAGAAATTAAAGAGAAATTTAAAAATATCTTAAGACAAACGCAAATGAAAACAGCATATTAAAATTTATGGGATACAGCAAATGCGGTTATAAGAGGAACATTCATAGCAATAAATGTCTACTTCAAAAAAGAACAAAAAGTGCAAATAAACAACTTAACATTATACCTCATGAAAAAAATACAAAAAGGGGAACAAACTAAGCCAAATATTAACAGAAAGAAAGCATAAAGATCAGACTAGAAATAAGTGAAATACAGACTAGCAAAACAATACAAAAGATCAAGGATATTCGGAGTTGGTTTTGTGAAAAGGTAAGCAAAATCAAAACTTTAGCTAGACTAAAAAGAAAGAGAAAAAGCTCAAATAAATAAAATCAGAAATGAAAGTGAAGACATTACACTTCACACCACAAAAATACAAAGAATCATAAGACTATTATGAACAATTGTATGCCCCAACATTGGATAACCTAGAAGAAATGGATAAATTCCTAGTCACATATGACCTACCAAGGCTAAATCATACAAATATGGAAAATCTAAACAGACTAGCAATGAGTGATGAGTTTGAAAAAGTCTCCCATGAAAAAAGAAAAGCCCAGGATAACATGACTTCTTGGCTGAATTTTACTAAACATTTAAAAAACTAATACTACATGTCTACAAACTTTTCTAAAAACTTAAAAAGGAAGAATACTTCCAAACTCTTTCTATAAGGCCAGCATTACCCTGATACCAAAACTATGCAAGGACATCACAAGGAAAAACAAAATATAATCCAATATTCTTGAATATAGATGCAAAAATCCTCAACAAAATATTAGCAAAATAATTCAACAACACATTAAAAGGATCACTTACCATGATCAAGTGGGATTTATTCCTGGGATGCAAGAATGGTTCTACATTCACACAGCCAAAAATGTGATATACCACATTAATAGAATCAAGGAAAAAAATTATATGACCATCTCATTAGATTAGAAAAATCATTTGACAAAATTCAATATCTTTTCATGATTTTAAAAAACTCAACAAATTAGATATAGAAAGAATGCATTTCAACACAATAAAGGCCATATATAAAAAGCCTCAGCTAACATTATACTGAGTGATAAAATGTTGAAACCTTTTCCTCTAAGATCCAGCACAAGACAAAGATGTCTGTTCTCATCATTTCTATTCAACATAGTATTAGAAGTTCCTGCCAGAGCAATAAGGAAGGAGAAAGAAATAAAAGACATCCAGATAGGAAAGAAAGAAGTGAAACTGTCACTATTTGTGGATGACATGATCTTGTATATAGAAGACCTTAAAGAATACACCAAAACAACCTATTAGAACTGATAAATATATTCAGTAAAGTTGTAGTACACAAAATCAACATGGAAAAATCAATAGCATCTCTTCACTAACAACAAACTTTCCAAAATAGAAATCTAGAGGGCGATTCCATTTACAATAGCTACAAAAAAATGAAATAATAATGAATAAGTTTAAGTAAGGAGGCAAAAGACCTGCACACCCTAAATTATGAAACATTCATGAAAGAAATTGAAGAAGACACAAATAAATGGAAAAATAGCTGGTGTTCATGAGTTGGAAGAATTAATATTGCTAGAGTCCATACTACCCAAAATGATCCTCAGATTCAGAGCAATCCCTATTAAAATCCTAATGTTATTTTTTTAGATATCAGAAAAATAATCCTAAAATTCATATGGAACTACAAAAATCCCCAAATAATCAAGGCAATCCTGAGCAAAAACAATGAAGCTGAGGGCATCATACTACATGATTTCAAGCTATACTACAAAGCAATAGTAGTTAAAGCAGTGTGGTGCTGGCACAAAAACCGACACACCAACCAGTGCCGTGTACTAGGAAGCACAGGAATGAACCCACGCACCTATGGGTTCAACTGATTTTCCACAAAGGTGCCAAAAATATGCAATGGGAAAACAGTCTCTTCAATAAATGGAGCTGGGAAAACAAAATATTCATATGCCAAAAAATGAAATCGACCTTTGTTTCCTACCATATGCAAAACTAAACTCAAAATAAAGACTTAAACATACAACCTGAAGCTGTATTTCTACTACAAGAAAACATGTATGAGAAAACCATATAACACTGGTCTGAACAATTACTTTTTTTTAGGTTTGACCCCTAAAGTAGAGGAAACAAAAGCAAAACTAGAAAAATGATATTACATCAAAATAAAAAGCTTCTGCACAACAAAGAAAACAATTAATAAAGAGACTAACTACAGATTGGGAGAAAATATCTGCAAGCCTTACATCTGATAAGTGATTAATATCCAAAATACTTAACTCAAACAACTCTATAGAAGGAAAACAAAGAATCCAATTAAAAGCAAAAGACTTGAGCAGACATTTCTCAAAAGAAGACATACAAATGGCTAACAGACACATTAAAAAATGCTCAGCATCACTAATCATTAGAGAAATGCAAATAAAAACCACAATGAGATGCCACCTCGTACCTGTTAGAATGGCTATTATCAAAAAAAAAAAAAAAGATAGGAATTTTTGAGGATGCAAAGGAAAGGGAAGACTTATAACTGTTGGTGGGAAAGTAAATTAGTGTAGCCATTATGGGAAACTGCATGGAAGTTCCTCAAAAACCTAAAAATAAAACTGCCATATGATCGAGCAATCCAAATTCTGGGTATTTGGGTTGAAAATATTTGAAGAAGTATTTAAAACTGGTATGTTAAAGAGACATCTAGGCCAAGTGTGGTGGCTCACATCTATAATCCCCGCACTTTGGGAGGCTGAGCTGGGTGGATCACCTGATGTCAAAAGCTTGAGACCAGCCTGGCCAACATGGTGAAATCCCATCTCTACTAAAAATACAAAAATTAGCCAGGCATGGTGCCAGGTGCCTGTAATCCCAGCTACTCAGGAGGCTGAGGCAGGAGAATCACTTGCACCCAGAGGTGAAGGTTGCAGTGAGCTGAGATCACGCCACTGCATTCCAGCCTGGGTGACAACAGCAAAACTCCATCTCAAAAAAAAAAAACAGAGAGAGAGAGAGACGTCTGCACACCCATGTTCATGCAGCGCTGTTCGTGATAGCCAATGATTCCATAGCCATGATTCCAATTTGTGGAATCAACTTATGTGTCCAACAATGAATGAATGGATAAAGAAAACGTGGTATGTATGCACAGTGGAATACTATTCACTCTTTAAAAAGGAAGAAATTGTGACATTTGCAACAACATGAATGGAATTGGAGAACGTTATGCCAAGTAAAATAAGCCAAAACCAGAAAGATAAATGTCACATGTTCTTGTTTGCATATGGAATCTAATACAACTGAACTTATAGAAGCAGAGAAAAGAATGGTAGCTACAGAGGCTGAGAGATAGGGTAGTGGGGAGAAGATGATAATCAGAGGGCACAAAGCTTCAGTTAGATAGGAGTAATAAGTTTGAATTTTTTTTGAGATCTATTGCACAGCATTGTGAATATAGCTAATAATTGAGTACTGCATATTTCAATATTGCTAAGGGAATACATCTCGAATGTTCTCATCACAAAAAGTCAAATACTTGAAGTAATGAATA
The DNA here is from genome assembly GCF_000951035.1 of Colobus angolensis palliatus. Taxonomy (NCBI): domain Eukaryota; kingdom Metazoa; phylum Chordata; class Mammalia; order Primates; family Cercopithecidae; genus Colobus; species Colobus angolensis. The sequence goes on along the minus strand of NW_012115155.1, from coordinate 480,362 downwards.
GATTAATTAGCTTAATTTAATAATTTCATGTAGTATGAAAAAAAAACCATAACATCACTTTGTGTCCCATAGATATACACAACTATAATTTGTCAATATAAAATATTATAAAAGATACAATAATGCTTATCTCTCTCCTTACCACTCCTCTTCTCTATCTTGCCCCAAAGATAATCATTTTTTCTTAGAGGGGGCTACATCCCAGTTTATCTTTTCAATGTTTCTTATTTAATAGCTGGTATACTACTATTCTGCACATTGCTCTACCCACTTAAGAATATACCATGGAAATCAATTCATATTAATTCACAGAGATCTTGAGATATTATCTTTCAGAGTCTTTCATTTAACATTACTTTTATTAAAAAGAGAGCTAGTATAAAGGTACATAACAAAATTGGCCTTTTTTAGTTATATCTTGAGGGTACATGAGGTTTTGCATCGGAGCCCTTTTTTACAAGCCACAAATGAGAACCTTCCCTCTGGCCCAGCTACTCTATTCATTATAGGCCAAGTATATTCCATCCCCTCTACCCATATTCACACTCTTCCACATACTTGAAACCTGGTTCCATTCTTCTTCATTTGAGGCAAGACATTTGAAGTAGTCATTTCACATGCTACCTCCTCATAAAGATTCCTTGCTCCAAGAGAACTGTGTCTTTGCATCCCCAGTGCCTAACATGACAACCAGCACACATAAAATGTTTGATAAATGTTGAGAATGACTAGAGGGTAACAGAAAAAGACGGTGGGTTTAGGGTCACATAAGTTTTCAGTTCAGATTCTAGCTTCCCCATATTCTAACTGCATTAGTTATCCATTATTGTGTAACAAATTACCCCAAAACGTAGCAGATTACAATGGCACACATTTATTATCTCAGTTTCATATACGTCTCAGGAAACTGCCATGACTTAGCTGGATGCTTCTGTCCCAGGGTCTCTTACAGGCTTCCATCAAAATGTTGACTGGGGCTGTGATCTCAGTTGAAGGCTCACCTGGGGAACCCACTTGCAAGTTTATTTCTGTGGTTGTTGGATGGATTCAGTTCATTGCAGGGTGTTGGACAGAGGCGTTCATCTCTCATGAGCTGTTAGCTGGTGGTCTCCTTTGGTTCCTTGCCACATAGGCTACTGCATAGGGCATCTCACAACATGGCAGCTGGCTTCATCAGAGTGAGAAAATCAGAAAGAGAGAGAATGAGGAGAGAAATCAATCTTTTATAACCTAATTGTGAAAGTGATATCCCATTGCTTGTACCATATTATATTCCTTGGAAGCAAGCCACTAGTCCAGCCCATACGGGAGCAGATGGTCTGAACACCTGGAGAGGAGATCATTGAGAGGCATGTCAGAAGCTCCCTACCATGGTAACTTTATAACTTTAGGCAAATTGCTCTAACTCTTTTTCATTGTCTGCAATATGGAAATAATAATGGTAACATTGCAGTATTATTGCAAAAAAAAAAAAAAACCGAAAAACAAAAATAATGTATGTAAATCACTTGGCATTACAGATGCCAAATATTGTACAATAGTTTCAACTTACAGTGGGTTTATCAAATGCAACCATGTCATAGGTTGAGAAGCATGCTGAATGTGACTCAGTTTTGCACCATCATAAAGTTAAAAAATTGTAAGTTGAACTCTCACAGGTTGGGGACGAGTTAGAGTTCAATATAGGGTAATCATTACAACAATATTGACAATGCTGTCTAACCAGCAACAATTCTTCTTCCCCCTCTACGCAGTCTTTACTTTTTCTGCTTACGCTCTTTTGAATCTAAATCTCTTTACTTCTTTCCCTCCCCAATATTTTATTAGCAACATGCCTCAAGTGACCAATTTATTAGGTCAGTTACTAAGATAAAATGGATAAAATGTGTTTATGCAGCTTGGATTCACCTGTTCAGTGCTATAATATAATTTAATTCTTCTCATGACTTCCCATTTGAGTTTATTATCTTTGGAGAAAGACAAACCAAATTCATCAACATCCTCAGAAACACTGATTTACAAAGTAGAACAGCCCTCATTTTTCTTGTAAATATAGAGGGAAAGTTAATCCATTATCAACCTGCTAAAGAGCTCATGGTTTTGCAATAATATACTATATATTTCAAAATTTTGAAATATTCCAAGAGACTTTTTTTCCTTTCCAAGTGTATATTTTCCTTTCCAAGTGTATATTTTTCCAAGTGTATTTTTTTCCTTTCCAAGTGTATATTCCAAGTGTATATTCCAAGTGTATTTTTCCTTTCCAAGTGTATATTCCAAGTGTATTTTTTCCTTTCTTTTTATTTCTATAGCAATAAATTTTCCTGCCAAGTTTTAATATTTTACCTTTGTTAAAGTAAGGAGAAACACAAGAAACACTTTTTTTTTTTTTTTTTTAGACGGAGCCTTGCTCTGTCGCCCAGATTGGAGTGCAGTGGCATAATCTCAGCTCACTGCAAACTCCGCCTCCTGGGTTCACGCCATTCTCCTGCCTCAGCCTCCCTAGTAGCTGGGACTACAGGTACCCGCCACCACACCTGGCTATTTTTTTTTTTTTTTTTGTATTTTTAGTAGAGACAGGGTTTCACCATGTTAGTCAGGATGGTCTCGATCTTTTTTTTTTTTTTTTTGTATTTTTAGTAGAGACAGGGTTTCACCATGTTAGTCAGGATGGTCTCGATCTCTTGACCTCATGATCTGCCCGCCTCGACCTCCCAAAGTGCTGGGATTACAGGCGTGAGTCACCACACCCGGCCCAAGAAACACACTTTTAACGGAAGAAATTCTTCCAACCGAAGTTATAGGAAACTCTCCTCTCCTGCCTAACTTCTTTACAATGTGTTCTGAAACATTTCGATTATGAAAAATGTAGAATACTATCACCATTCCAATTGTTTTTCCCGCTCTCCCATGAATCAGAGTGATGACTCAAGGAGTTAGATGGACAGGTATCATCCTCATTCTACCATGGATGTGTGTGACCTTGGCTCACTCACAAGACCTTTCTAAGCCCCAGTTTCTCATCCAGATAATGGGTCTCACTATTCTGTCCTCATGACCTATCACCTGATCCCCCTAGCAGGACAAGCGGAGCCTGGGAAATGCTCCAGACTCATGTGGCAGGGGCCCCTAGAAACCTAGGAGGAAAAAGAAGGTACTTTGTCTCATTTAACTATGGTCAGGGAGACTGATTTTGAAAAAAATCAACTTAAAAGACAAAGTATCAAGTTAGAGACTAGCAGACAGTCAGATTTAAATTTCTAATCCTTGGGGATATTGGAAAAGAGCAGAAGCCCAGATGTGAAACCCACATGAAATATAATGAAGAATAAAACAAAGAAAAAAGTAAAGATAAGTTAGTTCTAGGACATTAGAGTGGCTGGGAGCTGAAGGGCTGGGCAACTTCAGTGATTCTCTCTGGTTTCTTTATCTCCATGGGAGCCTGCTGGAAATACTTACAGAGAAATCCTTGGAACAGACACCTACCACCTATGGCTATTGGAAAGATATATATCATTTAGATACCACTAGGCAGAAAAAAAAAAAAAAATGCCTTGGAAGGAAACATCTTGACTAACAGCAAGGTGCAAAATTATTTCATTTTGTTGCATTTTTGGAAACAATTGACTTCAAGCTTCTAAAACTTTGTGCTTTAAAGTCTCCATCACAGCTGTTGGAAAAATTCTTCATGTTCTCTACTATGATACTGGGATTTTTGCAGCCATGAATGGACACAAAAAGATGTCAATCATACCAGTAATGAAAAGTTCATTTCTCACTCCCTATTGTGAAGGCAATGCCTTTGTGATGGCCATTGTGTGAGACTGTGTTCAAGCTCATTTACCTTCACGTACAGAATATCTCTTTTATATTAAAAGTTTAGACTATAGTCACCCCAGATCACACCTAATGCTTTAGAATTGTATTACCATTATCCTCTATTAAATCTGTGACAACATTATAATATCTATGTCAGAAATAATGAAGAGATGAATGTGGAGTAAGAGATCTCAGTGTCACTTCCTTCTGCATTCAACATCGAATACTGATGGCATAAAAACCAGTCTCTGTCAGCCAGCAAGAAGGGGGCTTTTGACAATGGAGAATCCATCGAGAGATGTGAAGGGAATTTTCCCAGTCATGTAGACAGCTGCTGAAGTAATAACTGAATAAAAGTTAAAGTCCTTCCTTTTTCTCTCCTTCTAGAAAAATCTGTATTTATTTCCTTCACTTCACAGAACATACTCTCCTCAGGGGGGATAGTATATGCTGAGAAGAGCTTATTTGAAGTGGTTCTTCCACAGCTGGATGAATGGATGGATGCAATAAAGACACTTAAGGAGAAGAAAGTCAGCACTAAGCATACTGGTCCCAGATTGTGAGATAGCATCCCCTCAAATTCAAGGGGCTAGAATGTGTCTCCCCTACCGCTCTGCTTCCCTTCCCCATCTGGGGGGATTAAACAGGGAAACAGAGTGACAGAAGCAACCCATTCATCAACAGATGTGTCATGAACAGCAGATTATCTTTCCTTACTTCATTAAACACTCCGTATTTTACACATTTGATGACATTTCATCTTTGTTACAAAATAGGAAGGGCAAGTACTGTCATTCACATTGTATAGATGAAAAAAGAATTCTCAGATTAACTTGTGTATATTTATAAAGTTAATAAAGAGTAGCCTAGAGACAGGAACTCATGCTTTGAAGTTTGAGCTTCAGCCCATAGTCAGTCGGGGCCAGTGATGGATTTAAAGTAGGAGTATAGGATTGGAGTGGCCTTTCAGTCACTCAGTCTGGTTTTGGAATGCAGAGCAGGTCTCAGTGAGAAAAGGTGGGAGGCACAAAGGCTAGTTTGGAGGCTGCCGTAGTAATCCAGGCAAAGACAGTGGCTAACACAAGAGAAGCAACTGAGGATAGATTGAGGAATTTCTTAGTGACTAGTTGGAAGTTGCAAATGAGAGGGTGAGGAAGAGGGAGCTCTCAAGGATGACTTGGATCTGTTGTTTAAACATCTGGATGTATGACAGTGTCATTTTCTGAGGTAAGAAACATAGGAGGAAGAGTACTGTGTGTAGTTTGAGGAAGCAGGTGGAAATCGGTCAGAAGTTGGGAGCTCAGAGGAGGCATCATGCTTAGGTTGAGATTTGAAGACGTCAGAATATTTTAGAAGCAGAAGTCCTGGGTGCCGAAGATAGGAGAACTTCCAGGGAGCGACAGAGGTGGAAATCAGATTTCAGGAAGTGAGAAGAAAATGTGACGAGGTTACACGATGTAGACAACATTTTTAAAAAACTGTGACTATGGCCAGGCGCGGTGGCTCACGCCTGTAATCTCAGCACTTTGGGAGGCCAAGGCGGGCAGATCACGAGGTCAGGAGATCGAGACCATCCTGGCTAACACGGCGAAACCCCGTCTCAACTAAAAGTACAAAAATTTACCTGGGCATGGTGGTGCGTGCCGGTAGTCCCAGCTGCTCAGGAGGCTGAGACAGGAGAATCGCTTGAACCCGGGAGGCAGAGGTTGCAGTGAGCTGAGATCGCACCACTACACTCCAGCCTGGGTGACAGAGCGAGACTCCGTCTCAAACAAAAAAAAAAAACACTATGACTATGAAGAACTAGTAAAAGGGCTCCAGCTGGAGGGAGAATGGAATGTAAGGAGGGTTGCTTTATTTTTTTAAATGAAAGAGTGTGTTTCAGTGCTAATGGTAAAGAACAGAATGAGAAGGGAAGACGAAAGACAGAGGAAATTCACTTAGTGAGCAAAGAGCTATTGAAAAGCTGCTGTGCACTGGAGATCCAACAGTAACAAAACATGACAAGGTTCTCACTTCATGAAAATTGCATTCTAGTAGGGAGACCAAAAATAAACAATAATAGCCTCTATTAAGTATAAATGCAATATTAAGCTATGGTACTTAAAACACAATAGCACTGGCACAAGAACTGACAAATGAAGGCATAGAACAAAACAGTCTAGAATTTATAAATGTAGGAAATTTTCAATGTGATAAAGTAACATTTTAAACCAGTAGAAAAGGAATAAATACATTTAGTAAATGGTGCTAAGACAAGTAGATAATTTTAGGGAAAAAAATGAAAAATGGTCATTGGGGCCAGGGGAAAATTATCCTTAAAAAGGAAGACAGACACTTCTTGCATTTTGATTGCAGAAGAGGAGAGCGAGTAGAAGAGTATGGATGCAAGAACATTTGTGCAGTGTGAAAGCAGGAAAACAGAAATATTTCACCCACTGGCTTCCCTTTTTTCCTTGTGAAATAAAAGGCATATACTATGCCAAAAGTAAAGGGGCATTTGGAAAGTTAGAAATCTGGAGGAGATGGGGGAAAAATAAAAGAGAATATGATAAATGAAGTTCAAGGCCCAGCCAGAACCTGGTTATTTAGGGTAATTGAACTAGAGTATGAAAGTGGGACCTAGCTGAAGAGTTTGCAGGACAGGTGGTAGGTAGAGTTCAAGAGGTCAAAATTACTCCACAGCTCTGCAGACTATACACCAAATAGGACCATGGCACTCATATTTAAAGGCCAAGCAAGAAGAAGTATATTCCCTAGAGCTCTGAGCAGCAGGAAATTTATCTAGGGAAGAACAGATATGCCACAGTAGAACATGATCAGAGCAACTGGGTAGGTACACAACAGGAAGCGGGGCTGGAGCTAGCAGGAAGGGAGGGACGTCATTCTCGGACACCATTCTCAAACACACCTGGATGGCCTATTTCTGGCCAAAGGCCACATCCAATATGGAGTCCCACCCTGGCACCACTGTATCAGTACAACATAATTGAGAACCAGGACAGGTTCCCTCACCAAATCTTGCCATCAATGTCTCCCTTGTTATTTATCAGTTTGATTCTACAGTCCAGAATCTGGACTCTACTGAACATAATCTCTCCACTTCCCTCACTTTCAAAGGTAGGCCCCACAAACAAAAGTGGGTATTGGTGGGTGTCAGAGAATCAAGGAAGGGAAGCAGGAGCTGAACTAGGGAAGCTATAGAATTGAGTCAGGGATGAGACTGGGCCTAGAGCTGGTGGTCACTACAACCCAAGGATTTGGGATCAAGAGCCAATTTTGTCAATGTAAATAAGAAATTTATAGGAAAAAAAAAGGACATGAAGAATTCGGCAAACAAAATTCCAGGTTGTCTAGTAAGAAGAAGTAGAAAAATTAATATAGCTGATTTGTTGTAAACATGACCAAGAATCTGGAAAAGAGCCTAGAGAACCTGTGGTGGAATGAAGATAGACACCGGGCCATTGACTATCAGAGCCAGCAGTTGCAAACTTATTGTCTTCTCTGCCCAGAGCAGGAATGGTGGGCACCAGCCACAGTTGGGCCAAGAAATGAGTAGCTTCTGGCATTGACTTTGACTAAGGAAAAACATGACAATTGCAGACATACCAGCAAGATGATAAATTACAAAGCATGTGGAGAACAGCTAGATGCATCCTTCAGAAACATGATAGGATTGCTAGAAAACTGTGAGACTTGCTAAAGATGAAGGGAAATCACCTTTGTGATCTAGAGTGGGAAAGATTTCTAGGTAACAACAATCTTTCAAAAACATCAGTATAGCCATCTAGAAGCTAATCATCATAATGTATTAATCCTAACAAACAAATACGTTATGGGGGAAGTAGGGGACAGGGTGACTGCATTTGAGGGTATCAAGAATCTGGTCACTTCTCATCTTTTTCAACTTGCAGGCAAGCATTATTCCCTATTCCCATGCTTTCTTAATATGCTATCTTTGTCCAAACTGATCAGCATCTTCTAGAGTTTCATCCCGTAAGTAATGAGGACAATCACGTCTCATAAAGTCCTTGCCTCTCCACTCTTGTGCTTTGCAATGCTTGTCTGAGTTCCAACACCTGAAGCCTCTCACTTCGTCTCACCAAGTCTGGTAGCCTGTGCTTGTTTTCACATTTGTGTTGGGCTTCTCCACTCCTCTGAGATCTGCCATGCACACACCATGCTTGTTTTTCTCCCAGCTACCAGATCACTCCATGCTCAGCAGACTGTGGCATGCTACACCTCTGTACGTCCCCACTTAGCCAGGACAAGAACTCAGAAAACATTCAGCCCCCTTCCCAATGCCTTTACTTCCTTTCTGTGCTCTATCCGAATTGCTCCCAATCAAATGAGTCACTTTCTCATAGACTTGATTCCATAAGGGCCATTTGATGTAACAGCAGAACATGGGGCCTCGCCTCCCCTAACTCACCTTCCTTACAGACACACTGGCCAGCTGGCCAGCCTGCTTTCCCTCTGACAGAGAGAGGGAAAAAGAGAAACCAGGCAGAAAGGAAAAAGAGAAGCGCCTCACATTTAGAAGTTAATCTGGTGTTCACAACTAAACTGTGTGATTGTCCTACTAGACATACACAATTTACAGAATGCTGCCCTCAGACAAGGGCACTCAGAGACCAAGATAAAATGAGACAAAGTAAGACACACTTCATAACTGTGTCTAAGAACAAATAAGATACCCAATTTTAAAATTATCCCCACTTTCTGACAGCATCAAACCATTTCCTTAGACTCCTTCAAATCACTTAACTAAATCCCAAGTCCTAGAACAAGCTTTTGAATACCCTCTTACTGAGAAGCCCCGCAGTTTCTCAGTGTAGGGGTTCTCTCCAGCACCATAAATAATGCCTCCAACTTGCTTAACTACAGGTTTGTTCCCGGGAGCCTTTGGCTGAAGGTTATTGTCAATAACCAACATGAAATGGTCCCTCCTATACTCCCGACACTGTGCTAGACCATGTGGATACAGGAGCAAATAATGACATGACCTCATTAAATCCTGACTGCAACTCTGTGAGACGGATTTTATAATATTCACTATACAGAGGAGGAAACCAGGCCCAACACTGTACAAGCAAGAAGTGGTAGAGTCAAGATTGATTGGCCTATCTCTAGGCCACCAAAGCTCCTATCTAAGATGGAACAGCATCACTGAATTATTTTCTATCACTTGGAAATGATGCTATAACAGAAGCAGATCTCACCTGCTGAATCCAGGAGCAGCAAAGAGTAAAACCAAACCGGGCTGGCCAGTAAAACCAAAACCACAAGAACAATAGACTGGGTATGGTCTGATAGCAGAGCCAGGTAAAATCGTTGAAGGCCAAGACACACAGTTCTTAAGCCAAATGGTCTAGAAGACAATAAGGACTTGAGAATGAAACTCTACTACTTTCAGGCAACTTTCAGGTTTTATATCTCAGTTAATAAAAACAAAAAACAAAAGAAGTAAATGGATTGACTCAAGATCAGCCAAACTGAAAAAGCAAGGATAGAATCGTGGCTATGGAGTATTTAGAGCAGTGAGCAGAGCTGAGGAATCAATGCTCTTAGGGTAATGAGAACAGATGACATGATGAGAAATAGAGTAAATAAAAATAAATAGCAAGGAAAAAAACGCCATCATGAGCATCAAGTTATTGAATCAGTGCTCACTCCAGACCATGGGCACAATTTCAGCCTGATGGTATATTGTTGGGAGTCACCTCACACTAGCAGAGGATCATCTGTGAGTACCTCGCTGCTGGTTCTGCCTCTGGGGTCGAGGATACTGCAGTCTGAATTCATTTTCTCTCGGAAAAACAAATTTGTCCGCTCCTAGGAGCAGAGACAGAGCTTGAGAGACGGCCTAGAAAGCTTATTACATGTCACGTTGCTCTTAAAAATCACATTTTTATGAGCATAAATGAATCAGAAACATATGGGTGAAATTTCTTGGCCTGATGTGAGCAGCCTCATACCCCAAGCGGTGCCCTTGGAGAGGATGCTTGGAATGTAAGTGTTGGTGCCAGAATCCCTGGTGGGAAGGTCAGGGGAGCAGACCTCTCCCGCCCGCGTACCCAACCCCTGCAGCACAGCCTGTGCACAGACCTCACCAGACAGGCAAGATTTTCCTGTGCCAGACTACTTTCCACTTCATCTCTGTGCTTGTTCTTTTTCAATAACAAAGGCTGAGTGTATGTGTGTGGATGCATGCGTGTGCATACACATGCACATATGCACATGCACAGGCATATTTTTACTCTCCCAATGAATATTGTGAACTAAGAGACCAGGGTAGAATAGCACCAACAGCTATAAAATAGCAATGGATTTCTGCTTTAAATGATACAATCTTTCTATAAGGAAATTGACTTCTTAAATATCAAGATAAATACTAGCACTAGATAGCTGGACAACTGCAGAAAAATGCAACCATGGAGTTGTGGCATCATATTCATGGATATAAATAGCATTGATTGAACTCCTGTTTAAAACCCTGAGAAAAGGTACCAATTCTTCCAAATTTTTGAATCTAGCCTTGTGTTTGGCACCTACATTTTAGGCCAGAGTAAGGAAAAATAACCAGGACTATGTTGCATTTCTCACATATGGGTTAAGAAATCAAAAGTCAGGATATTTGGGATAAAAATGCACACAGATGCCTCTTGTCAACACAATGTCTGAAAACTCATAGAGATGCAATGTGGGTGAGTGGAGTGTGGGCTTCAATGTCAGCTACACAAGGAATGAGCCCTAGTCTGGCCGTTTGCTAGCTATTTGACATCGGGCAAGTTGTTCAACCTCTCTGAGCAGTTTTCTTATGGATAAAATTGTGGACATGAAAGCCAATATACATAATGTACCCTGCACACAAGAGTCCAATCAATGATAGCTATCATAGAATGAAAAGCTTCTCACATACATTTTAAAACTAGACCTTCAGAATAGATTTTAGGCCTCATTATTAACTTATTTATTGAGTTCCTATGTAGGCATAGTCCACCCTAGACACTAGCTCATTGTCCCTCAACCCATTCTCTGTCCCTCAACCCACATACGCTACTTAGCAGCCTAACTAGGTAATTCAAAGTAGTGAAGTCCAACAGTCCTGGACACATTCAGAATTCTCCCTTTGTTTCACTCTTCGCATTAGTCCACATTAGGCCGACTCCTCAGAGCAGCTTGCTTGCTATCTGCATTTTGCTCTTAACTGCCTGTGAACATACCACTGCAAGCATGCCCTCCCCACTGGGTTCAAGGGCTATATCTCTGCCATCATTTCCCGAGGAGTAGCAGGTTGAAGTATTTTCCCAGTTTCTTGACACTTCATGTTTTGGCAGCAGAACTTGCCCAAGTTCCCCTGGTCTGATATTTGTTTCCTTACCAAATAAATCTGCATTATTTGTTCTGCCATGGCTTCATCTCCACTTCCCTCGGTCTCCTCCTAAGATTCTTTCAACTCTAGCCAGATAACTTTACTCATCTTTCTCCACCACACCCAGTTCATACCTACCTCAGTGCCTTTCCTTGGGCTGTATCCTCCACCTCTCTCCTCTGGTGAATATTTTCCTAAGTTCCAGTCTACCTTCAAAGCCTCAACCCCTCCCAGTCTCATCTTGTCTCCTTCTAATACAAGGAGGATTCCCAGCCTCCTCCAACACACAACGGTCCTCCCGTCCTCTGACACCTCTAGCCCATCCACTATCAATGCTGGTGTGTGATAGGGTATCCAGTGCCTGCTGTAGCCAGTGACCTTTCCTATATATTGTCTAGCTCCCCACTCTGAGTGTAAGGTCCTTGAAGACAGGAACCGTGTCTTCTTATACTGGCTCCACAACGGGCAACCAATCTTTGATTATTGTGAAGATAGATTCAAGCACGCCTGTAATCCCAGCACTTTGGGAGGCCAAAGCGGGTGGATCACCTGAGGTCAGGAGTTTGAGACGAGCCTGGCCAACAGGGTGCAACCCTGTCTCTTCTAAAAATACAAAAATTAGCCAGGCATGGTGGCAAGCACCTGTAATCTCAGCTACTCGGGAGACTGAGGTAGGGAGAATCGCTTAAATCCAGGAGGCAGAAGTTGTAGTGAGCCGAGATCACGCCACTGCACTCCAGGCTGGGTGACAGAGAGAGACTCTGTCTCAAAAAAAAAAAACAAAAACAAAAAAACAAAACAAAACAAAAACACAGACTGAAGCAGTAGGAGGTCGACATGAAATAGAACTTTTTTGATTTAAACAAAAACCATTTACTTACTGCTGTAATGTTTAGTCTGTTCTTTCATTCTTTGTCTTTTATTCTCTACAAACCACTTGGTCTTTGAAATCCCTGCGGGGGAAGAAAAACCTGTAACTCCTGCAGCTCTGATTGAAGCAGAACACCTGAACGGACACACCGTGCCCATCAGAAAATGCTGCTTCTCTTCATCAACTTCCCCTGCCATGCCATGATCCCAGGTCAGGCTGTAAAATCATGGAGGCTGAGGAGGGCACTGGAGGGCTGAGGGATAAGGATGGGTCAGGGAAGCCTCCTGGAGGAGATTGTGGAGTCTTGAAATGGAGACTGGGGAGTGCTCCTGTGCACAGCCTGAAGGAAAACCTGCTGTGATGTACCTGTGTGTAAACCACGTCATGGTTACAAGGCTGGCCCATCATCTGCCTGGAATGGACAAAAAGCAACTTAAACTGGAAAACAAATACAAAATGATTCTGTTTGGAAAATCATTTCTAAAACGTGACCTAAAGTGCCTTTTAACCTCTCTATGGCTCAGTTTACCTACGGAGATTATAATTATACCTACCTCATAGGATAGTTGTAAAGTTTACCTAAAATAAACAAAATGTGCTGTATCCATACAGTGAAATATTATTCAGTCGTAAAGAGAAATTAGGTGCTGATACATGCTATAACGTGGATAAGCCTTGAAAACATTATGCTAAGTGGAAGAAGCCAGACACCAAAGGACACACATTGTATGGTTCTCTATACATGAAACGTCCTGAACAAACACATCCTAGAGACAGAAACCATATTAGGCGTTATCAGGGACTGGGGAGAGAGAATAATGGAAAGCGACTGGTAGGTATGTGGTTTTGTGGGGGGTGATGAAAAACGTTCTGGAATGAACTAGTGGTGATGGTTGCACAACATTGTGAATATATGAAAAACACACTGAATTATTGTACACTTATAAAGGGTAAATGTTATGGTATGTGAATTAACCTTAATTTTTTTAAGTGTAAGCAAATAATATAGACAATTGGCTTGGCACAAAGCCTGGCAGATATAAACGCTCAGCAAATACTGTTAAGATTATTGGAAAGGGCAAGATAACAGAAAACATTCAGATGCGGTCTTAAACCCTGGCTGTTCCACTCACTTGCTGTGCTGAGTAACTTTGAGCAAGTTATTTGAACTCTTAGATGTGGCTTCTCCAAGGTTAATTGGGAGTGATAATCCATTCTTGTTATAAGTATTAGGTAATATGTAAAGCTCCTTTGCACAGTGCATGGCATGGGGTAGATGCTCAGTAAACCATATTCCTCTTCCACTTTATTTCTTATTAAATCTCATTCCCGTAGAAATCCTTAGAACACAGTTCTAGCTGGCCAGAAGTTGGGGTTCCATACCTGGAACTAATGAGAACCCACCAAGGATACTTACTGGAAACATGCAAAGTGTTTTCCCAAAGAGCCCCAGGGCAGAATAAGCAGAAGAGCAAGTGAGGACTGCGCACGGGAGGGAAAGCCAGAGGTCAGAGCAGGGAACACAAATCCACACTCTAGGCCTCGGCTAGGCTGCGGAATAAGTCAAGGGGTCAGGACCAAACAAAGCAAACAAGATCTGGGAGCTGAGACAAACCATTCAGAATAAAAGCCAGGAAAAAGGCAACGGTGTTAGGGTCCAAGGCAAAACCAGGCCTGTTTACTTAAAAGACATTAAACTAGATTGAACCTAAGACCTGATATCTGTTATTCTCAACTAGTCAGTAAATCATTCTCCCTGTCTTAAAGCCTATGAAAAGAAGAAAGAGTCAGAAGAGAGAGGGGGAAGGGCAGAGTGGGTCCTAGGGAACTGGGCATGATTAATTATCACCACCTCTCCCCGGACAGTGCAGCTCAGTGTGCAGCAGTTGGGGGTGGGAAACCCTTTCTTGAAAATTCTTCTACTTCTTATCCCACAGTCCAACAGTCCTGCCAAAACGTAGCCACAGGATAAATTTAAGGGCAAAATGCAGTGATTTGTTAGATGCAAAACCTCTAAGACGGGAGGCTTTTGCTCAAGAGTTGAAATTGTTGCATTGATAAATGTTGATGCTGTCTGCTACTGCTGGTTTTCTCAGGAGTTTGGGGAAACAGGGAGATTTTGATCCCATGAAGAAATTTCTCCTAGTTGTCTCTCAAGCTGTTCTGTAATCAATATTAACACTGCCAAAATACTTAAACTCTTTTTCCTTGTTGTCACCCATCTGTGTATGAATTCATTGCAAAGGCCAGATACAGGACAATAAAGTGTCTGCAGATAAAACAAGGGAAGATTATTTTTATTATAATCCATAGAGAAGGTACTCGGTCAGCAAAATAAATGACACCAAACACCTTCACTGCAAATGGTGGGGCTGATTCAGTTTTTTCTTCCTTCATTCTTCAACAGAGATCCATTTCCTTAAAGATCATCGTATTGCGAGGCAGAGGCATGCACATGTGTTTTTGCTTAGGGTCTGTGTCTGCAGTGATGTCCAGACTGTTTCTTGGGGACCTGGCCAGCACAACTTAGTAGATATTCTGTGTTTCAATAATTTCTGCTTTCAGAAGAGCATACTGTACCTCCAGGCAGAGTCTGAGGTTTGGAGTCCGCCGGGAATGCGGCTATAACAAAGAGTCCTGAAAGCCTTTGGCTGCTAGGACCATGCAAGTTCTTTCTGGCAGCACTCCACTTACTGATTTGCACATTCACCCACTCCCTGACACACACACCCACTTACTTCTACAAATTAAATGCACATATGTGCAAATTCATGTGCATCTCACACACCCACACAAACATACGTACCCTTATGCGCACGGTTGAAAATATACCACATGCACACATATACATTGCTCATGTATATGGGAACAAGCATAAAAACTCACGGATGCACACATGCATGTACGCACACACACATTCCTTATGCACATGAACATGTTGGTCCTCATACCCATGGCAGGAATTCTGTGATAACTTTGTGGTGTCCAAATGACAGTACTATTTATAGTCTTCCAGACAATTGTGCCCTGCTATAAAAGTGACTTTTTTCGGAAACACAAAGAAAACAATAACAGCAATTGTCTCACCAATTGTAAGGCACAGTCTATAAATCACTGTGCCTTACTCCCCAACAAAAGAAAGAAGCAAAGCATTGTTCAAGACAGAACTGAAATGTGACCAGGTATTAAGATTGGAAAGACCTTCGAGCGGAAAAATCAAGGCACCAGTATTAATATAAGCCAGTAAATAAATAAAGTCTGATTTGGCCACCAGCAACTTCTTAAACCTCTGGTTTAAGGTGGATGAGGATCTGAGAGTGACGTTCTGGTTTGTCAACCCACACACATCTCTGTGGCTTTCAAATAGAGACAGCCTTCCTGAGTTCCTTCCAGCTTGGGGGTACTATTTTTGCTAATGGCATTTTTAAGGGTCCAAACAGGCCATTTGCTTACATAAGAAATGCAATGGAAAGCGGCAACATCTTTTTTGTTGTCATTTTCCAGTTTGGCAAAACCACATCTTGGAACTAAAGCAGAAATTTTGGAGGCAGTTTACCTAAGACCTCAAACCAAATTTACAGACAGTTGGATAAATTCTTTAATGGGGTTATATTTGTTCCTAAATAGTTGGCATCAGGAAGTATAATTTTCTTAAATTCATCCCTAACAAGACTCTTCCGTCTTCTCTCTATCCTACGTGGGACCTCCCGCTTCTCCCTGCCCATCTCAAACCCTAATAAACAAATCCCTCTCTTACGCCATCAGCCTCAGAGAAACGTGAAGGAGTTTTTCTTGAGTTCACAGCTGCTCTCTCAGGGCCCCACAGTAGTGTGCTGGGAGATCTGGAAACCTGGTGGACAGAGAAACCAAAGTGGGAGGAGATTAGGGTTGGGTTGGAATGTGGGGGTGGGGGGAATTTGAGCAAGAACTTTGAGTCTGAGAATTCAGAGCCCAGGGTGCTGCCTGGAATTCCAAAATGGGGAAAGAGATCTCAGCTGCTTTCATATGGAAATTGGCCTGGAAGCAGACTTTGTCCCCACTTGGAACCGAAGCCAAGACCAAGTTCAGTGAACCTAACACACCGTTCAATCAACCATTGAAAGCCAGGAGAAGAGAAGGCAGGAAAGGGAGGGCAGAGGGTCAAAGAGGCTCGCCTTTCATTTGGACTTGGTTCCGGAGGTGACAGTAAGGAGGAATTAAACACTGGAAACAACTTGAAGGCAAAATCCCTTCTCTCAGGAAGGTGCATTCTGCCTGGCTTTAAATGAAAGAAAAGAAAGGGAGAGAAGAAGGAAATTGAAAAAGAAAACAAGCAAGCAAGCAAGTAGGGAAAAAGAGAGAAAGAAAGATGTAGACAATGACAATCACTCAAAGCAATGATTCTGCAACTGACAAAATAAATGCAAATACATACACTGGGTGTAACTTAAAGAAGGAAAGAACCGACCTATAGTTGGCAAACATTCCCCCCTCCCCACCCTCTTAGATAAAGGCTTTCAGAGACCTGAAGATTCTTAAAGCAGATACTAACTGAACTTCTGAAAGTTTACTTTTGGACTTGCTTTAACTTTGTTTTGTTTTTATTGCACCTTGAAAAGAAAGTTGAAGAAGCACCTACTCTTTGCAAAAAGAAGCTACTATAGTTTCTTCCTAGATATTTTTTTGGGGATTAGTTTCCCGTCTTTTGTCCTTGATTTATTATTGCCTTTATTTGTTCTCCCCATTTGGTTCATTTTATTCTTATTTTAAAAGAACAGCTCCAAAGACCCTTCTATTTTCATGGAAATTGCTCAGTACTAACAATTTCAGATAGCTTCCAAAAGAATAATCATCACACTGGCCGTTTTACCCAAGAAGCTTTGCAGCATTTCACATAACAATTTACTAATTAATGACAAATTAAATGGAATTTGGTAAGAAGAATCAGAGGTTAGAGTGCTGGTGTATATTGTGTGTAAAAAGGTATGCAAATATCTTCAGCCCATTTGTGGTTCATCAGTGGGAAATAATTGCTATTCTACTGGACAATTTCACATGCGGGAGGGCTGCCGCATAGAAGCAGAATTTGGAAATTATGCATCATTTTAACTTTTTAACAGTTTTTCAGATTAGATACTGTTCCTTCATTTTAAAGGCACAATGAACTTAATCTTTTTTGTTTTAGTAGATGTAAAATCATGGAAATTTGACTATACTTTGCTGCTTATATTAATTACACATTTGCAAGCAAAAAGCAGTCTTTGGAAATTAGTGACTAAAGTTTTCATCTCTCACAGGTGAAAAAAAGGCACTGACTCCAATCTCCTGAAGCAAGCACTGGAAAACTATAGCCCACAGGCCAAATCCAGCCCTCTACCTGTTTTTGTAAATAAAGTTTTATTGGAGCACAGCCACATTCCTCTTTCTGCGTAATGTCTATGGCTACTTTTAAACTACTATAGCAGAGTTGCAAGAAAAATCTTGTGGCCCACAAAGCCTCAAATATTCACAACCTGTTCCTTTACAAAAAGTTTGCCAACCTCTGTCCTAGAAGGTAAAGCTAGGGAGAGAACATTGATCATAAAGATGAAATAAAAGGTTTTAGCCTATAAAATATCAAAATTAATTTAATGTGTCCTGTCACTACTTAAAGCCCACAAATGGTCACCATTACTCCACCTGTCACAGACATTTGCCAAATGTTCTTTTCTCGCTCAGTGCACATGTAAAGGAAGCACATTCTCTCTCTGTGCCCCAGTTCTTCTGCAGCCCAGTGAATGGGCCGGTCACCTCAGGGAAACACTGGTCATCCCTAATAAGAAAAGGTCTTGCAAAGAGTGAAACGTGTCTGCCACCCGTGGAAGTTCCAGGACAACACAGAAGGGTTCCCACATCAAATAGGCAATTGCTTTGGACACATGTCAATTAATTTATTTTTACCGCTTTTAACTTTGAGAGTGAGACAACATATCTTACCTGTCTTTATTACTCATCTTTAATTTATCTTCTTTTCAACACATGAACACTCAAAAGGTATTTGGGGGTCACAAAAATGTCTTCTTATATTTAGAACATTCCCCCCTTGGATACAGGATACTACACCCACACATTCATTCAGCTTCTGAACATTCTATTTGTGTTGAGGGCGCAGGGACACAGCCCAGTACAAAACATTTCTTGCATGATAACAACTTGGCATTACCAACAGCACCTGTCAGATCACAGCCAAACATCAGCTTAAAACGACAGAACTGATAGTCACCTTGATGGAACATCATTATTTCTCCCAGTCAGTAGGTTGATAAGTATCTGAATTGGCTAGCTGCTCCAGCAAAATCTCAGTCTCTCGGCACAATGTCAGCCTCTTTCTCCTGCGGCTTCTAGTCTCTAAAATACATCTGTGTGAGCTGGGTGTGGCGGCTCACACCTGTAATCCCAGCACTTTGGGAGGTTGAAGCTGGTGAATGACTTGAGGCCAGAAGTTCAAGACCAGCCGAGCCAGCATGACAAAATCTCATCTCTACTAAAAATATGAAAATTAGCAGAGTATGGTGGTGATGGCGCATGCCTGAAATCCCAGCTACCCGGCAGGCTGAGGCATGAGAATTGCTTGAACCCAGGAGGTGGAGGTTGCAGTGAGCCAAAATCATGCCACTGCACTCCAGCCTGGGCAACAAAGTAAGACTCAGTCTCAAAAACAGACCAAAACAAAACAAAATCTGTGTGCATTGTAGAACTGATGTTTCAGAAAAAGCGCAGAACTGGGAGTTTGTAGCTTGACAGACTGTGTGTTCCAGGCATGTGACCTAACCATTCCAAGTTAGAAGAGGAAATTGGTCTAGCTCAGGATGGCCAAACTCAGTATCCATGCCATCTCTCAATCAGCCATTCAACAATAGCATTAAGCACTTCTACTTCAGCACTATACCAGCTACTAGGTAAATAACTGGGAAGAAATAGACAGAGTCCTGCCCTCAGGAAGCTTGCTGTTTAAATGACTGCGCTGTGAGAAAAGGGTAAGAAAACAAATACACACATACATATAATGGCAAACTATGAGGCATGCAACCAAGAGACATTAATAGAAGTGGTTTGCATCAGGCAGAGAAGGCCTCTACAAAGAAGTGACATTAAAATGGAAACTTAATGGATGGGATGGGCACAGTGGATCATGCCTGTAATCTCAGCACTTTGGGAGGCTGAGGCAGGAGGATCACTTGGGGCCGGGAGCTTGAGATCAGTATGGGCAACACAGCAAGATCCTGACTCTACAAAAAAAATTAGCCCAGTGTAGTGGTATGTGCCTGTAGTCCCGCCTACTCAGAAGTTTGAGGTGGGAAGATCACTTGAATGGAGGAGTTCGAGTTTACAGTGAATTATGATCTCACCACTACACACCAGCCTGGTCAACAGAGAGAGATCTTGTCTCGGAACCAGCTAGAAAAACAGTGATGGAGTGGGGAAACTATTGCAAATAGAGTGTGCAGCATGGGAGAAGGTGCTGAGACTGGAAAGAGCTTTGCCCATTTGAATAATTGAAGTAAGATTTGCACCCAGGGCAGACATCACTAATTGATCACAGCCCTCTTTTCTGGCGAAAATGGACAAAGCCTCAGTATTCTCAACATAGCACTCCAGGCAGCCACAACTAATCCACTGGAGTGGGTAAACACTGAAATCTCTTTGTCATCCCTGAAACACCTGGTTACAGAAGGCTCTCCCAGGCCTGGAGTTTCTGATTCTATGATTCTCATTTTATTCACTATTTGAATATTAACTCTGGGTTTGAACATTCTTCATGTGCCTGTTTTCTTCAAATATTATTGACTTCCTAGAGATGATGAGCCTTCTCTCTCATCCCATTCCATTCAATTTCCACAGGCAAAGTCCCTTTCCATACATATATTTCAAAGGCTCTTCAAATTCCCTTTCCCTAGTGGAATCTCACCCATGTGTATCAGTTATCTATTACTGTGTAACAAACCATACCAAAAGCTAGTGGCTTTAACAACAGGTTACCTGTTCCAAAGATTCTGTGGCTGGCTGGTCAGTTCTCACTCAACAGATTTCAGATGGGGCTGAGTTCAGCCAGGGCAACAGGGAGAGCAGAAATGGCTGGGCCTCTCTCTACTTGGTCTTCATCCCAGCTTCTTCCTAGCATGGCAGTATCAGAGTAGAGTTATAAGAGGGTGAAGAGGAGGCTGCAAGGCTCTTTAAGGCATAGTCTCAGACCTTTGATCATATGGCCCCTTCCCATTCAATTGGGCAAAGCAAGTTCACATCAGGCCAATTCACATCAGATGCCCCTCCTTTTGCTGGGGAAAGGCAGCAAAGATACATTGTAAGGGGTGTGCAACCAAGAAAGGGAGGACTTTGTGGACATATTTTTTTATATAGCCCAATAAGAATCTGTTTCAAAATTCAGAAGTAGACCAAACAGCCCAGCTGCCTCACTCCTAGCCCATTCTTCTTTATCATTAAACCATTAAACACCCCATGACCTTAAGGCACTATTTGTAAGTTGGTGATTAGGAGGCCAAACAATTTTGTGAAAACTCCTCAGAGCACAGCTGACCAGAGTGTGATGCAGCCAACAGACAAACAAAAGTTTTCAAACGGAAATAAGTCTGTTTACTTCTCTGGTAACACCAAGTCACTGATGTTCATGTTCCTGATAAGTTCAACCCCCCCAAGACGAGACCTCTGAACCGTTCAGTGCTTTTCCTTCATGACTTAATTACTTATCACTTTCTACCTTATAGAGATTGTGTTGGATTCAAGGCAGATGGACAGATTTGAATTCCAAATGCATCTCACACTACTAGCTGGACAACCCAGAGAAAATTTCTTTGCCTTGGTTTTCTCATCTGTTCAATGGGCAAATAGGAAACTTGCAAGGTGGTTGTGAGAAGTAACAGAAATAGATGCAAAGTCACTAGTAAAATTGCTGGCATACGTTAGATATTCAATAAATATCAGCTATTGCTTGTTATTAATGGTGTTTGGTCAGGAAAAACTTCATGTAAGAGACAAGCTTGGACCGAGTTTTGAAGAATAAATAGAATTTGGGTGCTGGGGAGCAATCAGATGGAGAAAGTAGCAGGCAAAGAAATGCACACCATAGGAAATTTAGGTGTAAATAAGTGGACTAACATGGTTGAAGTGGTCTTGTCTTTACATTCAGCCTTCAGCCTTCAGCCTTCCTTCACTGGTTTAGGAAATGAAGTCGGGAAGGAGACTAAGGCCAGATGTGCAAGAATTGTGAATGTATGGATAAGAAATCTGGGCTTTTTCTAGCACAATTGAGGGCCATGGAAGGAGACAGGGACAAAACGAAAAACAAGCCATCAGGGCATGATCAGAAAAATTAGTTCTGTCATCATGGCAGGGTGGCTAGACTGGAGGTAGACCAAAGGGATAAAACACTATTGGTAAGTGAGATGGCATGTGAAGGTCAAGTGTGTTTGATCATGTTTTCAAAACTAATGCTTCTCATCTCTTCAACTGAGGATTTGGGCAGTTTGAAATTATGTCCACAAATTCTCTGACACTGCTCCTATGGAAAAACAGAGTCTGTTCCCTCCCCTTGAATGTGGGTTCACCTCAGTGACCTCTAATGAACAGAATGTGGTAAAGGTGGCATCGTGGACTTCAAAGTCTAGATCATGAAAAGCAATACAGCTTCTGCCTGGTTCTCTTAGGATGCTTGCCCTTGGAACCCAGCCTCTAGGCCATAAGGAAGCCAGGTAGCCCCCTGGTGGAAGGGACATGTATTCCAGCCCCAGCTCCAGCTGAGGTCCTAGCTGACAGTCAGCATCAGCCTCCGGACATGTAAATGAGAGAGCCTCCAGATGACCTCACCTTCAGTCTTTGATCCCCACAAGCTGATGCTAAGTGGAGAAGAGATGAGCTGTCCCCGCCGAGCCCTGCCCAAATTGCTGATTTGCAAGCAAAGTAAATGTTGTTATTTTAAGTCACTAAGTTTTGGGGTGTTTTGTTACACAGCAATGGTTAACTGGAGCCAGCTGTTCTGGGTACTGACTGGGTGTCACACATACACTTGTTGTTCTCCTACTTGTTCACAAGGTCAATTATCCAGAAATCGTAACTTTTAGGTGGAACATTCCCTATCACATCACCCTTTCCATTTTCTTCATAGCATTTGTAACAATTTGCAATTATAGTCTGTATTTGCTTGTTAGCTTGTTTTCTTTGCCTCTTTCTCTAGAATAGAAGCTGCCTAGGTACCCTGATCTTGTCTGTCTTACTCACTGCTGTATCCAATTACGTATTCAGTACCTGGCACATGGTGAGCACACCATAAACATTTGTGGAATAACGAACGAGTAGATATACACTATGAAACTTGGATATATTCAATTCCATTACACAACAACCACTTACAGAAGGCATGTGCAAAAGTTTTAAGAAAAGAAAAATGTAAGCAGTTTAGAATTTTTTTTTTTTTTAAAACAGAGTCTTGCTATGTTGCCCAGGCTGGTCTCAAACTCCTAGACCTTGGAATCCAACCATCTTTCCACCTCAGCCTCTCAAAGTGCTGGGATTACAGGCACGAACCACTGAGCCTGGCCCATTTTGGATTTTAATGGAGAAAATGATTTGCATTCGCCTTTTTGCTTTTTTATGAATTGGTACCAAGCAGCCATTGAGCCCTTTGTTACTACACCATCACAGCTGGGCTCACAGAAAAGGAGTGCTTTTTGTGATGCTTCCTCTGAGAACCATTACACACATCATCTCATCAAACCCTCAATAGCTCCATGTGGCAGGTATTCCTGTTTCCAATTAAGGGACGAGGACACTGAGGCTTAGAATGATTCAGTATCTCTCTCAAGAAACACAGCTTTGAAGTGAAGAAACCAGGGTACGAACTCAGGTGTGACTCCATACTGGCATCACATGGGGCTAACACAATTCAGGTGGACCAAGCAAAACCTGAATGCGTCTTTGTGACGGTAACCCATGGATGCGCACTGGCTGTTCACAGGCAATTCTTTAGCTTCTGCAGGGATGAGGGGGTAAAAATAAGATACCATTCCTTCCTGTCTTCGTCTGTGTAGGGTGCTGCACCAGAGCACTTTAAAACTGGGTAGCTTATAAATGACAGAATCTATTTCTCACAATTCTGGTGGCTGGGAAGTCCAAGATCCAAGTACTGGTGGATTTCGTATCTGGAGAACGGTGGCTTTCTGGTGCTTCTCACTGTGTCTTCACACGGCAGATGGGATCAGGGAAGCTCTGTAGGGTCTCTTTTATAAAACACACCCATTCATGAGGGCTCCACTCACAGGACCTCAACACCTCCCAAAGGCTCCATCTCCAAACACCACCACCTTGAGGATTAGGTTTCAACATATGAACTTTAGGGGGACACAAATATTCAGACAGAACACAGACTTCACTCTATTTCTTTTTTTTTTTTTTTTGAGACGGAGTCTCACTCTGTTGCCAGGCTGGAGTACCGTGGCCCGATCTCGGGTCACTGCAACCTCTGCCTCCAGGGTTCAAGTGATTCTCCTGCCTCAGCCTCCCGAGGAGCTGGGACTACAGGCGCACACCACCACACCCAGCTAATTTTTGTACTTTTAGTAGAGACAGGGTTTCACCAGGTTGTCCAGGATGGCCCCGATCTCTTGACCTCGTGATCCACCCGCCTCGGCCTCCCAAAGTGCTGGGATTACAGGCATGAGCCACCGCGCCCGGCCAGCTTTTATTCTTTCAGTCATTCAACAAACCCTCACTGAACACATACTATGTATCTCTATCACAGAGGCCAGAGCTTATCTTAGGCACTGCCTGTCTGAAAATCAGATGCAGCTCCCTCCAGTCCAGAAAGGGAGGGAAATAAACACAGGCAGAGGGAGTTAGAGGCGACGTCGAAAATGCAGACCAGCCAGACATATACAGAGGACTGACACAAATTCACAGAAGATGGTCTGTGGCTCTGTCCCAGAGCTCCGTGATAATTTCGTCCTTAATCCTAGCTTCACCTGCACAGACTCCCCCTTTCTCCTGCAAGGGGTGCGCATCCAAGAAAGAGAGAACTTTGTGGACATATCTTTTAATACGTCCAGGGAAGAGTCAACAGGAGTGAGAACAACCCTCCCAAAAGAGGCCACGTGGGCAAGAGCCAGTTTCTGCAGCCCTCCCCAGGTGCCCCAGAGTCCTCCCAGGCTGCATCCTCCTCCTTCCCAGGCCTCCTGGGCGGGGCCAGTCCATCCCGGGAGCACAGTGACTCCTCCCAGAAGTGGGAAACACAGAGGGCCGCGGAAGCCCACCGAGAAGACGGTCAAACGCAGTTTTAACTGGGTCCCGTGACAGGGTAAAATAGTTGTGTTGTCATAATTGTCTCCATCAAAGGTACTGTAATATTTAAAATGTAGCACTGATCCCTCTGTGAGGACCATAAATCCTTGCAGGATTTGAGAGCCTGACCGCAGAGTCTGGACTCTCCGGGTGAGGGTGGGGGGGAAATGCTGCGCCCTCAAGAGCACAAAGTCACCCACAAGAGCGGGCCCGGGTGTCCCCTCCCACATCAAAGAGGGGACGCAGGGGTTCCCCGGCCGACACCGGAGAACCTGAGAGAAACTGTTTCAACAAAGGAACCAAAAGATGAAACTAGAGCACCTGCTCGTGTTTTACTAGGCCTTGTTCTGAATCAATACAAGCCCCAGGGCCCATGATTCCTCGTGCTGAAAGGGAATACTTCTTCATCCTCACACGAAATCAAGCTGCTTAAGTAAAACAGATGTTACCGTTGAGTGCCAGCGCCCCGGCCCCTCCTCCCTGTGGCCCCTTCTTCCTGCGCCGGAAAGAAGGGAGCCCGCGCGGCCCCGAAACCCACCTCGGCTGGGGAAAGCCGGAGCCTCGGCACGTCTCCCTCCTTCGCCCGCCAAAGTTTTCTTTTCTGTGTGTCGGGGAGGGAGCCCGGGAGGAGGCCGGTGGGGGGGAGGCCGGTCTGCTCGCCGGGGATGTGAAGGCGCGGCGGCGACGTGCAAGGCGGAGAAGATGTTCATTTCCTGTGTTACGGGGTGCAAATCATATCAGTATGGAAAACCTGGCGGGGAGATCGGAGATAGCAGTTTTTACCTTGATAAGTATTTGTTCATTTCCTGACAACAAAAAAAATAGAAATCTCTTCAGAAATGAAGCGGCGCGGCTCGTCGGGCACGTTCGTGGCGCCAGGGCCGCCCCCGCCGGCGTAATCGCGGCATCAGCCAACAGCGCCATCGCGGGCGGAGGCCGCGCGGCGCCCCCTTTTTGTGTCCCTTATTTTCTCGGCGGGCCCGATTTGCATTTTAATGGAAGTAGTTTATAGACTTCTCCGCTGCCTTCGGAGTGCCACAAGTGGCATCATTAAGTGAGCTAAGCCGGATTAATGCTGATAGTAAAGTCAGATAATACAATAACAGAGGCCTCCATGCCATTTGCATTAGGTGAGGAGCGCGGGGCTGCCTGGTGGCTGGCGATAATTTGTAAGCGCGATATGTTGTACTTGAGAGGATAAGATTAAATTTAGTGGGTTTAACTGTCATCCCAGTAAGTCAATTACTTCATCTTTTCAGCCTTTGAATTTCTTTTATAAATAAAATAAATGGAATATTGAGCTGCTCCGCGGCCATTTCGAGCTCCCGTGAAGAAGAATGACACAGGCCGAGCCAAAAAAATAAAAGGCTTCGGATTCAGCTCCATAAACAAAATATAAACTCCATTCAGGTGCCAGCATGGCAGCAGCCCCGAAATATTGTCCATCTCTCATATCACAGGCATGACAGATTCCATTGTGACTTTAGTTTCTCCATAATAGGAAATATTTATGTTGTGCCTGGGTGTTTTCTATTCCTTTCCCTCTTATTATGGGAGGCAAACAGGCCAACGCAGGGCCATGTGCTTCCCCCTTTCCCTCCCTCCCTCGCCTGCCTCTCCTTGCCCTGCACTAAATATTTAGTGTTGGGGGCGGATATTAAGGCAGCCTCGTGACCCCAGGAGATGCCGCAGATTTCAAGAGGGTGGGAGATCAACAGAAGGGGGGCAACTTCTTTCAGGTCCTCCCCCTCGCCCCCACCCTGGCCTGTTGCCCCTGTAGATGGCTTCTCTGCATGAAAAGTTTAGCTATCTAGCATCAGCAAGCGGAATCTCGATAGAAGAACCTCAACATCTTCATTTATTCAAAGAGAGATGGGGCGGGGCAGGTGGGGAGGGGGTGGCGTGGGACAAGGAATAAAAAGAAACTCAAGCAGTTGAACCCCTATAGGTGGCACCAGCCAGTGTAAGTCCTGTTTTAGGAGACTCCAACTCTGCTGTGTTCTCTACACATTAATAAACATGTACTCAAAAAATATAGGTGTCTTTCCTAATCATGGAAGGATGGATGGATGGAAGGATGGATGGATGGATGGATGGATGGATGGATGGATGGATGGATGGATGGATGCATGAGTGAGAGAAAGACACAGACAAGGCATAATCCATGTCAAAACCCTATAAACTGGTGGCTCAAGAGCTCAGCACAAAGTGCAGTTGGACCAAATGGTAAGGGTCAGGGGTCCAGCCACACAGTGTGACTGTGTGCCTGCTCCATGCCCTGCCCTGTCTGGGTCCTGTAGAGCCAAGGGAAGGCATGAAGGAATGTCCTTGAGAGGATTAGCCATGTATACTTTGGAGAGACTCAGGAAAATATTCAACAAGCAGCCTTTAATAAAGTGATCCACGGTGATGTATGGATAAGAATGAGGGCATAAAAGGCTCTCAGGTTCCTGCCCATCTTCCCTCCCTCCTCCTACTCCTCTTCCACGAAAACACTCTCTTCAGATTGCACCTGAAATGCATGTATGCCATGCCATGTATGCAAATACATGCCATGTATTTGCATGGATTATTCCGTCTTTCTGGAATGGTTTTCTCTTCTTCACCTGCTAAATTCTAGCCCTTTCAAGACCCATGTCATCCATTCCTCTGTGAACCTTTCCTAGCCCACACAAACAGATGAAGGCTCTGTATGCAATCTCTGATACAGTAGCCCATGTACTGTTCCTCAAGCATTTATTGATACCCTGCCTCTCCCATCCAGCTCCCAGCTCCTTGAGAAAATGACTGTGTTTACTCACTCATTCATCTCCATCAAGTACTGAGTTCACAGCTCAGTGCTGTACTGAGTGCTAGGGACACAAAGATGAACAAGATGTAGTTCTTACCCACAAACAGCTGATTCTAGGAGATGAAACAGGCCTATAAACAATCATAATACCATCTTAGAGTATCTGTTTTCCTGGTATTTGGCACAGAGCTTGACCTGTAAAACATGCTAAGCAAATGTTGGTGAAATGAATGACGTTTCAATGAGACATGGAGATTTCACCTAGGAGACTCTGAAAACCTATAACACAAAAGTTGTGAGGCTGCTATCACATCTTTCTCTGCACCTTCTTTGTCTCCAACCCTCTCCACCTTGACTATCCAGGTCAAGTGTTTCAACAAAAGAACTAGAGGAATGTCTCCAGAAGGGTCAAAGGGTCTTAAGAAGGTAACAGCCTAAAACCATCTCAGATGACATGGAGCTGCTCGGTGACTTTTGGGAGCTCTCAGTCCTGGTGGAGACCTCCATCCCAAGTCAAAATGCAACACTCACTCCAAACAGAAATCCTCCTAAAAGACATTAATTCACACTTTCAAAGCTTTATGACCTCCCACTATGTGCCAAGCACTCCTAAAGACTTTAGAGGAATATAAAAATGGATCATATTTCATCTTCAATCTGCTCAGAATTCTCTTTGGGTGGGCAGTGTGGAGCAGCAGAAAAGTATGTTATCTGTTACAGGGGAGGCGTGGATGAAAACAGCCTGCCTCCTGTATTCTGATTTCTTTCCTTTAGTCACCTGTCAGGAGTCTGAAAGTGAACTATTTTTAATAACAGTGATGACAATTTTTATATGTCATAGATTTTTAAAAATCTTAAGCGCTTTGTATATTCTGTATCTCCTTTGTTAAGTGCCAAGCGCTACCTTCCCCCATCTCCTGCCCCTAGAAAGTCTCCAGAGGCCTCAATAGAGATCCCAATTGGGAAGCCTTGCCAGGACAGTAATGACAGGTGTGCGTGTTTGTGTGTGTCTTTCTCTGACTTCATTCCAAAGCCAAATATATAAATGACTTTTAGATTGTCCCTTGTTTTGTATTATCCATGCCTCTGCCCTTCACTAGTGCGGATAATGGAGAGTTCACTGTACTGTGATTAATTATGCAGCCAGGGCTGAAAGCCAACAGTCACAAAGTGTTAGGAGTTTCAGACACTTCAAGAGGGACGAGGATTTTGTTTCTTTGTTTGTTTAATTGTTTGACTTTTATCTAGTATTGATTGATTGCCCACTCTGTTCCAGATACTCTACCAAGCACTTTTATGTACGTCATCTCATTCAGGGCTCACAACAACCCTATGTGGTGGGCACTATTGTAATCCCCATTTGATTTGTTGTGTGTGTAACTATATGTCTTAATAAGAAAATTAAAATTTGAAACTTTCAGTGAAAACATTATGGAAACAAAATTTAGAGGTCATGTTTTTATAATAAGGGAAAATTATTAGTTTCTCATCATTAACAATGCACCTAAACTAATATACAGACACTTCAACATTTTTCGTTTATTTTAAAAAATGCTAAAATAGAATTTATTTTAGGGTTGAATTTGAAATTATGCAGACTATTACAAGCCCCCATTTCTGTAATTCATTAACTCTACAAAGAATTCATAAGTTATCCCCATTTTAGAGCTGAGAAAACAGGGTCAGAAAAGGTATGTGACTCTCCCAAACTAATAATGGCTGGCAAATATTTTATAAAATATGATTAATGACTTGATTAGTAACTGATGTATTATCTAAGCATCACAAATATTAAATGCGTATTCTCTTTTAGCCTAATTGCCCTAATAATTTCTCTTTAATATCTTCAACATGGGATCCAAAACACTGCAGGATTCCCTGTGACGTTTTCCTGAGTCTATGGACAATTTAGTAAAACAATGAGTTCTGACCTTTCGGATCCATGCTCAATGTATAAGTCTTAGAGGTTAGACCTGAGGCTGTGGCCCGGCGCTTGGGTGGTGACAACATATCACATTGTAGGTTTCCATCTTTACATATTTTCCTCTTAAAGTAAAGGAGAAGAGGTACTAGCAAGCATGTAATATGTGCCAAGAGACTATACATGCATGGCCTCATTAATCATGGCAATCTAGAAAGGTTAACACTATTCTCTTTTACACAGAGGGACCAGGGGCACAGCAAAATAAAGTGTGCACAAAGTCGCAGAGGTCAAAACTAGCTCTGTGGAGCTCCAAAGTTCGTATTCCTTCCAGCTCTCTTGGAATTAAGCTTATGAACTATAAAACTACAGTATTAATAATACATTGTCAGTGACCTTGATAAGATGTTAGTCTGCAACTATGAGATGAGCTGTTTTCTCAGCTCTAAAATGGGGATAACTTATGAATTCTTTATAGAGTTAATGATAACTTATGAATTCTTTATAGAGTTAATGAATTACAGAAATGGGGGCTTGTAATAGTCTGCATAATTTCAAATTTAACCCTAAAATAAATTCTATTTTAGTTTTTTTTTTAATAAACTAAAAATGTTGAAGTGTCTGTATATTAGTTTAGGTGGCATTGTTGATGATGAGAAACTAATAACACATTTTTGGTCAAAGCATTTCTAGGCTATTACCCCTAAGACGAATGATGAATTTCAGTTCTTCTCTTGTGACTTATTCTCTGTTAGTTAAAGCAAACAAATAAACCCTTGTATTATTCACTCTGAGGCTAAACATTATTCACTTCTTATCTCCAACTCTATCTTTTTTTTTTTCTTTGTCTCTTAACCCTATTCTTGTCTCTACTATTTCCAGGTGTGGTCTTAAAACCATTCCATTGTTCCTATTTTCAAGCATA
This sequence comes from Colobus angolensis palliatus, assembly GCF_000951035.1. NCBI lineage: Eukaryota > Metazoa > Chordata > Mammalia > Primates > Cercopithecidae > Colobus > Colobus angolensis. The sequence continues at coordinate 450,354 of NW_012115155.1, read as the reverse complement.
ACATTTCCAGTTTCTCTGTAGAAGTTTTTCTCCAAATGATGTTTGAGTACCGATTTCTGTGTTTCACTTTCTGCCCACAAGATTATTTATATATATATGGCTGTGATCTTCCTATTACAGTTTTCTTTCCTTTTTAAAAAAATGTCTTTCCCTACAACAAATTAGAAATACTTGGTCAGCATATACCATATTCTATAGCCTTTCTTGGATTTGAGAAGCTCACTTCACTAATTTATTTTTACATTTTAGCCCAAAAAGAATGTGCCAAAAGAAAACAGCCTTCAAATAGAATTTATCATTTCAAAGCACAGTTCCATAACCAATTTGACTTCAGTTGTTTTATTATTCCAATTAAGCTCTTTAAACCTCTCTAAAGAGTTGGCATTTACATTTTTCATTTCCATCATTATGAACATTCTTCTAATAATAATATTTCCTAATGCCTACACCATTTCTGGGTTTGATTCTGTGATACGTGGAAACGTTAATCAGCAACCTAAGCCTGAGTGTTCTTACAGATATCAGTGTCCTATTTTCTCTAAAATTAGCAATGTCACGCAAGCTTTCAGATGCTGTAATTACAACAGCAACAGAGCAGAAAAGCTCCCGACAGCCACCCAGGCTCCAGCAGCCTCAGAATCAGCCCACCCCATCTGGAAACATAAGCATTCCTTCCTCTCTTTCACCTCTGGCTTCTTGCTCCCTTCTGCTGGAGTCCTCTGCTCTAAAACCCCCAGTGCAATCCAAGTTTTGTTTTCAAACTTGCCACTAGCTTCTGCCTAAATGTCCATGCATCTTAGCTTCCAGACCAACCTTGGCTCTTTGTCCAAGACCCCAGGTCACAAGACTCTCAGTCCTTAGATGCATTGGCCAGGAAAAGGCCGTGCTAAATCTCACAGGAGGCAGAGAGGACAGCTGTCTGTACAGATGATGTGAGGAAGGCTGAAAAACATCCTTGTCCTTAGACACTTGGCCCATTTCTCCTACATAGGACACCCATGTTGCTAAATCCTTGGTTCGAAGGCTGTGGAGTTGGGGATCTTGTCCTTCTGCCTTCCAAAGCTTCCCAGTGGGTGCTTGCAAAAATGTATGGCCTTTTCCCTGACCAAATATTGTCCTCCCATCTCTACCTCCTTTCCTTGGCAGGGAATAATGCTGAACACCCAAGAAGAAATCATTTCCCTCCCTCCCTCCACTTGTTAGTTCTTTGATGAGAGCAATGTAGGGATGCATACCCCTGTGTAACCTTGGACATGTATCTTGACTTTCCTTCAGGTACCTTCCACAAGAATGGAAACCTTGGGTAAATGAAAGTGAGATGAGGTCAGATACCGTGTTTTATTCAACAGTACACCCTGGCACCCAGCATAGAGCCTAAAATAGCATATGCACTTGATAAATATTTGTTGAATGAATAAATAAACTGAACTGCATGCCTTTTATGATCTCCTTCTGAAATATCATATGCATTTAGTAAATATTTGTTGAATGTAATGAACAAGTATATATGAAGACAATACTTATCTCAGTGAGTTTTGAAGGGATAGCTATAAAGATTAAATAAGATAGGCCGGGCGCAGTGGCTCAAGCCTGTAATCCCAGCACTTTGGGAGGCCGAGATGGGCAGATCACAAGGTCAGGAGATCGAGACCATCCTGGCGAACACGGTGAAACCCCGTCTCTACTAAAAAAAATACAAAAAACTAGCCGGGCGAGGTGGCGGGCACCTGTAGTCCCAGCTACTCGGGAGGCTGAGGCAGGAGAATGGCGTAAACCCGGGAGGCGGAGCTTGCAGGGAGCCGAGATCCGGCCACTGCACTCCAGCCTGGGCGACAGAGCGAGACTCCGTCTCAAAAAAAAAAAAGATTAAATAAGATAATCTGCTTAACATAAATTGGTTCCCACTTCACATGGTGACTTCTAAGCAAAAAACACATAGAGAGATAAGGTGAGTAAGAGAAAAATAAAAGATTGAAACGAAACTAAAGATGTCCAAATGCTAAGAAATTTTTTTTAAAGCCCATGCAGTCGTTTTAAATGTCCGCAAATTCCTTCATATTTCTTCCTTCAAAAGTGGGACCTAATTCCCTTCTTCCTGAGCAATCTGAACTTTGTGACTCATTCCTAAGGAATAAATACAGTTGACTTTCGAACCACAGGAGTTTGAACTGTGAGGGTCCACTCATATGCAAAGTTTCTTCCACCTCTGCCACGCCTGAGACAGCAAGATTCACCCCTTCTGTCTTGAAGACAATGAAGGTAAAGACCTTTGTGATAATCTACTTTCACGTAATGAATAGTAAATACATTTTCTTTTTATTAGGATTTTCTTAATAACATTTTCTTTTCTCTACCTTATCATATTGTAAGAATACAATTTATAACATATACAAAATATGTGTTAGTTGACTGTTTATGTTATCAATGAGGCTCTGGCCAAGAGTAGGCTATGGGTAGTTTGAGTTACATTTAGATTTTTGACTGCACGGCGTAGGAGTTGACGTCCCTCACTCCTGTATTATTGAAGGGTCAACTGCAAAGTGGTGGTGACGGTGTTCAGCTTTGGAGACGGTCATAAAAGGCTTCCTACTTGTCCTTATGGATCACTTGGACCTGGAAAGCTGCTGTCATGTCATGGAGAAAGGCTTACCTCATGAGGAACTGAGGCCTCCAGCCAGCAGTCAAAGAGGGACAAATTCCCTAGACTAACAGTCACACAAGTGAGCTCAAAAGTGAACCTCTAGCCCCAGGAAAGCATCCAGATGACTCCATTTTGGCTGACAGCTGGTCTGCAAGCTTATAAGGGACCGCAATCCAGGGCCACTCAACTAAACTGCTTTCAAATTCCTGACCCACAGACTCTGTGAGATAATGATCGTTTGTAGTTTTAAGACAATAAATTTTGGGATAATTCATCACACTGAAATAGACAACTTACAATAGCCCCATAAAACCTCTTGCCAAGAGGCCTATGCAGCCCTCTTGGGCTCAGAACTACTTTGCTTCCTCCGGCAGATTCAGTCCTATATCTGTTCATGCCAGGTCTTGGGCAAGGAAGCATTGGCTGGCCCTCTTCTTGTGGGGTGGACCTCTTCTTGCAAAGTGGCCATCTCCTTTCGGTTTTTCTTGATTCCATTAGCAGCTCCAGTTTCCACTGCTATGTCAGCTATATATCCCTTGCCTCTGTTTTTGCCTCAGTGGTAAAACCTAGGCAGAAATCAAAACATCCACAGGCCAAAGAGAAACTTAACTGTTCTTTGTTTAGCTTACATTTTGTTTGGTTTTTAAGATGTGAGCTACGATTTGAAAGTTGGAAGGATACTTTTCTTTTTTTTTGCTTCATTGATTTCTTTACCTTCATTTTCTGCTCTTCGTCTTCACGTGTATTTACTTCTTAGGTGATTATAGCATTTATAACCACTTTATTGAGGTATAATTGACATGCAAAACGCTGTAGATATTTAATGTATACAGTTCGATGTGTTTCGAGATAAGTATACATCCATGAAACCATCATCACTTTCAATATCATAAACATATCTATCAACTCCAAAAGTTTTCTCCCACTTGGAAGTGTACTTTTGATTTAACATGATTTAACATTGACTGACCATATGTATTTAGTTATTCTCTCACCCAATAAAAATAATAGCAAAAGAAAATATAAAGAGATATCAGGCAACAAAGATTAAAATAACCAGAAGGGAGACAACAAGAAACAAAAGATTTTAACAGACTTTTAGATGCAGGTAGAAGAGTGAGAACTGGCTTAGCAGAGTGGAAGAAGCCCAACTTAGGAAGCTCAATGGTACAATTCAATTGGATGATCTAATTAAGAGTAGATACAATTTTCCCTTAATATCCGTGGAAAAGCTGAGAGCTTCTGAATGTGAAGCTTTGTAAAGAAGACACAAGGTGCCGGATGCGGGGGCTCACGCCTGTAATCCCAGCACTTTGGGAGGCCGAGGTAGGTGGATCACGAGGTCAGGAGATCAAGACCATCCTGGCTAATATGATGAAACCCCGTCTCTACTAAAAATACAAAAAAAAAAAAAATTTTAGCTGGGCGTGGTGGTGCGCACCTGTAGTCCCAGCTACTCAGGAGGCTGAGGCAGGATACTTGCTTGAACCTGGGAGGTGAAGGTTGCAGTGAGCCGAGATCATGCCACTGCGCTCCAGCTTGGGCAACAGAGCAAGACTCTGTCTCAAATTTAAAAAAAAGAGAGAGAAAAAAAAAAAGAAAGAAAAAAAAAAGACTTGAGCTATGTATTAGTGTTCTCCGGAGAAATAGAACCAATACGACGGATAGATTGATGGATAGAGATAGAGTGATCAGTCGATCAATAGATGATAGATAGATAGAGATGAATAATGGGAATAGGCACACACAGTTATGGAGGGTGAAGAAGTCCCATAATATGCTGTCTGCAAGATGGAGAACCAGGAGTGCTGATGTCCAGGGGCAGGAGAAAATGGATGTCTTCCATCTCTCAGCTCAAGAAGAGAGAGAAAACCCATACTTCCTTTGCCTTTTTATTCTATTTAGACCCTCAATGGATTGGAGAATGCCTGCCCACATTGTTAAGGTCAGTCTTCCTTACTCAGTTTACTGATTCAGATGCTAATATCTGCTGGAGACAACTTCACAGACATGTCCAAAAATAACATTTTACCAGCTACCTGGGCATCTCTTGGCCCTGTCAAGTTGACACATAAAATTAACCATCACAAGATGTAAGACGGAAAACAAGGTAATTGATTGGATAGTTGTATATAGAATAGTGGAGCCTCTGCCCTCCAACATCCTGAGCAGCCAGCCAGGCAGCCAGCCTGCCCTGTCATTCCACACCGTTGGCAGGAGAGTTGGCCTTCTCTTTGAGGAAAGTGAATCTGAGAATCTTCAGGCTTGGGAACACAATCTCAAGTTTGTTTTGGGAGACACTGAGACGTAGGAGAAAATAAGAGAATTGAGGGAGAATCTGTCTACTAATGAATGTATTCTCAATACTTTTCCCTGCCCTGTTTAAAGAATTCCAGTAGCTTGGCTAATAAATAGAAGGCAGGAGATTGGGGGATAATTCTTAAAATAAACTGAATGATCCCATGGACAAAACATGTAAATAGGCTGACATTAGACACTCCCCATCCCCACCAGTGAAAATGTGACTTACTGTTTAACTGATCTTCAGAGGAGTCCGTGAGTTAACAAGTCTCCGTATATACACAGAGCTTCCAATTAACTTTTAGTGCTCCACTCCTAAACTTCCACAGCCAACCAAGGATCACAAGTCACAAGATAAAAATCACCAAGAGAAAAGTCAAAGGCCAAAAGAAGAAGAAGAGGAAGAAGGAAGGAGAAGAAGGAAAGAGGAGGAGGAGGAGGAGCCTAAAGAAATAGAATACATGAATTAGAAAAAAACTTTAAGAGATGTAATTAACAACTTAGAGGAAGAAGAGAAAGTATGAAACAAGAAAAAATACTATATTAGTTTCCTGTAGCTGCCTCAAAAGAATTATCAAAACTTGGGTAGCTTAAAACAAACAAAAAAGTATTGTTTCACAGTTCAAGAGGCCATAATTCTGAAACCAAGGTGTTGGTAGGGTATCTGGTAGAAAAAATTTCTAAGCAGCAAAGCATTCAAGATGTGACTTGGGTGCTGTTAAATGTATTCAGTTTGTTTGTTTGTTTGTTTTGTTTAGTTTGTTTTGTTTTGAGACGGAGTCTCGCTCTGTTGCCCAGGCTGTAGTGCAGTGGCAAGATCTTGGCTCACCGTAAGCTCTGCCTCCCAGGTCCACATCAGTCTCCTGTCTCAGCCTCCCGAGTAGTTGGGAGGCTACAGGCACCACTACAGGTGCCGGCACCACTACAGGCCCCAGCTAACTTTTTTTGTATTTTTAGTAGACACGGGTTTTTACTGTGTTAGCCAGGATGGTCTCTATGTCCTGACCTCGTGATTCGCCTGCCTCAGCCTCCCAAAGTGCTGGGATTACAGGTGTGAGCCACCGCACCCAGCCAGATGCACTCAGTTTTATAAGGGAAGCAGAGCATAAAAATTTGGAAAATTTGGAGCCTGATAATGTGATAAAAAAGAAAATCCCATTTTCTGAGTAGAAATTCAAACTGGCTGCAGAAATATGCATAAGCAATGAGAAACCAAATGTTAATCCCCAAGACAATGGCAAAAATGTCTCCAGGACATATCAGGGGTCCACAGCAGCCCCTCCCATCACAGATCTGGAACCCTAGGAGGAAAAAAATGGTTTCATGGGCCAGGCCAAGAGTCCCTATGCTGTGTGCAGTTTAGGGATTTGGTGTCCTGCGTCCCAGCTGCTGCAGCCTTGACTAAAAGGGGCCAAGGTACAGCTCAGGTCATGGCTTCAGGGGGTGCAAGCCCCAAGGCTTGGAAGCTTCCATGTGGTGTTCTTTGTAGGGACACTGAAGTCAAGAATTGAGGTTTGGGAACCTCCACCTAGATTTTAGGGGCTGTACGGAAACACCTGGATGTCCAGGCAGGAGTTTGCTACAGGGGTGGGGCTCTCATGGAGAATCTCTGCTAGGGTAGTACAGAAGGAAAATGTGGGGTTGGAGCTCCCACACACAGTCCCTACGGAGACACCACCTAGTGGAACTGTGAGAAGAGGACCACCATCCTCCAGACCCCAGAATGGTAGATTCACTGACTGCTCGCTCCATGAGCCTGAAAATGCCACACTCAACATCAGCCCATGAAAGTAGTTGTAAGGGAGGCTGTACCCTGCAGACCCACAGGAGTGAAGCTGCTCGAGGCCATGGAAACTCACCTCTTGCATCAGCGTCTTTATCAGTAGCATGAAAACAGACTAATACAGTCCCTAACTAGCCTCCCTGCCGCACTAGGGCAGGTGAATAAGTTAGAGACTTCGGGGACTTCTGGATTTTAGGTACGTTCAGCTGCTGGCATGGGGCTCTGAAGGGTTGCTGGGGCACACATTTGGGGAAGGCTGCCTCCTGTTCCTAGTGCCAGTTTCTGTGATCACTGATGGGCAGCAGGACCAACAGTAGGAAAGAAGAGCTGGACACAGGGAGGGAACAGCGTGTGGAACAAGGATCCACTGATACCTCTGAATCTGACCCCAACACTCACTTCCTCTAATCATGGTGACATCCAGCATGTGATGGCTGCTGCTTCATGTCCACCTCTCAATCTTACATGGATTCTCTGGGCTGGCTGTAACTCCAAACCATACAGGGAAAGAGATTTAGAAAAATATAGTTTCAATGTAACCAAAGAGACCAGTAGAAAATCACAGTAGAAAATCAACACCATGGAACCACTCATGGAAGAGGATTCTAGAAAACATAGTTCTGAGTTAAGCAAGCTGATACAGTACAAAATCACCTAAAGAGAAGAGGAAATAATGCAGACAAAGTGGAACAAAAGTGTAAAGAGAAAAGGGAGCAAAGTTAAAAGTTTAAGATTTAGTCCAAGAGACCCAACATTCAAATGATAGAAATGCTTGGAAAAAAAGAATAAACTAGCAGAAATAAAATTCTCAAAGCAATTAAGAAAATGCTTCAGAAGGGAAGAGAATTATCCTCCAAGTTGGTAGACTCATCTGGTATTCATGATGAAGGGTTCATTGGGTATGAAGTGCAATGAATACAAGAGAATCAAGGCACATAACTGAAATTTTGAAACACCATAAGCAAAGATAAGATACCAAAAGTCTACAGGAAAACAGCATAGCAGGTCACATAGTAGAGACTAAGAATTCAAAATAACAATATTGGAGATTCAAAGATAACCGAACAATGCCTTCAATATTCTAAGAATAATTATTTTGAATTTTCAGTCTAGGATTCTATACTTAGTAAAAATAATCAACTTTAGAGACAGAATAAAGACATTTTTAGATAAGTAAGATAAAAAAATGTACTTCTTATGTATCCTTTCTGGGAAAGCTACTAGAGTATATACTCTGGAAAAACCAAACAGGGAGAAAAATACAACAGAATACAGGAATTCAATGCTGGAAAGTAGCAAAGGAAAATCTCAGGATGACAATTATGTATCAGATCTAAGAAGTGATTCTTTCAGACCAGAACAGAAGTCCACTGTCTTCAAGGAAACAGTGGAATCGACACATTGACATTGTAGAAAATAATGGTGTATTTTTGAGAGAGCTATTGGAAACTTTGGGGGAAAATAAAATAAAAAGCCAGAGAAATAAAATCATAAAGCAATTGTTAATTCTAGGAAAGAGAAAAAATGAAAGTTTGAAAAAGAAAATGCAATCTAGTAAAATACCTAGTCCATTAATTTTTTTGTATAGTGGTGATACAAATTTTGTATAGTGGTAATACAAATTCTGACTATAAAATTTAAAATTCTGGCATAATAATATTGAGATGACAGAGAAGTGAAAGTGGGAATGGAAGTTCATGTAACTGTAATAATAGAGTATTATTGCTATGTATATAGGACTATTTTCTTAATTTTGTTTTTCAGATATCTCATTGTTAGTGTGTAGAAACCCTGCCAATTTTTGTAAGTTGATTTTTTTATCCTGCAACTTTACTGAATTTATGTATTGGTTCTAATAGTGTTTTGGGTATACTCTTTAATGTAAGATTATGTCATCACCAAACAGTGACAGTTTCACTTCCTGTTTTTATTTGGATGCCTTTTATTTCTTTCCCTTGTCTTTTAGCTCTGGCAAGGACTTCCAGTACTATGTTGAGAAGTGGTGAGAATGGGCATACTTACTTTGTTCCAGATCTCAGAGGAAAAGCTTTCAACTTTTCACCTTTGAGTATGTTAGGTAACCCCATATATGGGCTTCTCATATATGACCTTTATTATGTTGAGGTGCATTCCTTCTATACCTAATTTTTGAGAAATTTTATTATGAAATTATGTTGAATTTTGTCAGTGGCTTTCTCTGCATCTATTGAGATGATCATATGGTTTTGTCTCTTATTAATACGGTGAATCACATTTATTGATTTGCATTTCTTGAGCCACTCTTGCTCAAGGGATAAATCAGACTTGATCATGGTGAATGATGCTTTTAATGTACTGTTGAATAAGGTTTGCTAGTATTTTCTTGAGGATTTTGCATCTATGTTCATCAGTGATATTGGCCTGTAGTTTTCTTTCCTTGTGTCTTTGTTTGGCTTTGGTATCAGAGTAAGTCTAGCCTTTTAAAATGGGCTTAGAAGTATTTCTTCCTCTTCAATTTTTTGGAAGAGTTTGAGAAGAATTTGTGGTATTAGTTCCTTAAATATTTTGTAAAATTCATCTGTGAGGCCATCTTTTCCTGGGCTTTTCTCTGATGGGAGACTTTAATTCTCACTGAATGTCTTTACTCATTACGGTCTGTGCAGATTTCTAATTTCTTCATGATTCAGTCTTAGTAGGTTATATGTTTCTAGGAATGTATTAGTTCCTTCTAGGTCAACATCTGTAATCATCAGAGAAATGCAAACTAAAACCACAATGAGACATTGTGTTACACCTGTTAGGCTGGCTATTATCCAAAAGATGAAAGATAATAAGTGTCGGCAAGGGTGTGGAGTAAAGGGAACCCTGTACACTGTTGGTGGGAATGTAAATTAGTACAGCCATTTTAGAAAACAGTGTGAAGGCTCCTCAAAACACTAAAAAAAGAATCACCATATGATTCAGCAGTCCCACTTCTAGGTATACAGTAAAAGAAATTGAAATCATCTGGTTTGACTCAGTGTTTGGTTAAAAAAAAAAAAAGGACAATAAAATAAATTGAAATCAGTGTGTCCAAAAGCTGTCTTCTCTCCCATGTTCCTTGCAGCATTATTCACAATAGCCAAGATATGGCAACAACTGAAGTGCCCACCAAGAGATGAACTGATTTAAAAAATTAGCATATATGTATATACATATACATACATACATATATACTAAATATATATATACTATATATATATACACACACCCACAAATGGAATAGTATTCAGCCTTTAAAAAGCAGGAATCATGTCATTTGCAATAGCATGAATGAACCTAGAAGACATTATGCTAGGTGAAATAAACTAAACGCAGAAAGACAAATACCACATGATCTCACGTATAAGTGTAACCTAAAAACATCCAACTCACAGAAGCAGAGACTAGAATACTGATTATCAGAGACAAAGAGGAGGGTGGGTGGACAGGAAAAGAAGAGATGTTAGTCAAAGAGAACAAAGTTTTGGTTAGGCAGGAAAAATAAGTTCTGTTGATCTATTATTATCCAGCGTAGTGACTACAGTTAGTAATATTGCACTGTATATATCAAAATGGCTAAAAGAGTGGATTTTTAAATGTTCTTGCCACAAATAAATGATAAATATTTGAGATGATGGATGTGTTAGTCTAATCTGATCATTTCACAATGTATATACACATATCAAAACACCACTTTCTACCCCATAAATATATGTAATAATTTGTTGTCAATTAAAAACGAAATAAAACTTAAGAAAGGAGCGGCCAGATTATGTCAAAAACTGATAAACTGACCCTGTCAAGAAACAGGGTAAATGCCAAAATAAATAATTATACGAGTTACTGGTGGTGGGGAAGAGGGTGGCAGGATTGTGCTATGTTTTTATCATGAACTTTTAATACTATCAGAGTTTTTTTTTTTAACACGCATACATATTAACTTAGTAAAAATATTTTAATAGAAGATTCACATAAAAGTCTGTATTTCTGATTTCTCTTTGAAAAACAGAAGAACTGGCATCACACACCTGCCTTCCAGAAGGCAGTAATTTCTGAAGCTGAGTAAGGGCAGGTACCCTTCAGTTTACCCCAGTCCCCACCACTCCCATATGTCTGTCTATTTGCTGTCCAGGCTTGTAGTGGTCTGATTTGGGGCCTGTTAATGTAGTGTGAGGATGTCCCTGTAAAGTTATGCAAGAAGGAGGAAAGGAAGAATCTAGAGAAATGAAGCAGCCTCTGCCTGCAAGGCCAGGCAGGACATAAAACATGGGAATCTTGAGGCACTACCAGGAGAGGAAAGTGTCACTGGCCAGACAGTCAAAGAGTCAGAGAGGGCTGAGGGTGAAGTGCATCTGAGAAGGAAAGCAAGGACCTCTCTAACGGGCAGAATGGAGAGTGAAAAGTGAAAAGCAATGGGTACATGTGAGTAACAGGATGCTGAGAAAATCAGCAGTAGGTCTGGAGGAGAGCTCAAGCTTGGCAAGGTCAGGGGGTCCAGGAGGCAGGCTGTGATCCAGAAGAGAGTGCTGAGATCTGTCCCCATTGGCTGCTGCCCCACATTTCAAGTCAGAGCACCCTACTTAATGGCCAAGCTATACAATGATCAATTGTGTCCAGACCCTGGATGCTCCTGTGGAAAAGTAGCTCCAAGAAATGATCAGCTTTTATTTTTATGTAATCTTCATTTATAGTCCACATTTTTCTTCACCGAGAGGTAGAAGGCAGAGATCTGAATAACATCCCAGATGTCTGAAGCATGCAAGGCATTCTCCAGCCTTGAGAATTGCTTAGAAGGAGAGGCACTGGGTGGGCCTCTCAGACCAGATGTCCTGGGAGGCCCCAGGTGATCATCTCAGCCTTATCCAAAGCTCTCTGGGAGCCAGGGTCTGCTTTAAAGCATCTTCTCCTCTGAAAGTGATGTCGAGGCATCATTTTCTGCTCTTGGCAGCAGCGCAAACCTTTCACTTAGACCTGATGTACTGTGTGAAAACAGGAGTTTGCAGGCCATTTATCCCCAGGCCTGTCAGCCAGGAGAGAGGCATTTCCCTCAGGAAACATCAAGAGGAAAGTCATATGTTCAGTTCGCCAAATAGTACCAAGTCCCCAGGCCTGAGCCCTTCCGACCGGAGTTAGCTTGTTCCTTCTGTGAAACGGGCTGGTGTGTCCTTCTCTGTCCCTTGACATAACCGAATTCACATAAGTCGATACAGCTGTGGGACACATGGACCTACTGAACCTAATTACCTACAGGATCTCCTGCCTTGTTTTCACAATAGGAGAGAGACTAACCATGCTGCAAAAAAATACATCAGGCTTCAACAGGTCTGAGGGCAATAGGGGGATGCCATCATGCCCTGAGTACTCAGCATACTGAGTACTTTTACAGAGATTTTGGGGGAAAACATTGCTCAGAGAATATTGCAATGTGTATTTTTTCCAGATGTGAGGGTGAGCTGGCTCCAACATCTGCCACCCAATACATATTTGCAATGCTTTATGGCACTTTTTGTTTACAAGCCTGATCTTCCCCATCGGACGGCCAGTCCCTCATGGGCCAAAACCATGTCTCATACTGAACATATGGTGAGCAATCAAAGTTCATAGAATAAATGGGCCGTGCTTACTAATTGATTTATTAAGTGTAGCAAGGGTCAACATTTCTGGGGGAAAATACTCAGTGTGCATTCCCATTTAGAGACTCCTGGGACATTGGGGTAAGGATCTGAAGTCATCCTTCTATCCCACACTCGGCCTCCTGGGAGAAATGACAGAGGATTTGGAGATGCTAAATTTGGATTCCAAGAATGAAATTTAGTTAAAATTTAAAAACGGAGAGGGGGACAATGGAAGGAAGGAAGATGATTGAGTCCCTACTGAATACCAGACACTGTACTGGACACTTTGGATTCTGAAATCCGTATTATCATTTCTGTTTACAGATGAGGAGAGAGAGGCTGAGAGAATTATGTCTCCTTAGTGAAGAGAGCAGCAGTGGCAATCAGCACTGGCGTCTCCTTACCAGTGGCAAGCTCATCCTTAGTCTCTTCTTTCTGCCAATGGTGCTGTCTATCAAAGCTTAGGTTAGGACCACCATGGTGAGTAGCAAAAGCTAGGAAGGTGATGCTAGCTATAAGAACATAGAATCTATGCAAATGTGGCACATATATACCATGGAATACTATGCAGCCATAAAAAAGGATGAGTTCATGTCCTTTGTAGGGACGTGGATGCAGCTGGAAACCATCATTCTCAGCAAACTATCGCAGGAACAGAAAACCAAACACCACATGTTCTCACTCATAGGTGGAAATTGAACAATGAGATCACTTGGACACGGGAAGGGGAACATCAAACACCAGGGCCTATTATTGTGGGGGGAGGGGGGAGGGATGGCATTGGGAGTTATACCTGATGTAAATGACGAGTTGATGGGTGCAGCACACCAACATGGCACATGTATACATATGTAACAAACCTGCACATTGTGCACATGTACCCTAGAACTTAAAGTATAATAAAAATAAAATAAAAAAAAGAAAGAAAAAAATGAAACATTTCATTAAAAAAAAAAAGAACGATCTATGCACTGCTGTGTGACACACTTAGAGATCTGGGGGAGAAAATAAAGAAGGGCTTGGATGCCCTGGAAAGACACTGGTGGGGGCACTTAAATCAAAAACAATTAGGTTTATTACCCACACCCTTAACTGTGCCCCAAAACTGCTGTGACATAAAAGAGCAAAGGTCTACACACACACACACGAACACATACATAGCCCATTATCAAACACAAGCATCCCCTTTCTGAGAATGTCATTCTTTTCACATGAGCACCCGGTTCAGAAGACATCTGTTCAGAGGACATCAGAAGACACCCGGTTGAGAAGACATCTGTGCTACCATTAGGAAGTAAACAGATTCTAGCCTGGTTCCTTGATTGGCCCTGATGTTCAACTAGACCACACATTTTCTTCCATCCATATTCAATCAGAAATCTTCCTGAGTATTCTGGGCAAAAGTATCCAGAGACCTTCCCAAACCTCCACATTTGTGATGGTAGAAATTTTATCTAGGCTGTTGGCTTTATTTTGAATCACATTTCCAACATGAGCCACAGGCTTTCTGTACAAAGCCCCAATCAAATGTTCACCACTTTACATCTGAAACTAAAACTACATTCCTCACAAAACACCATTTCTCACAAAACAACAACAACAACAACAACAACAACAACAACAACAAAACAACTGAGTTTGCTTTTTCTGCTTCACAAGAATTCCATGTCAGGATAAGTAGAGAGCTACAAAGTCCTGTTGCACTGAGCACTTAGTGTATAGCTGGGTCATTCACTAACTGCAAACAGTGATGGATTCAAATCTGCATCTCAGGACAATTATAAATCCCTTCATGTCATAGACCTTCCAGGACATCTCCTTCTCCTACTAATATAATAATCAAAACAGCTGATGTTAAACATGGTTCCTTTCAATGATTCACATCAGAGGCTGCAAACTGGCAGCCCATAAGTTAGGTCCATCCCACTGACATATATATATATATATATATATAGACAGACTCTTACTCTTGTAGCCCAGGCTGAAGTGCAGTGGTGCAATCTGGACTCACGGCAATCTCCACCTCCAGGGTTAAAGCAATTCTCCTGCCTCAGCCTCCCAAGTAGCTGGGACTACAGGTGCATGTCACCACACCCAGCTAATTGTTTGTATTTTTAGTAGAAACTGGTTTCACTGTAGCTAGGGTGGTCTCAATCTCCTGACCTCGTGATCTGCCCCCCTTGGCCTCCCAAAGTGTTGGGATTACAGGCATGAGCCAACATACCTGGCCCCATTGACATATTTTATTTGGCCAACACAGCATTTGAAAACATTGGCTTGTTTCCTAACTCTTGAAGGGTTTCCCATAAATTATCTGGATTTCTAGCTTCTCTTGAAAAGTTGGAGGATCTAGATCTACTGCTTGGCACCAATTAGCTGGAGGAGTGAAGTGGTAACTGTCAGTTTGGGGGAGTTATACTTTGAGATCCGCGGTCCTACTGTCTTATAGCCAGACCATTCCCTACTGTCTTGCAGCCAGCCCACTTCTTTCATTTAAGCCAGCCCTCCCTAGCATTGGTGGGTTTTTAAGATTTTGAGCCCTGTTCTATGTAGTTTATCTAGAGTTTTCCTGGACATGATACGCGTCTGTCCAGTTCTACTCTGAACTCCAGACTCACACACGCAGCTTTGATATATGACATGTGTATTCAACTGTCTCATGTCCAAAGCAGAGCTCCTCATTCCTTTTCTACCCCCTCCCCAGAAAACCCTTATCACCCTAGTGTTTTACGTCTTAGCAAAGAAACATGAACAACCACTCCGTTGTTCAAGGCAGAAATCTGACTCATCTTTTATTAATTCTTCTGCCTCAGCTCTCACGTATAATCTGTCAACTCTTTTTTCAATTTTACCTCCAAATTGTATCTCAAATCTGTGCACTTCTCTCCATCCCCACCATCGCCTAAAAGGACCAAGTCGCCATCCTTTCTCATCAGAATTTTTAGAATAGTCTCCTAATATCTTGCTACCCAAAGTGTCATCCACAGTCACCTGTATAAATATCACTAGGAGCCTGTAGAAATTCAGAATGTTGGTCCCCATTCCATATCCTCCGAAAAAGAATTGGAATTCTAACAAGATTCCTCAGGTAAGAAGCTCTGAGCTAACAGTGCTAATTTTCCTCCCACCTGCCTATTTTTTACCACCCAATAAAATGATCCTTTAAAATGAAAGTTCAATCGCTTCATTTCTATATTGTTTTAAAAAACTTGTATTGGTATTTTGTAACATTAAAGTTACATCCAAATTATGTACAATGGCCAGCAAGGTCCTGGATGGCCCAGCTCTTGCAATTTCTGTGATCTCTTCCTATACTACTCTTACCCTAGTACTCCACTGCCAACACTTGAATATCTAATGGACATGTCACACATAACATGTCCAAACCGGAATGCTCCATTTCCCCCCATCTACTTCTCTACTTTTCCCCATCTCAGTAAATGGTGCCACCATTCACCCTATTACTCAGGCCCACATTTCCACATACTTGTGTGAAACCCAACAGCAAGTCCTGCTGGCTCCACCTTTGAAGTATGTCATGACTCCGACCCTTTCTTCCAACCTCCCACCCTAGTCCAAGCCTCCAGTCCCTTTCCCTGAGCGTCCCACAGAAAGCTCCTCACTCATCCTGTGCCCACTTTGGCCTTTCTATGGTTTTTGTCCCCACATTGTTTCTGGAACTCTGTTTTTAATCAGATTGAGTCACTCCCTGCTTAAAGCCCTCAAAGGCTCCCCGTCACACCCAAGCTAAAATCAGATCCCTGGCTTACAAGTTACCAGCTGTGAAATCTGCCCTTACCCTGCATGTTTGATCTCATCTTCTACCACCTTCACCTCCCACGCCAGGCCCTAGTCACATGACCTTCTTGCAGTCCTCACACATGGCAACCTCATTCTCAGCCAGGCTCTCTGCACTGCTGTGCCGCTGGTTAGGGGCTCTTCCCTGTATCTTCAGGTGGCTCGCTATGACTTTTAGGTGTCCACTTCAAGTCGTCTTCCCAAAGCAGGCTTCCCTTCATCCCTTTTAGAAATAGGATCACTGCTTTCTCACTCTTTCTGTACTCAGCTTTATTTGTCTTCATAATACTTACCTTGTTTATACTTACCTTTGTCTCCCTGAAGGGAATAAATGCTGCCTAAGGACAGGGATCAGCACATCCCCAGCTCACACATAAGGTTGCCAGATTTAGCAAATAAAAATATAGGATGCCCAGTTAGATTTGAAGTTCAGTTAATCAACAAATAACTTTTTAGTATAAGTATGCTTGTGCAATAATTTTTTTACTTCTGGCCAACACAGTATTTTAGAACATTAGAACACTGGCATGGTTCTCAATACTAGAGGGGCGATTGTAAGTTGGAGTATGAATTTAAAGTCTGAGTATTATACTTAAAAATTATGCTATTGATCTGAAATTCAAATTTATGTTTTCTGGAAATCGTAATAGAATATTGCCTGGAATTTCACACATCTTCAAAACATTTTTGTGAAATACATGAATATAGAAATAAAAGAATAATTAAAGGCTCAGACTTTTAAAATTGGTTGTGCTGAATGGTCAGGAAGTGTTTTTCAACCTCTGGGAAAAACTCTTTCTAGGTATTCAGGACAAGAACACTGCTCTAATTAGTGTTTATTATAGGATATCATCTTTGGGAAACCCATTTTGCCTGTATTTATACTTCCCTTTTTGCAGCAAATTACTGGTTAAATAAAGTCTGATACTCTGATCTGAGATGGCAAGAACTGTTAAAATTTGAAAAGCAATTTTAAAAGATAGAATAGCACAGTAACACCATGCATTTGGAATAGTGATAAGGTGTTTTCACATACATTTCTTCATGTGACCCCCTAAGCAGCTCTAAAGAGGAGGCAGAGCAAGCTGGTTAGTCTCATTTTACATATGGAGAAACTGAGATTCCAAGAGGCTACATTATTTGTTCAAGATTGCATAGCTTGGAACTGATAAAGCAATACTTTGAATGTAGATTTTCTAACTCCAAGTCCAACATGCTTTCCACCGTATCACATTCCCTTCATAAATATGAATTGCAACTGCATTCACCAAGCAGAGACTCTTACTTAGGCTACAGAAGAATCACGTGTGTAAACAGAGGTATTATCCACTATCTTGGTAATGGCCCTTTCTGGCTATGGACATCAGTCAATCCTTGGTCCTTGGCTAGGAGGGCTGTGGGATAAAGTGAGGCATCCTTTTAAATGTTTTGTGTCATTTGTCTTTTCAATGTAAAAGACAATCATTTTAATGTTCTATCAGCTTCAAATACATTTTATTTCAAGTAGTTGGCTCCACAACAAACCAAGAAACTGAAGACAGAGTCTAAATTTGGGCTTCAAAATCTGTTTCCAAGTATTAATTTTGAGTGGAAACAATTTTGGTTGAGTTTGGAGATTATATATATCCCCCAAGAGTGTTTCAGCTCTTGGCCGCCTGTCTTTAAGTTTCACTCTGGTTTCAACCTAGGGGGTTGTTAGATTAGAAGTAGACAGCGTTGGCATGTGGTTACTCTGAATGCCTGTAACCGTTTTTAAAACATGATCTAGAAATGTTGATATTATAAATGACCATTTTTCCAAAATAAGGTTTGCAAGACTTGAAAGTGAAGTCGGATGCCAGAAAGTCTTCGAAGGAGGATTTTGAGTCAGTGATATCCGGTTACCTATTTTATAACAAAGAATAAAGAAAACTCTTGGGGCAGCAATTCATACACTTTTGGATCTAAAACAATGGGCTCAGTGGAGACCCTGGATTTATAACTCTTTGGAGGAACTAACTTTACCCACCCATGCAGGAGTCATGGATAATTTTAGAAAGACAGGCAACTGAAAAAAATTCCTCAGCTATTAAGGGGCACCAAAGTCAGTTACAGCGAGATGGTGTTTCATTTGGAATAACACAATAAGAGAAACCATGCCTGCGATACCCTATGATAATAATATACCAAGAGAGATTATTTAAGGAAAAATTAAAGTAGACTTTTAGGTCAGTTATGACTCCCCTAGCTAGGAGTTCAAATCCAAGCCCATCTCCATGAAAATATTATCGTTGAAAATCATGATTGTTTTAAGAAAACACGGTGTGTAGAGGGCCTGTCTGTGAGCATAAACTCAGCCAGTTTGTGGAAGGAAAGAACCCCATTACTGCTGTGTGTAGCCCACAATTCCATGTCTATTGCATCCTAGTCTCATACTGCTTTCTCCTAAGGCTTGCAAGAGTCTCAGCACTTAATGGAATGGGCACTGTGCAGCCTGTAAGATAAGGTTATTTCTGAAGTCAGCTGCTCAGGATGGAACGAGAGGGAGAAGAAGCAGGATTAGGATGCTGAATTGAAGCTAGAATGGATGACGTTTTATCCTTCTAAAAAAGGCCAGAACTGGTAGGAGCAAAGATTAAAACTCAGGATGCTGAAGCCATACAGCAGTCCAAATAGCATCAAAATGGATATTGGAAAGAGGGCCAAAGGGTCAGAAATTGGCAGAGAGATAACAGAGTGGAGTACGAGGACCAGGACGTAACTGCAAATATGCATCATCAGCAAACAGAGCTGAAATTATTTCTTATATCAAGTTCCTTGGGAAACAGACTGAGAAGGCAAAATGCATTCAGCAGGTTTATTAGGGAGTGAGGGAAGTGGTGCTGGGAAAAGGGAAGAGTTGAACTTTGATACACTCTCAGCAGGCCTCAGCTGATTCCAGGAGGAGTTCAGGAGCTCGGATGCCCTTTCAGAGTTGTTCCTTCTTGGGGCAAGGGGGCCAGGCCTTTATAACCACCATGGACTGACCAATCATTGAATGACAGTTGCCCCCAGCAAGAGACTATGATCTTGGATGCTGCCAACACTCCCGGCAGCTGAGGATATGAGCACTTCCATCCTTAACAGGGGTCTGGGTGGCCCACTGCAGCGGCAGGGTACACTCTGGGTCTAATTCTTGGTCCAGTTCAGTTGATCATCAGTGACGAAAGTGTGTGTATGGTTGGTCTGGTTTTAGGACACAAAGCAAGGTAAATATCCTCAGCAGAAATGGAAAATTCCACAGAGAAACTGAACTATCTGGGTAACTGCGGGAGCATGCGCAGTCTCTAATGCTATCTTTTGGGATCCCTAACCCATTATTTCAACTAAAGAAGCCTAACTGAAGCAACTCCACTAAATATAATCAAGCTAAAAACAATTATAAATATTTTATTGCAGTTAAAATGATACCGTTGCTTATTGTCCAACACAGAGAAGAATAACTAATAAAATAACTAATCAAGATTCTTTTCCTATGTCTTGATTTCAGATGTAAACTCCAGGAAGTTATCAGTTGAGAATAGGGTTCTAAAAGACCTGTGTATCAAACTTCACACGTATTTATGGAAATGCAAATTAGTTGCATATCCTTATGACAACAGACGCCTTAACTAGGCAGAATGCTTTCTTTAAAGCAATTTTTTAAAATAAGTTTTGACAACAAAACTGTAATTCTTTTTAAAATTGCAAATATCATCTCCTACACTCTTACATCATCTCTCTCAGTTTGTTCTACTTTTCTCCCCAGCATTTATCCCCTACTAATATGTTACACTGTGTGTATATTCATTGTCTATGTTGCTCGTCTGGAATTACAAGCTTCATGAAGGTAGACATTTGTTGATGTACGCCACTAATGTGCCCCGAACATTGCCTGATACGCAGTTGGCACTCAGCTAATATACTTTAGATTAAAAAAAGAAAGCATGCGATTGTTCCCTCTTCCCCAGGGTGTCCTGCCCATTATTTTATCTTCTACCAGATGCGTGTTTGCTCTCAGCTCAGTCTCTGAAAGAGAGTTCACTACATTTTCTCTAGTTCATCTTCATGGCACAGGGGTCTGGAATTCCCAGTTCTAAAGCCTACAACACAGTATTAAGACAGTCTGGCACAGCTCTGATGTGCCCAGACTATCCACCCAAGTCTTGTTCTTCCACTGCAGTTGTCTTCCAACCCACGCTTTGAGTGCATGCTCAACCACTCTCGGGCCTGGTGTCCTTCTGGGCTGTGCAGGGAGGTGATGTCTTCCATACGTGCTGTCTCCTCAGACTCCTCACTTCCACTCTTAGTACTGTTTTTCTAATCCCCCATTTCTGATAAGTCAAAGCTACCAGATCTCCTTGCCCTAACCCAGAAAATCTTACTGAGTGGAAGATGCTCCTTTGCACCCTTTTGAGCAGAGGTGCAACATCTTTCCAGATAGCTCAGAGGCAATATAAATTTTTCTTTCATCAAATGTCTCCACTTAGGACAACCCAGTCCATTCTTGAGGAAAAGAAAATTCAACAGCATTCCAAACCAGATGGTATACCATGGAAAGAAAAAACTTTTTAGCTACTGCAAGCTATGTTTCAATTCATCATTCTTCTTCATTGTTAAGGACTCACTCTGTGGAATTGATAGCTAGCAGCAAGGTTTTACTTCTAAACAATCTACATGGAAACCATTCAGAAACTCTATAGATGACAACAAAACTGTTGGTTTATTAAATATTGGCCCCCCTTCTTTCTTGCTGCCTTCCTTCCTTCCTTCCTTCCTTCCTTCCTTCCTTCTTTCCTTCCTCCTTTTTTCCTTCTTTCCTTCCGTCTTTCCTTGAGAGGAAATACCCTTTTACAGCTACAATAAATGCTGGCTTGTTGCGGTGAAGGCTAATAGATTTGTCTATCGTACTTTGTGTTAATATGTGTGTGTGTGCATAGTCAGCTACTCACAAGTGGAAAGAAATGCTGCTTTTCATGGAATTTTTTTTTTTTCTTATTTTCTTGATTTGGCAGGTCAGTCGAATCAAAATAGGAAGAGAACTCCTTTCCCATCCCCCAGCCCCCAGTATTGCTGAGAGAATAATATTTCAGGCATAAGCTAAAGCAAAACTGGCTTAAAGGTATTTAAAGACATGGAAAAACAATTTGAGAATTTGCAATTACACTAGGGTTTACAATTTTACTACAAAAGATAAACATTTGTTTAAGTCAACCTGTATTTCTAGTGCGAAGGTATGCATATGGGAAAACGTTGACAATGCAAACAAGGCCAAGAGGTGTGAAATTTAAGCATATTATCACTCACTGTCAGATGCTAATGACTCTCATCAAGGTAGAAGAGATTGGTTTAAATGCAAAAATGATTATCCTTGGCAATAGAAGCACAAGTGAGACCTTAGCCAATTATTTGGGTTCTTGTTTTTCCTGACAATACTCCTCATTAGTTCTTGGCTGTGATGCACAGAGAAGAGTGGGGATTCATGTGCCCCCTATGGACGAATGCTGTTCAAGCAGTATTTCTATCCAAAGCATAGTTCTTTCCCAACATATATGAACCCAGACAACATGAGAAATGATACATTTTGTGAAAGTCCTGACCTGGTGGAAATGTATAATTCCAAACACCTACCAAAAAATAGAAATGGGTGTAACTCATTTTGAAGGATTTTCTGGAAATGTCTTATCTATAAAATTATATCATCTTTAACCAACCAAAAGATCTGGATGGGGAGAGGTGACATTAATGCTATTGATTAAAGTACACTCCTTTTCTTTAAAAAAAAAAAGATCATGAAGGTTAAACTAATTTACTCCTAGTATTTATTATCTGTGGAGTTGTTCAGGTAATGAGTACAATAAAATTGAATGCACTGTCATCTTTATTGGGATGAAGGTACATTCATAAGCTCTGCTTGTTTTAATAGGTTTATTGTACAGTTGTAGACATGTGCTATTGCATTGGGATGGATATGCTTTGAATCTTTTTCTAATTGTGGATAGTATAAAAGTCATTTTCTGTTAGATTGCACAAATCCATTACATTACGAGAAGGATACATTATTGTAACAGGATTAATGTGCAACACATAAACATAATCAGTAATATTCTGTTTGATAAATTATCTCATTTTAATCGGAATGTAAAGAGATTTCTGGATAGTTCTTTCTTTGATTTGCATAATTGTATTACAGATTGGCAAATTGCATTATATTCTTCATTAACAATAGATGGTTTATATAACTATTGTATTTTTGAAGGCACTGCTCTTACATTCATCCTGCAATTTGTCATTTTCTGACATTGCTGGGGAGCTTAGCTGGGAGAGAATAGAACCTAAAAAAGATTACTTGATTTTCGCTGAGTCCAGTAATATCTTGGCATCCGATTGCACTGTGGTTATGCTATTGTTTGTTTTAACAAATTGCAACCTAGTGGCAAAGAACTTCTTTTAAAAATCTTCTAATGTGAGGACAATTCAGCCCTTATAGATTTCCACAGCAAAATGTCAGCCCTTCTAACAAACTCCACGTATAAAAATGTGAATTAAAATTAAATTAGAACCATACAATTGATTTTATGTTTTCACTCTAAGGGAACTTCCCTTTCCTCTCTCCAGCCCAGACAAAAGCTAACAAGTTGCCTGATGCTCCGAATATTCTTCAGGGACACGTGGTGTTTACAGTCACTCAGTGGTGATTATCAAGCAACTCCTTCTTAGTGCTCAGCTAACGACAGCTGTCAGCAGCCATTTAAAAATGCAGCACAGCAATGCGACATTTGGGTGGGTCTGAAATCCTTGGCTTTCAGGGCCAAAAGAGACCCGTTCTATGATACCTTCTTAGGCTGGGGGCCCTGCCCTCTTCATGTCCCCACTGGGATGCTGAGGAGACAGAGCTGGAGCAGATACCACACATGTGCCCAGTTTCCCAGTCCATGGCCATCCCCAGCCCATGGCCTGTCACTCAGTAGGGGCAACAGGCTTGTGTTGAAAACATGAACAGATGAATGGAGACATGGATTCCATCAAAAATCTCAGAATCTCTGGATGAAAAACTGAAAAAAAGAAAAGCTTTCACACTCAATGCAAATTTTACTTCCTACCACTGCCTCCCCTAAATTGAAAATATGAGACCCTATTACAACCCCTTAATAATTCTCTTTTGCTTTACCTGTGCTTGGAACTGAAAAACTCCCAAAGCACCTTGATCTGTACTTTATTTGAATCTCACAACAGCCCCATTACATGGGCAGAACCAAGTCACAGGTGCTGAAGAAAGGATGAGGGCTTACAAAAGCCCTTCCTTATTGCATTCACCACCCCTCCTGCCCCACTGGGAGCTAAAGTCTGTACTCTGTGCATCGTCTCCCTCCCTATACCCCCCACCCATTCTTCACTCCCCACCTGCTTGGCCCCCTGCCTGCTGACCAGTGCCTGCAACTCTCCTTCTGTCTTCACGCCTGCCCTCTATTCTAATCTATTGCCCAGGCTGGAGTGCAATGGCACAATCTCAGCTCTCTGCAACCTCCGCCTCCTGGGCTCAAGTGATCTGACCCCCTCAGCCTCTCAAGTAGCTAGACCATAGGTGTGTGTCACCACACCCGGCTAATTTTTGTATTTTTTTTTTTTTTTTTTGGTAGAGATGGGGTTTCACCATGTTGCCCAGGCTGGTCTAGAATTCCTAAGCTCAAGCAAACTGCCTGCCTCAGCCTCCGAAGTGCTAGGTAGATGCTACTCTCAAAAGTGATCCTCCATCTGGTTTTTGAGTCCCTGGAAGCTACATCTTTATTGGCTTATTTATTTTAGCCCGTAGGCCTTTTTTTCATCTACATATCAAATACCAACAGGGTGATGGTTCAAGGGTAGATTCAAGGGACAGGTACCCACACTTACAGGAACCCCTGGTCCCCCTAGCCCTCAGACTCCAAAGCTCAGAGCCTCCTGAATCAGACTCCTCCTACCCCCATGGTGGAGGCTGCAGTCTCCCCTGGAATTTAACTTCTATTTGTATTCTCCTCCCCACCTCTCTGACAGGTATGGATGTTTTAGTCATTTCCAGGGGCTCCTAACCCCCAGGCAATTAATTCATCTGGTGTGATCATGGTGGAGGGAGCCGATGTGCCCTCCATACACCCAGTGTTGTATACTTCCTTCAGCTCTGGCCTTGTCCTTCCTCAAACCTGATTGTCAAATAGTCATAATCTCTATGGAAAATTGCCTGTGAACTTTTCAATGAAGTCGTGGCAGGAACTCTGCTCATCTGAGCTCTCAGCTGAGTGCAGGCTGAGTTGTCTGCAGGGATTCAGGCATTAACAGGTATGTGTGGGGACCCTGGAGGCATGCTCCAATGCCAAGGAGGCTTTCTGCACAGACACAACTGGAAGAAGAGGAAAGAGAGAGAGAGAGAGATGGGGATAATGCCCATCTTCTGACCCAGTCATATGAGGAGAAGAGCCGGAGGCAGAAGAAGATGCTCTCGGGGAAGCAAGGCCAGAGTAGCCCAGAGAGGCACATACAGGTGCATTCTTGGCATGGACTGTGGGGCTCCACCGCACTGGGAACTGGAAGCTAGCACCTCTGTGGTTTGGGAGCTTAGGAGCTCCAGGAAATAGCAATGATCTAGGCAGGAGATCAATTTTCCCTTGGGGGCCCCGCCATCAGTGCCAGAGGCAAGCATCCATCCTCAGGAGGTATGCAGGCACAGGACCTTTGTGAAAACTCCCAGAGGTTCATTAATGAAGACTTGTAAGTGCCCAGAGATGCCCAGAAATGAGAGGGGAGGTGGCTTAGGACTGCTTCATGTAGGCAGCAGCACCGAGGAGAGCTTGAACTGCCCGTAATAATGGAGCATACCCAAAGGCTAATGAGAAGGCTTGGGGAAAATTAGATTTTCTTCATGGATCACTTCCTTGAATTAGAAGTCAGATAAATTCGGGCCCTCTTGGCCAGTTGTGGCCCTCCAAAACTAAGAAGCATTGGAAATTCTTTCTAGCAGATTCTTCCTGAAGGACAGCCTCCTCACGGATGGAATAAAACAAAAACCAAGGTCACAGTTGCGAGTTCTCGTAACACCCATTGAGATAATTTTTAACATGAGTGATAACTAACTTTGCATCAACAGACCTGCCCTCTGGTGGCTTACAAGTAAAGAGGAGAAACTGGCTCACAAAACCATTACAGAATGGATGCAAAGGTATTTGATGTATTAAGCATCCAACTGTGTGATGATAACAGCTTAAATATAGTGGGTGTTTCAGATAAGCTGCACTCTCTGCATTGTTCCTGCAGAGGCTAAGGGAAATTTTCCCCATGGCCATCTGAAGCCTTGCTGGAAAACCAATATGCAAAAGGCAGATTAATTGGCAAAAAAAGTCATACAGATGTCTGAATGTGTATACAGGAGCGTTCAGAACAAAGGTCCAAAGATATGAGGGAAATTGTCCATTTAAATGCTTAAGTTCAACAAAGTATGGACAGTCATGTAGAAATTTGATTGCATAAAAATAGTGTGATCTAATGGCAATAGACTGAGAGGGAAAATCCAGCCAGGCCTGTCTGTCTAGGTTCTCTAGGCCTCTCTGAGCATGAATTCCTTCCTTCTGGGTATGGGGCGGAGTCCTCTCTGGAATGGGTCTCCTATGGCCCACAGTCAAACGAGGAGGTCAGATTATTTCTTTATGGCCAGTTTTTATACAGAAAGGTGAAGGGAAAATTGAGTAATATTTTTAGGTTTTTTTATGGCTGGCTTTGGGGAAGAAGTGTCCTGGTTTTCATGACCCATTCTGGGGAAAGAGGGATTCTAAGGCTAGCTTCGGGGAGGAACGGGATGGGAGGAGAGACAGGAGGGCAGGAGATCAGAGAAACATTTTTGCTGCTGAGGCCTTCATTTTAAGGTACTGTTTTCTGAGCCCCAACAGACCCATTTTATAGCTGTGCAAACGCGAGTAAGGAGAAGTAGGGACTCTCAGCTGGGAGGTGTGACCTTGGGTGGTGTGGCTCCAGGGTCTATGCCCCTCATCCTGTGTTCTGCCCACCTCCACCCACTCCGTGCTTTATGCTGTGCTGATTCAAGGAGGGAGATCAGGGTGAGCTGGAGCAGCTGAGGAAGGCTTGAAAGACCGGGGCTGAGAGGCACACAGGCACAGTTCAGGAAAGAAAACCAGTGAAAGCCAAGGCCTAGAGGGAAGGAGTGAGTGTGTGTCCCTTTTTTGAGCCTTTCCCGCAAGCGCTGAAGGTCAAGGACTAAAGCCTGTCTGTCCCACCTGATTTTTCTAAGGTGACCTAGCAAGTTAGTGGAGAAATCTTGACTCCTGGTACAGATTGGGGTGTGCCCCCCCAATCTGTCAGAGCTGCTTCCTGTCCACTGCCCCATCCAATTGTTCGAATATCACTTGTGTTATCAAATGGTAGAAAGTCAGATATCCGGACATTTCCTCTGGGTAATCTCACCCAACTCTCTCATTTTAGAGTTCCCAAATGCCCCTGTGCTGACACATCAGTCCCTGCTGTTTCCTTTGCCTGGAATGTTGTCTTCCCACATGCTGTCTACCTAGAAAACTCCTCACCCATTAAACCAACTCCTGGGACCCACAGCTCTGTGATCCCTTCCCTCTTCTGGCAGTGGAGGCGATGGCCCCTCCTCAGTCCCTCACTATCCTCGCTTGTGGCACTTGTCACACTGTAGTCACACTGTGGTGACTATTCTCCTGCCACCCCTTCTGGGCCCACAGGTGAGATGGTCCTCTCTCTGGATCTCCAGTGCCTGACATGGGATCTGGTCCTAAGCAGGTGCTGGAAACACATGCCTGCCAAAGGAAGAATGGAAAGAAGGAAGGAAGGAGTCGGGCATCCCACTTACAGAGTGGGGAGAACAGAGACAGAGCACCATGGTATGCCTTTGGGATGGGCTGAACAATGGCCACAGATACCCAGGTCCTAATCCCTGGAACCTCTGGACATTCCCCTCCATGGTGACAGAAACTTTGTAGATGTGATTGCATTAAGGATGTCAAGACAAGGAGGTGATCCTGACTTAGCCAAGTGGGTCCTAAATACGATCACAAATGTCCTTAGAAGAGAGAGGTAGAGAGACCCTGGGAACATAACAGGAGGAAGGAGATGTGATGATAGAAACAAGGGGAGCGAGCAAAGGCCATTAGTCCAGGAATTAGAGTAATCTGGAGAAGCCTGAAAAGACAAGAAACAGGGCCGGGCACGGTGGCTCACACTTTTAATCCCAGCACTTTGGGAAGCTGAGGCAGGTGGATCATGAGGTCAAGAGATCAAGACCATCCTGGCCAACATGGTGAACTCCCATCTCTGCTAAAAATACAAAAATTAGCTGGGCGTGGTGGCGCTCTCCTGTAGGAGAAGAATTGCTGAGGCAGGAGAATTGCTTGAGGCAGGAGAATCCCTTGAACTTGGGAGGCGGAGGTTGCAGTTAGCTGAGATGGTGCCACTGCACTCCAGTCTGGTGACAAAGTGAGCCTCTGTCTCAAATTAAAAAAAAGAAAAAGAAAGAAAGAAAGAAAAGAAAAGAAAAAAAGAAACAGACCAACCCCAAGAGCCTCCAGAGAAAGCACAGCCCTGCTGGCACCTTGATTTTAGCTCATGAAAACCCATTTCAGACTTCTGGCCTCCAGTACTGCAAGAGAATAAATGTGTGTTGTTGTAAGCCACCAAGTTTGTGGTAATTTGTTACAGCAGCAACAGGAAGCTAATACAATATTTTTTATTATACCCTCCGCATGATTAGTGCTGGGCTCCTAGAATACACACTGTAATCGCTCCCACATCTCACATCCTATGTCTGGCCTGAAAACCCTAGGAGCCATGTCCTGCCTTCTTCTTTGTGCACACTATTCCTTGTGGCCAGCTCTGGGTCACCTCTGGCTCATTTGCATATTGTAATCTGTCCCTGCTGAGATAGTCCTAAAAGAGTCAATTTTCCAGAGCCCGTGCAGGGGCTGAGGCGTCTCCTTCAGGCTTCTCATGGAACCAAAGTGCAGGGCCACAGAGTGCGAAGCAGGCCAGTTTGCTGCACTGCACTACCAGCAGGAATGCAAACCTCAAAACATGTAGCCGAGGCTCTCTGGGCTCGCTGGGAGTGCAGCTGGCCACCATAGGCATTTCTGCATGGAGGGCAAGCTGCAGCCAACGGCCAGTTCAAAAGGGAGAGGTTATTTTGTTATGGGACTAGCCTTATACAGAACTTAATAGGGGAGGCCATATGAAGGCCTCCAGAAAGCTCTACTTCTTCCAGGTCTCTCCCCAGTTCTGTTTATTCATGCAATAGATACTGATTGGACACCTCCGAGGCATTAGGCTAGGAATTAGAAATAATAGAAAAATAAAATTATAGTCTACTAGAAACCCAGGGTCTAGAAAGGGAGATACATATTGTGAGCATATCTTGCAAGCAAAATGACAAGACACACACACTTGTGCGCACACACACGAACACATGCATATATACATGTGCATATACATGCACAATGTGCACACACAAGGGGCTGAGGGCTTTAGGGGATAAAAGTACAAGGATTAATGGAATTCAAAGTAGAGAGAGGCTGATTTTGTCCTTAGTGTAGGGGACGTTTAAGTCACACGTCAAAGGGTGAAAAGCGCTTTCAAGGTGAAAACCAGAGATGCAGATTCACGGAGGGGAAGAGCATGTACAAAGGCACAAGAGGTGAAAGGCCACGACGTGTTTTGGAAAGGCCATGAAGTTCCATGTGGCCAAGATTCCAGAGCTCAGGTACGAGAAGGCCTGAGAGAAGATGGGACCCCATGTTAAAAGTCCTCTAAAAATGGGTTCATTTCCTGGCTTTTCCTTTTACTAGTGGTATAAATTTGGGCAAGTTGATTAATCTCTCTCTGTCTCCATTTCCCTATTAAATAAACATAATAATATCATTCACGTGTGGTATTGTTAGGCTATATGATTTTACATATGTACAGGGCTTAGCATATCGGGAGAACCCCACCCCCGATATTCAAATTCCTGCAACATTAGCACAGTTCCTGGCTAGTAAAAAGTGGTTGTTAAATGTTGGCTGTTATTCTCATGAAAGATTGTATACTTTGTCATGACAGAAATGATGCTCATTCTAGAGCTCTATTCTGTAACAGATGCTCTGCTGGATTCCTTACAGAGGACATCTCATTTAATCTTTGACTGTAAGAGGTTGGTGTCATTATTTCCATTTTTGTAGGTAAGGAAAATAAGACTGAGAGAGATCAAGGGTCTTGTCCAGGGTCACACAAATATGGCATGAAAAACTCTGAGCAGAAAATATTTCTCTCGTCAAATGAGTATGGTCACACCCCTTTGTGCACCATAAGACCATGCCCTGGATGGGGACCACAGGGACTTTCTAAGTAGAAAAGCAAAGTTTCAGATTTCTTTTTTTGAGAGAACCCCCTAAAAATACAACCAGATAACAAATATGAAAAACACTCAAATTACAGATAATCAAAGAAACACGATGCTATTTTTTAAAAGAAAAATACCCAGTGCTAGTGAAGGTATGAAAGTATGATACATTAGGCAGTTTCATCTGTGATTTATGGAAAAGAAAGTCAGCACGACCCCTGTGCAAGATAATTTTGTGTTGTATTCTAACCTTTAAAATATCTGGATGTTTTAAATCTATCATGCTGCAGCTGAGACTTGATCCTTTGAAAAGAATTCAAAATTTGGGAGAGCTTTACGTGTAATAAATAAAAAGTAAGACTAATAATAATAACAAGGAAATTATGATACTACTGTATTATTGATGCTTTTGAAATAATCTTAAGTAAAAATAATCATGAAAAGCATTGGTTACGGTGAAGGCAGTACCATCTGAAACACATAAAAATACGTGCAGGGGAGCTTCCGGGTTGGCAAACACAGTAATGGGCTGGGAGTGTGACCTGCCCCAAAGGGAAAA
This sequence comes from Colobus angolensis palliatus, assembly GCF_000951035.1. Classification (NCBI taxonomy): domain Eukaryota; kingdom Metazoa; phylum Chordata; class Mammalia; order Primates; family Cercopithecidae; genus Colobus; species Colobus angolensis. Next base: position 420,285 of record NW_012115155.1, on the reverse strand, counting down.
TGCTGCCCTTCCCTACTGTCCCCACTCTCTTCCCTTGCCCTATATATCTATTTCCTTTGGCTATTCCTGAGTTGCACTCTTTATCATAAACTGGAAAACATTTTTTAAAAAAATATGTGCATGAAAAAAGACCAGAAAGCATTACCTAAAACATTGACGGTGGTAGTTTTTGAGTAATCAGATTCTTTTCTTTTTCCCATTTTTTAGTGTTTTAAAGATATTCCATACCATACATATATTACCCTTATAACCAGAAATAAATAATTATCTCAAAGTGGAGAATAACTTTATAGCAGATGTTTACTTCTTTGCGCAAAGAGAATCATTTCCAAAAATGCTAACAAAATCTATAAAATTCCTGCATGTAAAGCAGATAAAAAGACAGCAGTTCTGGATCAAGTAGGCATGAGGATCCCCAAAGCTTTGTCCTTCAGCTGAATATCATGTCTGCAGAAGACAGAGGCATCCAGGGCAAAGTATAAAAACCAGTGGTAAGCCGAGCATGGTGGCACCCACCCACAGTCCCAGTAACTCAGGAGGCTGATGTGGGAGGATCACCTGAGCCTGGGAGGACAAGTCTGCAGTGAGCCGAGATCATGCTGCCACTGCACTCCAGTCTAGTCAACAGAGTGAGACACTGTCAAAAAAAAAAAAAAAAAAGCAGTAGTGAAGGCAGGTCCCCAGTTTTGTAGCCAGCTCATCCCCTTTCCAGGAAGGCTCAGGTGTCTGTTCCCATCTCTGGGGTCTTTGACTAAGGTGAGTGAGCTCCTTAGGCATGAACACCCACTGGGTGTACAGACCAGGACATAATTCAGCAGCTACAGAGCCAATGACCAGTGCCAGGAGCTACAGTGACATCCCCAGCAAGCAGCTACCTCATGGGGACATCACCCTGCCACCCACACACCAACTGTCCTCTAGGAGTCAGACACCGAATGTGCTTATAATGACCCTGAACTCACTGGTTGCAGCCCCAGGAGTTTAGGACTCTAACGCTATAGTAATCCTGGACCTGTGACTTCTGACTATGTTGCTGACTGCTGTAAGCTTCTGGCTGTGCAACTGGTTTTTGGTAACATCCCAAGGTTCAGATCAGCGGGGCTTTTGAAAACTCTAAATTTTATTCCAAAACCTGTTCGGAGACCTTTCCTGGCCTTTCTTTTTCATTCCGTTCCTTCACTGGTTGAATACTACTCCCTCCTTCTCTAAATGTCAGACAAACATTTTCACTCTAGGGGTACCACTTAGCTTGCAAGGAACAAAAATAAGATTGCTGCTTTTCTCACCACCCATTTGACTCATATTACAGTAAATGCTTTTCAAAACAGAATTAGTCAAGATAACAGTTTTCCTTCAGCAATAGCGTTTCCGCAGCAGGCCACGCATGAGGCCTGCTCAGCCTTGTGAATTTTCTATCAGTTCTGGGAGTTACACATTTTAACCCAAATAAATATATTTGGCTCAGTATCAAATGAAAAAAAAATCATCCTTAAGCTTTTCTTCCCTTTCTCTTTTTCTGCAGGAGCAAATTAACTCCACGTATATGCCCCACAAATTTGGGGCATTAGCTAGATGTAAAACTCCAAATTCCCTATACCCTAGGTGAATTTAATCTCAGGGAACTCAAATAATTAAACACAAATGGAGGTATTAACTTTGAGGCAAGTAGGAAGTTCAAAAATATTTAGCCAATCTGGGGATTGCAGATGCAACCTGCACCTGACACCAAGCTGCATAATGTCCCCAAAACTGATTCACTGTGCTCTTCCAATGGGCTGCCCTAAAGCCTGCCTGTCTTTTCCTACCAAGGGTTACAGTGGGCTTCATGGTACCAGTGGGCTTGGGGTAAACCCGTCCTTGGGACAAGAGAAACAAGTCAAAAATCACATCTTTCTTGGGAAGCCCAATTAAGTGAAACTATATTTAGAAACAAATATGCATTTTCTTCCTCTCACACTTTCAGTTGCTTCTTTACAGCATCAACTACCAGATGATCCTGAATACCACTCACCCATCCATCCTGTCTAATCCCTGCTGAAAAATTCTTCAGGATGTCCCAAAACTTACATAGTTGGTCTAGACTTCTTAGCCTGGAATTTGAGCCTTTACCTGATAACAAACCTTAACACTATGATAAAAGTAGCTGGCACTTACTAAAAGCATCTCCTGTGCCAGGTACTTTATCAATATTATCTTATGTAACGTTAACCTTGTAGAACCTCAGGAGGAAGATTTTTTGATCTTTGTTTTCCCAAGGGAGAAACAAATCTAATGTGGTGAATCACCTGACCTAGTGAGTGGTGGGGGCTGAACTTAAACCCAGGCTATCTGACTCCTGAATCTTCCCTTGTCACCTTTCAGCTGCTCGGTTGGAGCTTACGGAGGGACAGTTCAGGTTCCAGGCAGAGGAGCAGCAATCGGGGCATTCTTTCTTCTCCATCAGCCATGAGCGAGCACAGAGCACAATGCAAGTGAAAGGTAGTCTTTCATTTTATCAAGCAATGAGCATAATTAGGAAACAATGAGGAATGACAACTAATGATGAACCTCTTTTCTTCCTAATTAAAACTTAACGATTGTATTTCTTCTATTATTGCCCAGAGCAGCAGTGTATGGTGTGTGTTAACAAGATCCTCACTGGGCTCAAATGGGGGCTTGAGTTCTCATATGACTTGGCACAGTCCTGCCCACACATGCCAAGAATGTACTTGCTTTGCAGGTGGCTGCCCTTCTGCCCTCATGTCCTGGTGGCAAGAGGGAAAATAAACCTGGATGGGTAGAATGGGGTCAGATTGAGGAGAGTTTTGCTGGGAGAAATGATTGGTAAGTATGATAATTCCACAGACACAGGGGGAAAGGACAGGCTTTGGGGACGAAGCTGGGTGCAAATTTCAACTCAGCCAACTGCTTGTCATGTGACCTTGGACAAGCTCATTTGCCTCTAGGAGTCAGTTTCTTCATTGGCAAGTGGGAAGAAAGTGCCTCCAGTGGCACCGTTGCGAGCCTTCAATGAGACATGGGTGCCAGACATTCAACACGGCGAGCAGGGGAGTGTTATACACATCTGTCATACGTGGTTGCCCAAAACCTCTGGAACACTCCACTTGCATTCGGATTGTTCCCTGAATGTGAAACCTAGCTTCCCATCAGAGATTCCCCAGAACCACATTTTCCAGCTTCACTGCCGTTAGAAGGCAAATGTGACTTAATTTCATTGATCAGATGCCCCTGCAGTAAGCTTTGATTTGGAGCAGTTATGGGGAGGATGAGGTGGGGCGTGGCCCTCTATTTTGCTGGCAGAGGGTGGCAGCATGGCTGGAGAGGGGACAGCTAAAGTGCCAACTTCCTGGTGGCTGCAGAGGAGGCAGCTGCTTGGCGGGCCAGTTCTGCAGTGAGCACTGGGAGTTCCTCCTGAATGCCTTGCCTAGAATCTATTTCTTCTGTCCTCCTGGTAGTTCTGTGCATTTTCTCTACCTGTAAATATATCACTTTCTGCTAAAACTGGCCAGAGAGGTCTGTGTTACCTGCCATATACAGCCTGACCCATAGAGGGAGCGAACTGGCCACTTCATCTAAGTGCTGGCAGAGGTAAGTGTTGACACAATGACTCTGTCAAGAGGCTGCTGTGATAACTCAAGTAGGAAGGATGAGACCAGGGAACTCCAACAGGTACTTATTTCTAGGAGTCTACCACCTACATGTCCCCTGAATCTCCCTCTACTCTCCATCCCATTGACAGCCCCTTGGGCTGCATCCATAGTCCTTCCCCAAGACAGTCACAGGAGCCCTCAGCGAATCTGCCTGTCTCAGCATCATGTCCTCACCAGCAGCTAGGGTGAGCTTTCAAAAGCAGCAGTCATCTCACATCCCCTGCTTAAACATTTCCTGGAGCTTCCTTCATCTTTAGGACAAAGTCAGAATTTCTTATCGTGGCCTACTAGAAGCTTCATGAGCTGCAACCTCCTCCCCTCCCTCTCTCCCACCCACCTTCTCTTCTGACACAGTGTTTTAATCCATGCTTCACTTCTAGAAGATCCTCCCCTTCCCCTACTCCACAGGCTTTGAAGATCCTCAGTCAGTACCTCTACCTTTCCTCTTTTTGTGCCTGGTGAACTCCACTTCGCTTCCTCGGGCAGCCTTCACTGTCCCTGGGCTCGGCTAGGCGTGCTCAAGCACTCAATTCTCCCCTTTCATAGCTCCCAAGCTCCTTTTAGGGAGTGCTCATTTGGTGTCTGTCCACAGAAGACTAGCGCTCCCTGTCTATCGTGTATGATGTTCCCCACATGCTCTGAGTCTGGAGGGGGACACGACTCAGTTAGTGCACGGGATGTGATGAGTTTCACTTCAGAGCTAAAATAGTTTGGAAGTGAATGAACCTTCTCCACGATCATCCTCTACCCATCTACCAATGGAAGGAAAGGACGAGCAACTCTGGGGGTGGTAAGGCTCCAGGTGTAAGAAGCTTTGGCTCCCTGAATGCCTATGTTGAAGCCTGCCTGTCAAATACCCACACTGAATTGATACAACATAAGCCAAGAATAAACTTGTATTATATGAAAACACTGAGTATTTGGGTAGCCAGCTTTACTCTAACTAACACGGCCCTGCTAGAGTCTTGAGGAGAACATGGAGTCTGTCCTCTGCACAACTGCATTCTCAACACTGAGCACACTTCCTGACCCAGAGTAATGGCCCCACAAGCATGGGTTGCATGAATGACAGAGAAAGAAATCCACAGGCCAAAGGAACAGATAGCACTATAGCTGGGGAATGCAGGCATGGCAGAAACCAAACTAATTCAAATACTAGGAGGGTTTAAGAAGAGAAAGGGGCACGTCTGTTAGTGGGGCCCATCAAAGACAGTGAAAGGACAGCCGTGCTGGTGCATGAAATACAGGGCCAGAGAGGAGACAAGTTATCGCATTTTTCGTCCAGCCACCACTCACACGTCAAAGTCTCATTTCTTTCTCCCAACACGAGTTATACATCCAGGCGGAGTTCCTGGCATGATCCTCCAGAGAGAGGAAAACAGTGCACGTATTTTTCTCTCCATCATAAATACCTGAGTGACTTGATGGCTCAATTGAAAGCACTGAAGTGTAGGACAATTTCCTCTTTCAATGCCTGTATATACATCTGCTTATGTGTGTGTTTATAGTGTGCATATGTACGTGTAGAATGAAGCTCGGTTCAGTAAAACTAAACTGATCTCAAATATACAATGTGGTCACGTTTCCTGGAAGGGAAATAATAAACCCTTCTCAGGATTATAAAATTTTAGAGCTGGAAGGAACCTTAGAAACTATCCAATTCAGACCCCTCATTTTACAGTTGGGGAAACTGAGGCCAGGAAAGCCAAAAGCCTTGCTCCAGACTTAGCAGTTGCCCGGTACAGAGTCAGAGCTGGTCTCCAGCTTCCCACTACAGAGATCTTTCCACTTTCTTAGGGTGTAAGATTTTGCCTGTAAGCTAGGGAAGATTAATAAGGCTAGTATTCTTCTGCCTACTGTTGAAGGCTTTAGAGTTTAAAGGATGGTTCGCAAGTGACCTCAGGACCTGGCCATATAAGGGTCTGTCTCTACTGGTCAGCAGGATGTCCAGCAGCCACTGGTCTTGATCTTGTATCCACGTCCCAAGTGCCTTTGTTCTAGGTCCTTTCCCTGTGTCCCTCTAAATTGTGCTTAACCCCACTGTAAACCCTCATGGAAGATAATGGTTACCGTATCTTAAGCCCTGTGGTGTGTTCCAGAAACTGCGGCAAGTACTTTACATAAATTATTGCCCACAGTCCTAACCACAATACTGGCAGGTAGGTGTGCTGTGCCTGATTCTACAGCTGAGAATACGGAGGCTCAGAGAGTCTAAGTAATTTACACAAGATCACACAGTCAAGGGGACAGAGCCAGGATTTGAACTCTGGCCCATCTGGTGGCAGGGCCCATACTTCTACCTTGCCACAGTGACACTGCCTCTCCAGTAGAAGAACTGAGAATAAAACGAGGTTGAAAGAATAGATGCGGCCAGGCGCGGTGGCTCAAGCCTGTAATCCCAGCACTTTGGGAGGCCGAGACAGGCGGATCATGAGGTCAGGAGATTGAGACCATCCTGGCTAACACGGTGAAACCCCGTCTCTACTAAAAAAAATACAAAAAACTAGCTGGGCGTGGTGGTAGGCGCCTGTAGTCCCAGCTACTCGGGAGGCTGAGGCAGGAGAAAGGCGTGAACCCGGAAGGCGGAGCTTGCAGTGAGCTGAGATCCGGCCACTGCACTCCAGGCTGGGCGACAGAGCGAGACTCCGTATCAAAAAAAAAAAAAAAAAATAGATGCAAAAGTCATCCAGAACATGCCAAGACTAGGAGGTGTGCATTTTGGTGAGATGTCCTCATTCAGTGCTGACAAGACATCAGACACTTCTGCACATCCCTCCCCAGGTGGTGCATGAGCTCCAGTAGCTGCCTCTCCTACCTGCCTTCCGCATCTCCAACCTGGTGGGACTCTACCATTGGCAGATCCACCAGACCGGGCTAGCCGCAGAGACCATAATGTTCCCATGTGAAATGCTGAAACTGAGAATTTTTACATGGAGTTTACGATCAGCAGTTTTCCCTAGAAATCATCTATACATCTGCACCTTCCACCCAGGCCTTTTCTTCTCATGCTTCGTGCTACCTGAATGTGAAACGAGGTGGACTCATTTTAATTTCCTGCTACAGAATGCCTAGCACAGTGTCTAGGAAGAAAAGAGAGAGTGGTATATACATATACATGGTACATATATATGCATGTAGATGTAATGTTTTCTCCCTATATATGTCATCTATATGAAATGAATAATATATATTTAATTACTTATTTCAATGTTGTCTAGAAAAAAATAATTTTCAAAACACCAGTAGGCTAGAGAAGTCCTTGTTCTCTTCCCACCATGATTTTTAGTCCCAGGCAGCAGAAATCTTAGGTCAAATAGGAGCTTTGTCTTCCCAAGGCCCATAATGCTTACAATTCTGAAGCTTTTGTCCCTTGAGGAATGACTCCTCTCCTGCAGGCTCCCCATAAACCCAGTACCTTTGATTAAAGCTGACCTCCTCATCCAGACTTCTGTACTCCCAACTGACCCAACTTCTCTGGTTTTCCAGATTTTTGATGAGTGATGTTTGCATCTTGCAATCATCTGCACACATGTACTGAGATGTTGGCAGTCTTCCAAATAGCTTTTAGAGATCAGTAGGTTGCAAAAATATCATTTGGCTGGTAAACTGCTCACAGAACAAGCTACATTTCCCAGAGTGCTCTCCTTCAACCCTACCCATCACTATCCACCCCTGCCTCCTTTTTTTTTCTCCACCTCACTAGACACAATGACACCTAGCACCGGCTTGAAGAATGCATCTTTTTCTGCATGAGTATGCAGTGTACACACACACGCACGCACGTGTGCGCACACACACACACACACGCTGATTTCCATGCACTTCTAAGCAGAGGGAGAAGAACAGAGGTCACATTCATTTCTGTCTCCTGACCCTCATAGCTTTATTCAGGCCAAGGGAAAACAAAAGAGAGAATACTCAGGAATTTTTTTTAACCCTAGTCAAGTGTTTGTGGCCTCCACAGCTGCACATGTCACTGGTGAGAACATGCGTTGGGATCCTCAGAAGGTTGTTAGGAAGAATGAATGAATGATCACGTAGAAAGCAGCCTGAACACACGGTACTGCTTAGATGCTTCCTCCTCCAGGCACACTGCCGATGCACAACAAGTGGGCTCTGGACCCTAAGTCTGACTTGCCCAGAAAGCATATAATGCAGGCAGCCTAACCCCATGCAGGAGAAATATCTCAGTGACAGGAGCTCCACGGTTCATACCCTGAAAGCACCTTTAATGCCTGATGCTTATACAAACAGCCACCATTTATTGAGTGATATCTACTCATGCAAGGTAAGGTGCCAGGAGCTTTGTACACATTATTTCTCAGCTTCCCAAACCTCTAAGGTTGCATTATTGTCTTCATATCATATTAGTAGTGAGGAAACTCAGGCTCAAAGAGTTAAAAAAAAAAAAACTAAGTAGTCAGGATCTTGAAGGTGGGATTCAAATCTCTGTGACTGGGCTCCCAAATTCCATTCTTTCCCCTACACCATGTACATCACCACCCTCCCCTCAATGACAATGCTGAACACCACAGGTGAAATCCAACCCACTAATAAGGTTAACGACTCCCATTATCTAAAACAAGAGAGAAAAGCCATTCTTTTATGTATTCAACCAATACTGGTTGGACTCTATTGGAATTTAAAGAAAAAGAAGTCCTTTCCCACAAAGAGAGCATCATCATTGAAATGCATTGTCCGAAATACATGAAAACTAAATAGCCAGTGCTAGGATGCCGTGGATTGTCATGCCTTCCTAGACTTACATGGGCCCTTACAGCTTATCTCCAGGACCCTGGTAGTAAAGATGAAGAAATTGGGGTCCTGCATGGGCAAACATTTGCCCCATCGTGCAGTGTTAAAGCCAGGTTCCAACCAGAACTTTGGTGTCTAATATTCTATCCCTAGCTCTCTCTCCAAAGATTTTAAGAAAGGCAGCCTCACAAAGCAGTGGTAGATGAGTAAGCAGTTCTCCTGCTGAGGGATAAGTGGCCAGCTAGCTCTGGTTTTTAATATGGACTGAGGTCCGCTGGCTGCCGTGAGCAAGAGTGCACAATGAGGGCAGAGAGTAGCGTATATGGTCACACATACCTTACTGACCACAGCACAGCCTACTGATGAGGTCAGCACAGCCTACTGACGAGGTCACAGGGGAACCCAGAGGAAAATAAATATCGCTGTGTTAGAGAAAAAATTATAAAAACCAGACACCTTACTCACACTATAAATGTCATATCATGTTGGTGCCTAATCAACACTTTGAAGCATTAGCATTGTTTTAATCATTCTTCTATTGGAGAACAAATGTTGCATATATAATTACACTGCTGTATTGTACTGTACAAATAACCATGTAATGACATCGTTGGAATTTCTTGGTTCTTCATGGTAATGCCAAGTATAATTACCATGTAATCTGCCGAGAGCAAACAAGGTTGTAATTATTCCATAATCCAATCTAATTATGGGGCAACTGGATGGTTGTTTGTGTTCAGGAGGAAAATATACATGCAAAGAGGAGAAAAGGAAATACATTCTCCCCAACCGAGTGTAGAGTAAGTCGGGGGCTTGGAGATGGTTTTTTATACTATCATCTGCTTAGATGATGAAATACTTGCTTGTTGGACTGTTAGTGTTTGAGGCCCATCATCTTGAATGCTGACTCTGGATTTACTGGGTGAAAGGCTGCAGGAGCAAGTCAGAGAGGGAACAGAGGTGACAGATGTGGACAGAGCCTTGGGAGTCAAGCACTTGTCCATTGGAATCAGGAGGATGGAGAGAGGCCGGCCCTCATGAAAACCTCTCTTCCACAAGCCTTCCCTGTACCTCTGACACATACCTGGGACAGCAACAGAAAAATGAATATGTTCCCACTCAATTCAGCTAAATTAACCAACCATGCCTTGTTTCTCCTGCTGTAGGCCTTTGATGGTGGACGCAAGACTGGGTCTGGGTCTCACAGAGGCTTAGAAGACAGAGAGGAAGAGAATGCAGGAAAATGGGAGCAGGCGTTGGCAAGATGTGCACTATGTGTAGGTTGGTGGGAACTTCATTAGTTTCCCAGGGTTGCTGTAACAAAGTACCACAAACTGGGTGGCTTGAAACAACAGAAGTGTATTGTCACACAGTTCTGGAAGCTACAAATCTAAACCCAAGGCATCCGCAGAGCCACTCTCCCTAGTGAAGCTATAGTTAAGTTATCTCCCTCCCTCTCACTAGCTTCTGGTGTTTGCTGGCAATTTTTGGCCTTCCTTAGCTTGCAGCTGCCTCACTCCAATCTCAGTCTCTGTCTTCCCATGGCATTCTTCCTGTGTGTCTCTGTCTCTTCACATGGCATTCTTTTTATAACGACGTAAGTCAGTTTGGATTAGGGACCCTCTCTACTCCAGTATGACCTCATCTTAGCTAATAACATCTGCAATGACCCTATTTCCAAATAAGATCATGTTCTGAGGTACTGCGGGTTAGGACTTCAACTTATCTTTGAGGAGAGAAGACACAACTCAATGCATAATAGGGACCATTGATTTATACATGTGTTTGGCACACAGTTATTAAGCATCTGCTATGTGACTTATATATGATTATTGCCTTGCTTTTCTTTCCTCAATTGAACACTTACTAGTTGTGTCACAAGCAGTATCTCATTTACATCTTTTACAATTTTATGATGTTGGTGCTACCATTGTTTTCATTTTACACATGAGGAGGCTGAGACTTAGGTTGGATAACTCAAGATGGGGCTGGGATCTTAGTCCAGGCTTTCAGACCCCAAGACCTGCACTCTGGCTTCATGCCTGGCTTTGCCAGTCCTCTGTGTTAGCAAGATACAGAGAGACAGGAGCCAGGGGGCCTGAAGAGAGTCCTCTGACTGAGGTCAGTAGAAGGCCACCATCCCAGAGCAGCCTGTAATAGGGCTCAGAAGGGAGCACTGCAATGCGGACAAGGAGGTCTCTGAAACTGGGCATCCAGGAAGGAGTTAAGATGGGAAGATGGAGAGTGTGGTTAAGTGTTAGGATGGAAGGACAGGGGATAGGCATAGTTTCAACACAAGAGAGCCCATCCCACCAAGTGCTTCCAGGACCATTCGTTGGCTTGCTCCTACCAATGGCAGCTTTTGCTCCGCACCATCTTGCAAAGGCTCCTCTACAGATGGGGCACACCGTGTCCTCGTCCCTCCACAGATGTGGTGTCCAACTGCGGCCCCCTTCTAAGGTGGTCAGGGAGTGGAGGGTCCACCCATCCCACTACCTTTCCCTTCTCACTTTAAGGCCTGCCTGTGAGCCATATGGTCACCTGGCCTCAGAAACTTGCTTCCTTTCTTGAAGTACTGAAAGTTTTCAGAGAAAATTACAGTTACACAGTCTTAAAACAGATAGTAAACTCTTTATTTAGGGACTAATCTTGTCAGACTCATTGACCCTGGTGTTGGCTGCCTTTCTAACCTGATATCAGTTAATCTCCACTGGCCAGAAGTTAATCCCTTCAAGAACGAGATGAAAAGCGGTTTTGGGAGGCAATATTTAAAGGCCTACACACAATAACACACCTCTGACCCTGCAGTTCCAGAGCTGCCTCTGCATTTCTATTTCTGGAAAGGGTTCAAAAACCTGTTCGTGTGAATGGATGTGAAGGACTTTTTATGGCTGATCTTGCAAGATAATACTTTTTGTGAATAATGTAGAAGTGTTTATACTTTAAGGCAGAAGGCACATGGCCTAAGTATGTGTGTTTATCAAATATGGCACAGATGAAGGCAGACTGCAACCAGTGTGGGGAGTTTGGAGGCTGCAAAAATGCCACAGACATTCTCTAGTTGTCAAATATCAGAGTAAGGGGTGAAAACAAGCCTTCATGGGAATCCTCTAGAAAAATTGATATTTGTAATCAGTTACTACATTCTGGGCATTGGACCCATTTGAACTGCACTGTGAGGTTTGATGAGAAATATATCGCCTCACCTTCCTCACACTCATAACAACCCACCATGGTATTAACAGCATTATTTCACGGAAAAAGAAACTGAAGCTCAGAGAGGTTAAGTAACTTACTAAAAGTCACACAGTTACTAAGTCATAGAGGCTGAGGTGAAAAACTCCATGTGATTCTCAGGCATAGGGTCTTTCATTGCCCCTTGGAAGCCACAGACTTAGAGAACAAAGACAAATACTGTATACCTCCCAGGCCTGGGATGACTGTCTTGTATGGCCAGGTGGCCTGTGCTTCTTTCACCTCTCAGTGTTCAGCTTGGACCCCTCTGCTTTCAGGAAGATTTTCTGGACTACATAAGACAAAAGAAGAAGCTCATCGAATTAAAACGTCAGAGCTCATACAAATCTTATAGCTTATCTCAGTCACTGGTTTCAACTGTGTTCTGAGAAGTCCTAGAGGTTCACTCTGGAGTTACTAGGGAAGGGGGCTAGGAATGAGTGAAGGCAGACTCAGAGGGTGGGAATTCACACCCCCACACAATGCTGCAGCACTTTACAAGCTACTTGCTACACATTTACACTTGACATGTTAGACTTCTTTTATAACCTTTTATTTGAAGGAGGGCACTGTAGCTAAGATAAAAATAATGATAATATGCTAAAGCTGGACATGCTCCCTTATTGTACATTATTCTCCTTTTATAGAGAGGGAAACAGAAATGCAGAGAAGGTAAGTTCCTTACTCAAGGTCACAGAACTAGAACTGGAACCCAGGTCTCTGAGCTCCAATCTAATATTATTGCTAATAATCCATTTTTCTTCCTGACTCTCAGATCCAGCCAGATCCTGACACTGTAAAACATTAGCAGATATATGCACATGTATATAGGTATATGGCATGAAAAATACATAAGTATGTCATAGAGTTGTATGTATTTAACCAGCTCCTATGAACTAGACTGTAAATTCATTGAGGGCTTGAACCATACCATTTTTAGAGCTCATGACTCTCATTTTCCATGACTCCTTAGCTATTCTCAAGCGAGGACCATTTCTTGTGAGATGGTGAGATGATGACTTTCCTAATGTCTAGCAGAATGCTTGGCATATAGTAGATCCTTAATAAATGTTTACAGACTGAGTAAACAACTCTGAGAACCGGTTTTAAAGTCTCTACTTACGTACCTCCAATGACAATAAACTTACTACCTGTGAAACAACCCACGCTATCCTTTAGTACCTCCAGGTGTTACACTGAGTCAAAATTTATCTCCCAGTATATTCAACACCAGTTGGGTCTGGTCTACTCCTTTGGATCCAAGCTGAATCCCCTTCCACTAAAAGCATGGCATATATTTTGAAAGAGATATCAGGTACCTTCCACACTTAATCCTCTCTCTCGCTCTCTCTCTCTCTCACACACACACACACACACACAGGTGTGTGTGTGTGTGTATGTAACTTATAAATCCTTTATTTGTTTCTCCTTCTGTCATTCTTCGTACAGCCATTGGTGTAATGACTAAGTACTCTGTCTATATTCAGATCTGGAGTCAAATCCCTTTGTATCATGCATATGTGTGTGTGCACACACGCGCACGCGCACACACACACACACAGACACACCTCTTATTCCTGTTTGTTTCCCCTGGTGAGTTCTGTGATTTGCCCACCCCAAGATTCTGTTTTGCTTGGAGATCCTGTTAAATCCCTAATTCAGGAATATCACAGTAGGTTCTAAAAGAGGCAGTATTTTTCCTACTTAATGACAACTCCAGAAATAAGTGATGGAAACATAGCCAGAGTTAATGCACAAATTTTAAAAGACATAACAATATTATCAACTAATTTATGCCAATATATTTGAACAATTGAAGAAATGAACATATTTCTAGAAAAATAGAATGCTCCAAATCTAACATATGTAGCATGCTTGAGTAGCCTGATAATAAATATAGGTATCAAAGCAATGATTAACCACTTCACACACAGTTCCCCATACAGAGAACGTCAAAGAGTCTTACTACTATTTACTACGTAAATGCAAAAAAAAAAAAAAAAAAAAATTATTCTAATGATATACAAGGTCTCCCAGAGAATTTCTCAATTCATTCTATGGGACCATTATTGCCTTAATATAAGGAAAAGGATAATATAAAAAAGAAAAATTACAAGTTTAATTTATAAATATCAATACAAGTATGTTTTTAAAGTATAAACATTTCAAATCTAATGCTGTATAAAACTGATATATGGGAGAACATTGGAAACATCCCCTTTAAAATTGGAAACAACACAAGGGTGCCCACTTCTAAGTCTATTTCATTTTGATGCAAGACACAGAGAGAGCATATTATAGGACTTGAAATACATTAAGGTTTTGAATAAAAGTGTAAAACTGTCTTTATTTAAAGACATGATTAACTGCATAGAAAAATCCTACGGAATCAGTGCAAAACCTGGAATTACCAAATTAACTTAGGAAGGTTGTGGGAAATAAAGCCAATACACAAAACCAAATTACATTTCTATATACAATGAACATTTGGAAAATAAAAATTTAAAAATAATGCCACTTAAATAGCATACACAGATACTTAGAATTAAAATCAATAAAAAAAGCAAGACCTTTAGACTAAAAACGATTTCTTTTATTGCTGAAAGAAATAAAAGAAGAATATACTATGTTCATGGATTGGACATCTCAGTAATGTTAATGTTTTCATTCTCCCCGAATTCATCTATAAGGCAAAATGCAAATTAAAATCCCAGCAGGTTTCTTTTTAGAAATTGGTAAGCTGACTCTAAAATTTGTATAAAAATATGAAGGAGCTAGAAATGCCAAAACAATTTTGAAAAAAAGACAAACATTCTATTTTTTTAATGGACAAAATATTTAAACAGATACTTCCAAAGAAGATATAGAAATGTTCAACGACTGCATAAAAAGATAATCAACATCATTAGCCATAAGGGAAAAGAAAATTAAAATCATAATTAGACATCATTTCACATTCACTGGAATGACTGGAAGTGAAAAGGCAGATAAAAGGCAAAAGTAATCTATAGTGTAATTTTATAGCACTAGGGGTGAGAAGATTGGCTGTAAAGGGGCATACACCAACTTTTAGGATGATGAAAATGCTCTATGCCCTAATTATGATGGGTAGCAACGTGGGTGTACCCATCTGTGAAAATTCATCAAACTGTCCACTTAAAAGGATGCATTTTATTGTTGGTAAACTACACTGCATGGTTTAAAAAATGACCATACCAAGAGTTGAAGAGGATGTATTATAACTGAAACACTTCATATGTTGCTGGTGGGAATATAAAATGGCATAACAACTTTGGAAAACCAATGATTTATTGTTTGGTTGTTTTTTATAAAGTTAAACACAGACTTAACTCTCTGATCCAGCAATGCCATTCCCAAGTATTTTCCCACAGGAGTTGAAGATAAATGTCCTCAAAAATATTTATTCCAAATTGGAAACAATCCAAATGATTGTCAACAGATGAATGGATACACAAATTTTAATATATTCATTCAATGGAATACTCCTCAGCAATAAAAATGTGCAAACAAACAGCAAATAAACAGAATCACAATTTAATCTCACAATGTTGAATGAAAGAAGCCAAAAACAAAAGAGTACATATTATATGATTCCATTTATGTAAAGTTTTAGAACTGGCCAAATATTTATGGTGATAGAAATCAGATTAGCAAATGCCTTAGGCAGG
Organism: Colobus angolensis palliatus; assembly: GCF_000951035.1. Taxonomy (NCBI): domain Eukaryota; kingdom Metazoa; phylum Chordata; class Mammalia; order Primates; family Cercopithecidae; genus Colobus; species Colobus angolensis. The sequence goes on along the minus strand of NW_012115155.1, from coordinate 404,957 downwards.
AGCAAAGGATAATTAGATGCAAATGAGGAGGAAACTTCCCAGTGTGATAGGGAATATTCTATAACTTGATTGGAGTGGCAATGATATAGGTGTCTTCATTTGTCAAAACTATACATATAAAACGTGTCTGTTATTGTGTGTGAGGTATACCTCAAAGAAAGTTGAATAAAAATACATTGAAAAGTAGAAAAAAATACTATCATTATTTGAAAGTATTAAAAAGAGATCTATGGGAAAATAATTAGAAATAATATAAAATATTTTCAAGTTGACTAGATATTAGATCAATTTTCAAAAGTTAATTTCATTTCTATACATCACAAATAATTTTAAAATATAGCACTTTTTTTTTAAAAGAAGACGGTTTACAAGAACAACGAGACCTTTGAAGTGGCTGGGATTTATCTTAACCAAGGATGTGCAAGACCCATACACAGAAAATTATCAAACTTTACAGTGAGGAGACATTAAAGAAGATGTCAATAAATGGAGGGCAATTCCATGTTTGTGAACAGGAAGACTTCACACTGTGAAAATGTCAAATATTCCCCAAATGATCAATAATTTAATGTAATTGCAATCAAATTCCCAACAGGTTTTTTTATTTTTATTTTTTTTTTGGAACATGACAAGGTGGTTCTAAAATAAAAGTACACTAGGACAAAAACAAGAATAAGAGGGAGGAGGTACTTACTATAAAAAATATCAAAGCATGGTATAAAGCCAGGGTAATCAAGAGAACATGGTATTGGAAGAGGATAGACTAACTGACCAAAGGTATAGAAAAGAGAGCCCTGTAAGATCTAACATGGAAAGGCAGGAATGGAGGGACCATTCAATGATTAGAAATGGGCGATGTGGTCATCCTTACTATGAGGAAACAAATGGAATCCCTACGCCATAACACTCACAAAAATTGCCTTGAGATGATTTACAGACTTAAGTGACAAAATATGATCTAAAAGTTTTAGATAGGTGAATATCCTCTTGGGAGTAGAGGAAGGATTTCTTAGACAAGACACAGAAATTATAAACTTCAAAAGGAAACAAATAAGTCTGACTACATTCAAAGAAAACATTTCAATTCATCAAAAGTGACTTTTAGAAGAGTAAAGATAAGCCACTAGCTGAGAGAAGATATTTGCAACATATTTAACTAACAAAGGATTTTGTTAGTTAAAATATAACTGATATAAATATGTCAATATATAATATATTAATAACTAATGCTAATAATACATAAATAAATTGATGTATTATTTATATAAATATAGTTATATAAATATAATTTGTGTTATATAAATGTAAATATAAAGAATTTTAAAATATTAAGAAAAAAACAAGTAATCCAATAGAAAAATGAGCAAAGTATAAACATTTTACAGAAAAAAAAAGGTGGACGACCAACATATGACCAAATAGACAACCTCATCTGCAACCAGTGAGATGCAAATGAAAACCACAGCTGGCAAAACCCGAGACTGAAACCATCACAGGCTGGATGGACAGGATCTCTGGAGCACAGCAGATGGAAGCGGGGGTTGGTATTATCCTGCACAATTTAATACTCCCACACTTTATGAACCAGTAGTTCCTCTCCTGGACACAAAAGAGAAAAATCTGCACATGTGCCCAAAAGACGTGTTCAGAAATGTTCACAGCAACACCTGTTCGTAATAGCAAAAAAACCCGAACAACCTAATTAACATATAACATAGCAAGGGAAATGAATAAACCACAGCCACGTGTGACACTATGGATGCATATTTCTAACCAACATTGAGTGATGAAAAAGCAAGTCTGAAAATACCAGATTAAATATGATACCCTTTTTATTAACTGCAAAAAACAAGCATAATTGAGCATCTTTTTGTATGGCATACATACACATGTGAGATATACACACACACACACTTATATAGACATATAGATGTATATTTACATGTATCTATGTGTGTATATGTATATGTGGGTACATAGGTATATGTATATACATAAATACATCTATGGTAAAAGTATGTAAAATTAAGTGCACTCTGGGGTATTTGTTGTGGCATCCTGAGCTGAGGCCTGGAATCATTGTGAATTTGCAGGGGGGCATCCTTGTCCCGTCCCACCTCAACTGCCGGGTGGAATCCAGCTCACGTGAATACTCTTACCTTCTCATCTTCAGCCTCTATTCCCTGAGTGCCTCCATTTGCTTGGTCTCAGTGCTCTCTCCCCACCTTATGTCACCTCCAAGGCACACAATATCCAGGCATTAGACCTGCCTCCACTTTCTCTCTTGAACTGGGCTGGCTCCCTGGATGGCTTCATCACAGAGCCCTGCCCCCAGGGTCAGTCTTGCACCAGCTTTGCTCACCTCCCTCTGTGGGGCTGTAGACCTACCATTGCTTACATCCCTACCATCCAACACACTAATACTGTCCCTGAAGAGGAATTAAAGGCTGGTAGAGAGGAAAGGGCCAAGAGGAAAAGACCAGATAAGGTCTCGATTATCTCCCCTGACAAGTGGGTATCTCCCATTTTCCCAAGGCCAGATTTATGGCAGACCTTGTTCTCCATCTTCAGCCATGTGTTTACCCACCAGAGTAGAGAAAATGTGGTATGACAGTCAGAGTCTTGCCTTATGCCTGGAAGATAAGTACCTTTCAAATGGCAGCTTGTCTGGTTCCCTGTGCCCATTAGGTTTAAAGGATTAGAGGGTTCTGACACCCCTGTCCTCAGAGCTAAACTCTCCACAAATAACAATTTCAGCACAAAGCGGGAAGAAAGCAGTGATGAGAGAGAGGAAAGCAATGGATTGCCTCTGTATTCGCTTGACCTGAATTAGTTTTCAGGCCCTCACGCTGAGATTACTCTTTTGTTTCTGAGCCTTTGGGTTTGAATGGAGCTCTCTCTCTTAAATCTCACTAGGGACTGGAGAGGGAAGAATGAAACAAACATCAATGGCAGGGTTGATAATCCTACAACCATTGACTTGAAGAGCCGGCCAACAGGACCACGGCTGCCTAATCTGCTGTGTCAATGCATATTCTTAGCAGCCCTTAATTGATGGATTATTGACAGGGAGAGCAGGGTGAGTGCTGAGAGTCTGCGGTGTGTGGGCCTATTTGAGGAAACTTAATCTGCAAACGAGAGACAGGGTGGAATGTGATGGCTCCTCTAAAGTCCTTATCTGACACTGGGTCAGGCCCAGGAGAACCAGCCTCAGGAGGACAAGCCCTAGCCCTGGCTTTCTCCCTGTCCAATTGGTCCAGGCCTTTCAAGGGCAAGCATCCGTAGGCTCCTCCCAGGTCTATCCTCAGGCTTGCTGCCTAGGCTGCAGCCTAAACTGTGGCTCACAGGATTTTATGTCTGAAATTATACCCTAGCTGGCGGGAGTGAGAGGAGGAAGGGGTGATGGAGAGAAAATCTTACTACTGAAATAATAATTACTATTTGTTAATCTGCTAAGGCCTACGAGCTGGTCTCCAGCTAAGGGCCAAGAGCAGTGGCCTACCTGCTGGGTGGGTAAGACCAGCCCTCCGCATTTACATGGCCCGGCTCTGGGAACCTGAGAAGACTAAGGAAGAGGAAGAGGCACATTCTGAAGGAAGAGACACATCAAAGAGCCCCACTTAACGATGGATGGGAGAATATGCCTCAGAGAATCTCTGGGTGCCAGTCATGGATGGAAACTCCAAAGAGGATGGGCTGATGGGATAATGTGGCACATTTACAAGTGGACATAGGAATGAGAAACAGTAAATTCTGTGTAATTTTCTAAATGACCTGGAGCCCAGCCTTTGTTTAATTCTGCCTTCAGGATGACTTTTGGTTTAGATACTCAGGTCTTCCTCCTCCCTTCCTAAACTGCAAATGGGCAGACATCTGACATTTCTGTGTCCTTCAGATTATAGTTTATCAAGAATCAGGGTCCACAGAAGCACTGACACCTCATGAGGGGCTAATTTTCTAGTGACAGGGGTCAGCAAAGCAGACTCCTCCTCCAGCTCGACGGATCTTCACAGAGATGAATTAAATCATAAATAAGCTTGAAGGAGCTCCATTCAAACCCAAAGACCCCTCGTCCTCTTGAGACTCAGGGGTAAGGAAGGCAGAAAAACTGGAGCCAAGAATGGGGTAAGGGTCAGTTCCTTCCCACTGTAGTTGAGCAGGCCTCATGCTGACAAGATATCTGAGAATGTCTCAGTCTCTGAATAAGAACATGCCCCTTCTTTCCATCTCCAGTGGTCCCAGGCAGCCAGACTAGAGTTATAGGCATGCCCTGCTTCTCTGGAAATGAACTGAGGGCACAGGGTTTGAGTCTCCCTCAACCACATCAAGGTGGTTAGACATTTGGGGGTTAGGGGATCCTTGTGAAAACAGCATATCAAAAATTTAAAATACGCAACTAAAACCCTCTTCCATTTCAAACAGTGTTGGCAACCAAAGTCAGTCTACTCTACTGTGTGGCTTTGCATTGGCCAATTTTGTAGCTAGGGACTGTGGCCTTTCATGACTCTGAGAGGACAGTGTAGTGTGGTGTGGTGGCCAAAGAGGGTCTTTCTTGTTGGAAAATCCTGCTCACTTGGAAAGGACAAAGATGGGGACGACTCCAGCCATATGCAACTGGGGACACATTAGCCTACAAGGATGTCCTTGCTGAGCTGTGTGACTCTGTTGGGATTAACAGTAAGGAACCGGCATGCCAGCCCTTGGTCTTATGATAAGCTTGGGAACTTGCAATAATTTTCCAGTTTAGGGCAAAGTCACTCTGAGAGATGGAGACTGAGAGCCAACTATTGTGCAACTTAAGGTAACACTTAAGCTCATGTTTCCTGTCTAATAAATTGGGAATACATTCACAGCATTGTTAAGAGGGTAGTTCATCAATGGTTAATAAGTTGTAAAGTGTTTCATAAATAGCAAAGAGATTTCTTATAGTGAAACCTTAGGACTCTAACAAACACATTTAGGAAAAGGAAAAAACAATGAAGGCTTCATAAAGGTAGGTGACATTTCTGGTTTTCTCCCTATGGTATCTGTAGTGTCTGGTACCGAAATGTATGCAATTAACTTTTTGTTGAATGAATGAGTAGATTCAGCAGCAGCAGCAGCAAGTGGCCCACAGTACATGGACTACCTCTCATTTGTGGTCTTTGGTGCCAGATGTTTTTCTTTTCCTTTCCCTCTGCCAATCAGGCTACATTTAATCCCTGAAGATTTGACTGCTGCCAGTATCCTTCTGGAAACTTCCATTACAAACAAATGGTTCCTCTAAATGCCACCATTTTTCTGAAAACTGTGGAGTTTCAGGAAGATAAGAGACAAACCTGGAAAGTTGGTCTTTGGCAGGAACAAACCCAATAATCTTCCAGGAAATTCCAGCAGACAATTTCCTATGGCTATTGCCCTTGCCTGAGCCAAGTGTGAAGAAGTCCTTGCCTTGGTCTCCCTCCCTGTCTGCTGTACCAGCCCCAAGAGCACCCTGTCTTAACCTTACCACTGGTATTCTGGAATTAATCAGAACAGACTTAAAGGAAGAGGACTTGGCTCACGCCTGTAATCCCAGCACTTTGGGAGGCCAAGGCAGGCGGATCACAAGGTCAGGAATTCAAGACCATCCTGGCTAACACGGAGAAACCCCGTCTCTACCAAAAATACAAAACATTAGCCAGGTATGGTAGCACACACCTGTAATCCCAACTACTCAGGAGGCTGAGGCAAGAGAATCACTTGAACCTGGGAGGCGGAGGTTGCGGTGAGCCGAGATCATGCCATTGCACTCCAGCCTGGGTGACAGAGCAAGTCTCTGTCTCAAAAAGGAAAAAAAAAAAAAAAAAAAGAAGAGGGCTAAACAAAGCCACTGCAACACGCAGCTGGTCCTGGCTTCTGAAGTTCTCAGCTTAGAGCTCCACCTGAAGACTCAAACCCTGCCCCCTCAATCCCTTTCCAGGTGAGGCCTGGCCTTTAGCTCTGGTCTGTCTGCTTAAGAAAACTGGAGGTTGAAAGAAATGCATGTTATTATTATTCAGGGACTGAGATACTCCAAAACGCACTTAGGGACAAAAGTTCAGCAAAGAACAGCTTCTAAGAGAAAACCAATATTATTTCCCAGAAAAAGAACCTAATGGAAGTTCTGGAGTTGAGGCACAGTTAGCATGGGACCCAAACAGATAATTTAAAGAGTTGGGAATGTTTCTGATTAGAACGAGGCTCTGAGGGGTGGAAGATCAAGGGATAGAGGGCTGAATTCAGTCACCTGTGAAAATAAGGGCTGGATGAGAAATGCTTCCCCCTAAAGCTACAGTCAGTCAATCAAATCATGCTATAGGAGTTCATGGAAATAGATCTGAATTGGGAGTCAGGTTTCTCGATTCTGGTCCATTCTAAAATCAATCAGTAAATCATTTAAGAATTAAGCAAATCATTTCACTCTCATGTGCAAAATAAAGGGGAAAAACTAGGTGACCTTGGTAGTGCCTTAAACTATTATTCATGCCTAAGGAAAAAAAAATGAGATTAATTGCCACATGGTGAGAGAGAAGCAAACTAACGTCAACTTGGCACCTCTTGTTCTGGGGTTTTCATTATCCAGTTGCTTTACAGAATTTAACTCTACAGAAACTCTAAGAGGTTGACACAATTCTTCCAACTGAACAGATGAGATAGCCAAGTCTTAAATAAGTCAAGCAGTGTATCCTAGGCTAGAGAGCTGGAGGGTGGTAAGACAAAGATTCAGATTCCAGAGGCTGTTTCCAAAACTTTCCATTCCTCCATGGTACTGTCTCCCTCACAGGCCACATAAAGAACATCAGTATTGTTTCTTTGTAGTTGTGTAATGCTATTCCTCATAGAAAGCACCATACTAGACAATGCTAGTTGCATGCCAAAAGCCATGCAAGACACATAAGGGATGCCAACACATATGGTCTATGCCCTTGCCCTCCAGCTTAGGTGGCAGGCTGGCTTAGTGACATCTACTGAAAGTGACTGCTGGGATAAGAGTGATAGGTTACCCTGACATTTTCCATGTCCCAGTTTTCTTTCTTCAAGATGCCATCTTCAGCCAAGAGAGTCCAGGGGCTTTGCACTGCATCATTAAAATACTTGTGGCCCTCCCATAACCCTCACTTTTCATCATCTCTTCTCTTTCATCCCTGTAAATTCAGTTCTGGCTGGAGATTGGATGTTGGAATGGAATTAAAACCTTTCCATGTCTGCCTGCTGAAGTCCAGTGCAAAAATAATTAAATCTCCAACCATTTATCTTCCATCTCCCATTCCAATCCATTGTTCTGAGAACGATTTGAATGGTGTGCTTCCCCATGCTGCGTAATTTGAAATTGAGTTCACACTTAGCTAACTTTTTACTGTTAGGAATGTTTCTGCGGCATGCAGTTCAGCCTCCTCACAGGCACAGTTCTAATTTGGAGCTCAAAAGGAGAGAGGGAGCTGGTATTGCAGGAATGTCAGCCTAGTCACTGGTTTAATGGCTGCATGGTGGCTGAGTAGTTGCAGATGTCAGCAGTTCAGTCTAAGCAACAGTGCCCAGACATGAAGGCCTCAGAGCCCTGGCACCTCAAAGTGGGCATACGTAAACAAAATTGTGACATAGACTTTCTTGTCTGATGCTGCTTTTTGATGTCAAAACCTCTACTTAATACACAATATAGTAGTTCTAATGAATCTATTCAATCTAATCTTCATAATCATGGCATCTCTAAAGTAGAAAATTAATTGGATGAAGTTAAATATCCCCTTTTTATGTCAACAAAATTGGTTTTTCTAGGGATTAAAGGATTAACGTGGTGCTAAGTCCCTAAAGAGGTTAAAATACTTTATTATTCATTACAAAACACAAAGATTGGGCTGTTATTTTTTTTCTTATGTCACTGCCGCTCATTTCATTGAAGTGGAGCACTGAAGAGGACTGTTAATGACAATTTCAGAGGCTCTAAATGTTCTTCAAAATGCATGTCTTCCCTACTTACAAACTCTTTTGGGGTGAAATAGCCTGAAATATATCAAATTGAAGCCTTTCATAACCTATTCTCAGAACCAAATGACCAGTGGGCAGCAATGAACTTTCAGTGAAGTCATCGAAGCTGCAAAACGTGGCATTTCATATTGATGTTCTCCCCATTTTTTACCAAAAGAGTACAATTTCCAGTCGACAAAGGAAACCATATTTCCAGTCTGGATCAAGGAACAGAGAAGGCTGGACTATGTCATGTGAACACAGGGCAGCCACTTTTTAAATTAGGATTTACACACTGTACCCAAAACAAAAATGAGTGATTTCAACTGTTTTCATCCTAATTTGCACAGTTCTGAGTTGGAAAAACCCCTTAATTCAAGGCTGACATTTTGCAACTAGGGAAACAAAGGTGAAGATCTATGTTGTGACTCAACAGGAAGTGACAGGGTGGCACTGGAATCCTGGTTTCCCGACCTCTTCTCTCCTGTACTGTGAGCCCTCTGCCTTTTCCTACAGATGATGGCTTTGTGACCAAGGGCCTGCACTTGAAAGATGAACGCTGGGAACCAGACTGAGACCAGGACTCCTGGCCAAGATCACTGGGTCACACGGTGACCATGCACGACCTCGGCCTGATGAGGTCCGGGCTCTGAGCTCGCTGACACCGTTTACCAGGCGCAGCAAGCCTGGATCCACTTTCCCTTCAAATCCATCCTGGGCAGCTCCTGATCCTCTTTAGGGAGACATATGGGCAAAGCAGTTAATTCAGGCAGCATCAGGGTAGCTATATAAAGCTCTATGCTGGGAAAAGGATACTGAGTAAAACATAAGGTTGAAGATACTGAGATAATGATGTCAATAAACTGTGATAAAAGCAGAGTGAGACAAGGCAAAGAACCACGAGAGGCAAGACTATGTACAATATACCACCAGGAGTCAATAAAGGAAGCTCTGTTCAAGTTGGGCAATCCACAAATGACTCTTGGATGAGAAGGTGGTTTGAATGAGTCCTGAACAAAGAATAAATTTCAGAAGGTGTAGATATGCCAGGGACACTCAATCCAGAAGAAAACACATGAACAAGAAGGCAGAGAATGCGGCCGGGCGCGGTGGCTCAAGCCTGTAATCCCAGCACTTTGGGAGGCCGAGACGGGCGGATCACGAGGTCAGGCGATCGAGACCATCCTGGCTAACACGGTGAAACCCCATCTCTACTAAAAAATACAAAAAAGTAGCTGGGCGAGGTGGCGGGCGCCTGTAGTCCCAGCTACCCGGGAGGCTGAGGTAGGAGAATGGCGGGAACCCGGGAGGCGGAGCTTGCAGTGAGCTGAGATCCGGCCACTGCACTCCAGCCTGGGCCACAGAGCCAGATTCTGCCTCAAAAAAAAAAAAAAAAAAGAAAAAAAAAAAGAAGGCAGAGAATGCTACTTGGGAGGTGGTGAGTGCTGATTTCTTCAAGATCCTTCCAGGAGGCCTTTCCGATTGCTCTGGGCTGGTTAACTACCCCTCCTCATACTCCCCCAGCACCCTAGGCATTCACTTCCCACGGCACTTAGACACAATATTGTTGTCTCACGTCTGTCCCACTAAACCCTGAATAATGCGAAGGGAGTTCAGGTCATTTTAAGACTCCGTCTCAAAAAAAAAAGAAAAAAAAAAGAAGGCAGAGAATGCTACTTGGGAGGTGGTGAGTGCTGATTTCTTCAAGATCCTTCCAGGAGGCCTTTCCGATTGCTCTGGGCTGGTTAACTACCCCTCCTCATACTCCCCCAGCACCCTAGGCATTCACTTCCCACGGCACTTAGCACACAATATTGTTGTCTCACGTCTGTCCCACTAAACCCTGAATAATGCGAAGGGAGTTCAGGTCATTTTAAAACTTCTTGTGTGTGCGATCCCACCACAATGCCTAATATATGGTAAGTTCCCCAAAATGTTTTTTAAATGAGTCAAGGGTTCAGTTTGGGTCACTGGAGAGAAAGCACGGAGAGAAGGCATGAAAGGAAGTTCGCGGCCTCCTAGGGAAAGACGGTTTCTGGGGTGTGAGCTTGTGCCTTATTTGGCATGTGACAGGGAAGGTTCTGGGGCAGGAATGGACTTGAGCAGAGCTGCACTTTGAGAAGAAGATGCTGATTAGGGAGTGTAGGATAGATGTGAGTGGGGAGAATGAGAGTTAGAGCAGTAAGTTAGGAGACCATGAGGCGGGAAGTGCCTGGAGCTGGCAGGGGCAGTGGGGGGTGGGCAGGATGAGGGCAGAGGTTGCAAGGAAAGGTGGGGCTGCTTTTCCACCCAGAACTCTGTGTTCCTTGGTTGGCAAGAATGGGGAGGCGGTGCCTTCTAACATTTATTTCTTGCAGGGATGGCCCATAAAATGCCTACTGCCTGTAAAGCAATGTTAATTTGTCAGGTGCAGTAACCATAAGAAGAAAAAGTGTTATTTCTGTATCTTCCCTGGAGAAAGCGAAGACACACAGAGATGGAGGGGTTGGTCCAGAGAGACACAGGAAATCAAACTCACAAATAAAGTATTGGCAAATCACCATTAATACAAAGTCTGAGTTTTAGATGTTGCCCGTTTTCGCAAGATTGTGAGGGCGCACACACAACAGCATCCCTTCTGCAAATAACATTCAAGTCTTTTGTCACAACAGGCAACATTTTCAATTAGATGCTAATGTGTCTTCTACCATCTCTTGTAAATGCTGTGTTTTTCACAATGGCCTCCAAGAGAGGGAACTGCCACACTGTTTAAAGCTGTGGAAAGGTCCCTGGGCATCAGTGGATGAGACAACAAGAGCGGAAGGCTCAGGGTGGTCTTGAATATGCCCAGGGCCACTCCAGCAGATGTTCTTTTCACATTGTTTCGTTAAGCATTGTCTACTGAGGTGTCCAATCTAATGGTGCACACGTGACCTTTAGGAGTTCCCAGCCTAAGTCAGAGTCTTGGCTCTTAAATGAGTCAAGGGTTTACTTTGGGTCACTGCAGAGAAAGCACAGGGAGAAGAACTGAAAGGAAATTTGGGGTCTCTCTGGGGAAAAGCTTAGTTTCTAGGGTGTGAGCTTGTGCCTTATTCAGCATGTGACAGGGAAGGTCCTGAGGCAGGAATGGACTCAAGAAACAATCAAATTGAGAAGTCATCACATGTACACAGGCACATGCACACACACACACACACACAAATTGAGAAGTCATCACATGTACACAGGCACATGCACACACACACACACACACACACATCCCTTGGTCAAATTGAGAAGTCATCACATGTACACAGGCACACACACACACACACACACACATCCCTTGGTCAAATTGAGAAGTCATCACATGTACACAGGCACATGCACACACACACACACACACACACATCCCTTGGCACAACCATCCCACCACCAAATAACAGCATTAGCAATAAAGAAAATCATAATCTATTGTTACAGAATTGCAAGAATCAGTGGGAAACAGTAAAGAACAGTAGCTAAAAGAGGAGGCTCCAGGTCAGAATTATGGCTCACCCACAACTAGCTAAATGGCTTTGGGCAAATTATCCAAACCACTCTGACTCTCAGTATCTTCATCTGTATAAAACAGAAATGATAACAGTACATACCTCAGTGAGTTATTTATGAAAATTGAATAAGAAATTATACTGTATAATTTATAATATATACTGATATACATGCTATATGTGTAATATATTATGTAGTATTATATATTTATATATAGGACATATAATACAGATATAGAATAATATTTAGTATAGATATAGTATATTATACATGATTATATATTGCTATATTATATAGTATATTATGTTATATACTATATATGATATACTACGGTTATAGCATATTATTATAATATATTCCTTTAAGTGGTACATGTAAAAGAGAATATCTTGTTTACTGAAATGGAAAAGAGAGCTGAGCGGAGCTGGGACAAGTGGGATTTCTCTGGTAGCAGCGGGGGGCTGGGCAGTGTCTATGGGGCAGAAGAATGGAAGGAAGGAGCTTTGACCTCCAATACACACAGAAGCAGTAGCAAGCGACTTAGAGAGAAGAAATGGTTAAAAGACTTGTGTGGTGTGTGCTTAAGTGTGGGTGTCCGACAAATCGTGTATGAAAGTCTAGAGAGGCACAAAGGGAAGGACAATGGAAGACAGCATTGGCTGATGGAGCCTCCTGAGGAGGAAAGGTAGGAAATGCTTGTATCACTTGGAGTGGACTTCCATGGTAAGCCTGGCATTATTGACACTGGTAACTCTGGATACCAAAGCAGACTAATTTCACAGATGATATTTAAAAATCAATAATTATTATATTGACCATCATATCAACTTACATTTCTATGTAGCCCTTTTTTACTTTCTCAGTGGATTTTTATACTGTGATCTTTTTTGTTCTCTCAACTCAATTCAGTACAGCTGCAGATTTATTACTTTCGCTTCTTTACAAAGATGAGCAACCTGAGAGCGGAGGGGTTCTACGACTTTTCCAAAGTCACATATGTAACATTGTGGGGAAAAGAGATCAGACTGTTACTGTGCCTATATAGAAAGAAGTAGACATAAGAGACTCCATTTTGTTCTGTATTTGAGATGCTGTTAATCTGTGACCCTACCCCCAACCTTGTCCTTGCAAGAGACATGTGCTGTGGTGACTCAAGCTTTAATGGATTTTGGACTCTGCAGGATGTGCTTTGTTAAACAAGTGCCTGAAGGCAGTATGTTTGTGAAAAGTCATCACCATTCTCTTTATCTCAAGTACTCAGGGACACATACACTGCCAAAGGTCAAGTACTCAGGGACACATACACTGCCAAAGGTCGCAGGGACCTCTGCCTAGGAAAGCTAGGTATTGTCCAAGGTTTCTCCCCATGTGATAGTCTGAAATGTGACCTCGTGGGAAGGGAAAGGCCTGATCGTCCCCCAGCCTGACATCTGTGAAGGGTCTGTGCTGAGGAGGACTAGTATAAGAGGAAAGAAGGTCTCTTGGCAGTTGAGATAGAGAAAAGCATCTGTCTCCTGCCCATCCCTGGGTAATGGAACATCTCGATGTAAAACCCGATTGTATGTTCTGTTTACTGAGAAAGGAGAAAATCGCCTTAGGGCTGAAGGTGGGACGTGCTAGCAGCAATGCTGCTCTTTATGCACTAAAAAGGTTTATGGAGATGTTTGCATATGCATATCAAGGCACAGCACTTTTCCTTAAACTTATTCATGTCACAGAGATCTTTATTCATATGTCTTACTGCTGACCTTCTCCCTACGATGATCCTATTATCCTGCCACTTCCCTTTTTCTAAGATGGTAAAGATAATGATCAATAAATACTGAGGGAACTCAAAGACCGGGTGCCGGCGTGGGTCCTCTGTATGCTGAGCACAGGTCCCCTGGGCCCATTTTTTCTTTCTCTATACTTTGTCTCTGTCTCATTTCTTTTCTCAAGTCTCTTGTTCCACCTAACGAGAAACACCCACAGGTGTGGAGAGGCAGGCCACCCCTTCATAACCTGAGGTACGCCTCTCAACCTTGGTAACTGGGGGGTCTTTTTACTGAGTTGTATCATTTCAGATATTATCCAGCCTTTCTCTAAACCCTCTGAATAATCCTAAAGGTCCGGGTCCATCCCGTTTATTTCCTTTACATCCTTCATGCTCCTCCTCCTCCCAATTCCTTGTTCACAACACAGTGAAGCACCTTGAGATGCCTTTACCCAACATGTATTCGATAAATCCTCATGGAATGCTGGACCTTCATGCTGGGGACACTGGCTTCAACCATTCACAATCCAAGCTGGACTTCAGGGCTGACCTAAGTCTTCAAGGTTTTGCCATGAGCATGGGATGAATTCTGGGAACCAGTCCAGCTGATGCTCTGACACACTGACACAGTGGAGCAGCCAACCAGAATGAGGTAGATGCCAACCTGGAAACTGGCCATGCCCTGGGCCAGCCCCACTGAGAGCAAGCCACGGTGGTGAGGAAATGTGTCAGCATTGGATGTGGTAACTTGAGGCACTGTTCTCCAAAGGGCTCATAAGTCATTCTATGGCCAGGGGAAGGAGGTTATCATGTGAATTCTTTTTAAGCTGAAGGATCCTGATGCACTGGTTCAGCTCCTTGCTTCAGAAAAGGACAGAGGACAAGGTGACCAAGTCTACAGGTCTCTTACTCCTGGAATAGAACAAGTTCTGAATTGATAACAATGTATTTTCGAGTTGGAGAGATCTTCCTTGTACGGAGATTAAAGTCTCCTGACCCAAAGGCTCTCTGGAGACAACTGAAGATTGAAAGATAGAGCTTAATAGCCAGCTAACCAGCCCTTCCTCTAAGTGCTCGGGGCTCTCTCCCTAATCTGACTCTGATCATCTGAACTTAATGTGGCTGTACGTTATTATCTTAGTTTGCCACAGAAAAGCCTGAGCTGAAATAAGATTTAACGTTATGCCCTTGGCCTTTATAGAGGATCGATAGGAGAAACATTTGAGGAGTGTTCTTTCGCCTTTGCAGAAGTGCAGTGAAGACTGCGTCCATTATGCTACCTGGTATCCTAACTTAGTCCTGACACGATAAATCCTCTTTCTACACAATGCCAGAGAATGTCCATGTCTTCCAACTTGTATTCCTTTTCTCTTCAATTGTTATGGACTGGGTAACCCAGTGTGCATCTCTTTTTTTTCCTTTTTGCCTTCATTTCTAATAAACTCAGCATTAAATGCAACACTCAGCTACAATAACTGTTTATTGCAATAATCAGTAACAATTATTCAGTTACCATCACTATCAACATCTGTTTTTCTTCATCTTTTTCATCTGTTTTTATCTTTTGATTGTCATTTTATATATGACTGATTCTGCAGACTGCTCAAATTCTGCCTTCCGTTTAACAAAACAAGAGGTAATAGATGGTTGATAAGTAGAGATAGATGAATGATAGATGAGTAGGCAGGTAAAACAATCTAGCTTTGGGTGAATTGATGGAGGGATGAGTGGGTGTGTAGACTGACCTATTTTATCATTTTGTCCAAGCAATAAACCCCAAAATGGAATCAGAAGTCCAGAGTCAGCCCTACTATTGGCTCAAGATTTCCATTCAGTCCAATTTCACTGAAATGTGTTGAATATCTCTAATCTGAACACAAACTTCTCCAGTATATAGTTCATGTTTTATTCATATTTATGTTCAACACAATGCTGCCATATAGTAGGTGCTCACAAAATGTTTGAGACAAATTGAACTTACTCAAACTAGAAACTTACCAGGTGCAATATGCAACGCCCAGAGCCCACCATATCCTTGGGGAGATATAATTCCCAGAACTGAATAGATAGCAATGGCCATATAATCAATAGGCCCCTGCTAGGCCATTCAAGCTGATTGCTATAGGCCATTCAGGCTGCCCATTGCTGCTGTAGGCTTTTCTCATGCTATTTCCCCATTGACATTGCTCTCCCTCACCCCCATCCATTTAACCAGCTCCTACCAGCCTTTGAGACTTAAATCAAGTCTACCACCATAAAACTTGTTTCCAATTCCAGCCTGCCCACATTTCACCTCCTCTGATCATCCACTGCGCATGAGGCTTCTCTGATATCTTCAACTGCCTGTGACTCAGCCACCCAAACATCCCATAGGCACTTCAGTTTCAGCCTGTCTAAAGTGGACCTCCACCCGACTGCTGTGTAATCTGAGTAATTAAGTGTGCAGGTCCTGTGGTGAAACAGCCTGAGATCAGATCTTTGTTACAGCACTGCATCAGCATCAGTCATTGGTCAGGGTTCACTCACAGAAGCAGAGCCACTAAGGGATGGATAGATAGATAGATCGATCGATAGATCGATAGACAGATAGACATATAAGTATATGTTTGTGTGTATACTTCAAGTATGTGTGTGATACACACACATCATAGATATACATACAGATGTAGATATGGATAGATACAGATATAGGTATAGATAAATATAGATACAGATACATACATAGATGCTGATTCGATATAGATAATTTGGATATATAAAGGAACTTTTTTTTGCAAGGATTTGACCTTACACAATTGTGGGAGCTGGTCTCTGTAAGACATGTCTTTGCATCACATGTTGGAGCTTGAAGTATGCAGGGAAGGCTGTTGGGAAGGGAAGTTGGGGAGCCAGAGCCAGTTGGGCCCTACAAGTAAAAGCTACAGCCCGTGAAGATGGACTAAGACCCAGGTCAGTCCTTTTGCCTCTGACCCTTGTAATGTGGGTCTCCTGAAGAAGCTAGAATCTTTGTTCCGGACCTGAGCACACACCTGGCCCAAGAGTCGGGAAAGCTGAAGGAGGATTCAGGGAAAAGGTGAAGAAGGTCCAAACACTGCCTCACACCAACGAGGCAAGCCAGCAGATTAGCAGCCCCAGGAGAGCCACGTCCATGCGTGGGAGCTGCAAAGCAGTGACTGCCTCTCCTCTGCCCTCCACATCTCCCACAGCATCTGGCACAGTGCCCAGCAAGTTAAGTGTTCAAAGTCTTGAGTAAACAGGGTTTAGGGGTGCCTTTGGGCCACTGCTCAGTATAGGAATAACCCCTTGCTTTGCTCCTTCTTGAACTGCCTCTCCCAGTCACAGGCTACTCCCAGGAGCAGCCTCTATAACTGGATAGAATCCAGGCAGCCCTTTGCTCTCCTCCATAACCCATACTTTTTTCATTCACACAACAATCACATCCTCAGTGGGGAGAAGAGGGCCGAAAAGGTGGGCGAGAAGGTGTATTTTCAGTGAGGGGGTAAGAGGAGAGAAAGGGTTATGGTGGATCACTCCGTGGCCCACCATAACCGAAAACACACAAGAAAGGGAGTTTTGAGAAATTCTCTTAGCCTAGCCCACACTGACACAGTTCAAAGCCACCACAACCATGTGTACTTTTTTGTGACCTTGGACAAGTGACTTAACTTTTTAAAGTGGCTTCACTTTTCAAAGCTTCAGTTTTACCATGTGTAAAATAACGAAAACATAGCAAAGCATTCCTATGAAAATTAAATATAGTTATCCCTGCTGAGTTTTTAGCACTCAACTATGTGTTTGGCACATAATTGGTGCTCAATAAATGTTCTCTGTTATAATTAATCTTGCCTCTCCTCTTATTCTCATATCTCAGTTGGTGGCCTAAAAATCCACCCTTTCATTCAAGCTGGCAACCTTGGAGTCAGATTCCTCATAGCCCACTACAAAGGCCATGTTCCTTAGCACATCCCTAGAGACTTTCCATGACCTAGACCCTGCCTCTTGTCCAGCCTCAATGCACGGAACTCAGTTAATCACAATCTTTGCTTTATGTTACAATTTCAGAATTGGTCCATGTATGACCTCTTTCTGTTTTCATTTATTTGTGTTTATTTCTAAGTCACCACCCATGCAAGAACTAACACTGGCAATACTGTGCCTATGTGCTCCCTTCCATTACTCTGCCTGCCTCCCCCAAGCACAGGTGACCACCCATGAAGTCACTTGGAAAGCCTGATTCTAGATCTTTGTATAAAAGGGCTTGATAAGCCTCCCTGCCCACTCTCCTTCCCACTTCTTGTATTTTGAGGAACAGCCCACCAGAGGAAGAGTTTGGAATTGCCAAAGACACACACACACACACCCAGAATGGCTACCTCAGACTGCCCAGTGTGCAAAGAGAAGAAAGAAGTCAAATGCCCATTGCTCCAGCTTTTCGATAAATTAGCTCCACTTAACAAGAAACACTGATCAGTGGGAATCCTCCATTAGTCAGGTGATTCATTCCTCTCACATGGGTCAGAACAGAAGACCCCTACTATTTTAGTGCCAAGGTCTTTGACCATAGAGAGTAATCTCTGGAAAAGACCCTATTGATGGACTTCAGATAAATAAATCTTGCCATTTCATGCAAGCTAATGTGGGAATGTGCCTTTGTGGGTGATGGGGAAGGTTCAAAGCTTTCATCTGATCCTTGAAGGGATTCATGACCCAAACATATTTTAGAGCCACCCTACATGGAAACGTGAGGGTCTGTTGCCCCCTGATTCTTGCCCAGGAGTGAGGGGTAGAGGATGAAAGGCCAGAGGGCCCAGCTCTGCCTCTCAATTCTGCAGAAGGCGGGACACATCTGTGGCTGACACCCAATGTCTTGTGAGCCCACAGTGCCTTTGTGTAGCCCTGCTAGAGTGCATAACTCTCCAGAAGGAGCATGAGCATTACAGCATTTATTATCCCCCAGCTGGACATCATGTCCAGTGAACAACCTGCTCCATGGCACATAGTAGCCCTAGGAAGCTGCAGTTCCACTGCCAATCTAACCAAGAAGAAGACACTTCTCTTCCAGGATGAGGACTCAGACAGTCAGGCCACCCTCTGTGTGCCTAATGACTCATGTTCCACCACATGGCACTCCTTATACTGTTGTCTCTATGGTAGAATAGCTCTTCCAGTGCCTGTGTTCCTTTGGAGGAAAAGGTATCACATTTCTCTATCCATTGCCCCAAGGTGTTTAGCATACCACAGGTTTTGAGGGTCTGTTTGTCAAGTATTATATGGCCCTTGGGCTGGAGCTTCTGCACCTTCATCCAGGCACAGCACATTGGTGAACACGCAGGACACATGCATCGTGTTCTTCCCAGTAGCAGCCTGTATACTGGATAGAATCCAGGCAGCCCTTCGCTCTCCGCCATAACCCATGCTTTTTTCATTCACACAACAATCACATCCTCAGTGGGGAAAAGAGGAGGGCGGAAAAGGTGGGCAAGATGGTATATTTTCAGGGAGGGGGTAAGAGGAGAGAAAGGGGAGTTCCAGTGACTGGGAGAGGCAGTTCAAGAAGGAGCAAAGCAGGGGGTTATTCCTATACTGAGCAGTGGCCCAAAGGCACCCCTAAACCCTGTTTACTCAAGATTTTGAACACTTTAACTTGCTGGGCACTCTGCTGGATGCTATGGATAAAATTTAGTCCTTGCCTTTTGGAGCTCACTATAGAGTTCACCTCACAGAGCTCAGGAGACTTGTTCCAGGTTGTAAGGTGAGCAAGAGCCAAGCCAGACTCACTCACGTCCTAAGTTTGCTAATTTTTAGCCCCATTTCTTTAAAACAACAGTCACTATGTAACATGATTAAAATCTTAACAAATTACCATCCACCCTCCATGGCCCCAGGGCCCACATCACCTGAGCAGGTGTTTTAGGGCCTAAATGCTTGTCAGTGTCATCAGTATCTCATAGTCATTTGTTGGTCATTTTAGCTGTCAACCCAGCATTCCAACAAGACGCATTGAAGTACCTGAGAGATTTCTCTCCTGAATTAGCTTGGGCTCCTCTCATGCCTCAGGAACCTCTGTTACGTGGCCTGTCCCCACAGGAAGGCAACCATGAAGCGATTCTAAGGACTTTTCTCCAGGAAGCAAATATATAAGATTTTGTGACTTTGGCCTATTAGGTTGAGGATGCAGTGGCTCATGAGCATATTCAGACCAGGCGTCCTTCCTGCCTTTACACACATCACGTCTGCAGTGCTGAGAAGTACCTATACTGGGTCACTCCCGATGGACCTGAGGCTGGACAGCACTGCAGCGAGAGTGACACATGGGCGTCGGACCCAGCACACACTGAGGCAGCAAGAGTTGAACAACCTGGGTGAGACACTGCCCATTGAGTCTCCCTGTTTGGGTGAGACACTGCCCGTTGAGTCTCCCTGTGTCTACTGGGTGAGACACTTCCCGCTGAGTCTCCCTGTGTCCACTGGGTGAGGCATTTCCCACTGAGTCTCTCTGTGTCTATTGGGCAAGAGACTACCTGCTGAGTCTCACTGTCTCCATTTGCAACATCAAGCTGTTCTTTTAGTCTCAGAACATTTTCTGCAAAAGAAAACAATTCCAAGGACAACAAATAAAACCAAAAGCAGTAGAGTTCCTCTGGTTGAAAGGGGCCATGGGCTATGAGAGAGGTCTAAAACTCCACCCCACACAGCTAGGTAACCCTTAAGGCAGCTCCATGGGACCCCACAGGACTTCACAGAACAGAGTTTACATGATGTTGTGCCAGACAATCCCTAACAACCCTTTCCTCCTTGACATTCTAAAGTCAAATTGTGAAGTCTTGTGGTCACTAATTTTCTTGCCATTTGCCAAAAACCCTTTCCAAAATCGGACTCCTTGTTTAAACTTCCCAAATGTTGCTGATTTTAATAATAAAATGAGCTTGCTAAAGTCAGTAGTTTATTTTCTAACAAGTATCAGAACAAAGTTTGCCATTCCCTACTGACCTCGAAAACGCAAGTACCTACAAGAGTCAGGCAAATTCAAAATAAACAACCAAACAACATAAAAACAGATGACTAGGCCCCATCCCTCTGAGTATAATCTGAGTCAGTAGGTTGGGCTGGGCCCTAATATCTGTATTTTTAACAAGCTCCCAAAATGCTTATAAAACACACCAAGATTTGAGAATCCCAATAATATAATAAGAGTCCAGCTTAAGTGTGACCTCCTTCAGGGAGACTTTCTGACCTTCCTCTCCCACCAATCCACCCCAGTCCTCCTCCATGATCCCAAAGTACCTTCTGTTTACCTCTGTCTCAGTACAAATCACACTGCACTGTAATTAACAGTCCACCTGTCTCCTTCCTACCCCCAGAAAATCAAAAGTTCCTGAAGGATAAAAGTGTGCTGTTCATCTCTGTATCCTCAAGGCCTTAGTCTCGGCCTTAAAATGTGCTAAAATCCCTTCACTCAAAGAGTTTGCAACATAGAAATTAAGACCTAAAGAGGTTTAAATAATAGTACAAACTAAGGGTCAATCCATCCTACAAATACCAGGTACGTTGTAAATAGCATGTGATTAATTAGAAAAATAAAAATAATAATTAACATTTATAGAGACTCCGAAAGGTTAAGTAATTTGCCCAAGGTCACACAGCCTGGGAAGTAACATAGTTTGAACTTGAACTCAAATATCTGCCCAAAGTCTAGAGCTCTAACAACCATTCCTCTCTATGTATTAGCAACAATCAGTGCCCTGGAAGATTAGAGAAAAGAGAGGCTAATGAAGCCCTGGAAGGAAGAACTGGAGCTATGTCTGGAAAGGTAACTTAGAGGGAGTGGAGGTGTGTAAGAAAGAATTTGGATTTTCCCAGTGAGAGATCTGGCTATGTTCCTAGCTCCTAGGAGGTAACCTGTAAACTCTTGGAATTTCCCAAGTGAAAGGAGTATCTTTGCTATTCAAGGGGGCCCTTTGGATCACACCTGATACTTTCTGCCAATGAAGTGACTCACGTGTTCCTTGGGCCACATGATATCAGCCGGACATCTGGGGAATGAGGGCTGGAGATTTAGTTCAAACACAAGGGCAAATAATCATTCACACTTGTATCATGAAACCTTAATAAATACTCTGGACACTGAGGCAGGGGTCATCTTCCCAAGTTGTCAATACTCTGTGTGAATCGCCACATGGATACTAGGAGAATGTCCTGAAGACGAGACAGTTTTGCATTTGGATCCCTCCTAGAGCCTGCCCTATGCATATATTCCTTTGGTTGGCTTTAACCTGTGCCTATTCCACGTAATAAACTGCAACGAGGAGTATAACAGTGTTTATGTGAGTGCTATGAGTGTTTCTAGTAAATCAAACCAAGGTCAGTTTTGGCAAACCCCTGAATTTGAAGTTGATGTCAGAAGTGAGAGTGGCCTGAGCACAGTGGTTTATGCCTGTCATCCCAACACTTTGGGAAGCTGAGATGGGAAGATTGTTTGAGTCCAGGAGTTCAAGACCAGCCTGAATAATATAGTGAGATCCCATCTCTACAAAAAATCAAAAAATTAGCAGATGTGGTGGCATGAACCTGTGGTACCAGCTACTCGAGAGGCTGAAGTGGGAGAATGGCTTGAGTCCAAGAGTTCAAGGCTTCAGTGAGCCACAATCACACCACTGCACTCCAGTCTTTGACAGAGAGAGACCCTATCACACATACACACACACACACACACACACACACACAGAGAGAGAGAGAGAGAAATGAGTGTGGTCTTGTGTGGACTCTTCCTTCCAACTTTGTAAGTTGGATCCTTGCAGTTCTTAACCCCTGAAGTCTCATAAACTGGGGTGGTGAGACTTTTCCAACACTGACAATCAGGCTTACAGTTGGTACAAAGAATAACACTAATCCAAATGCTGGTTGAGATAATAAATACCTGGCATTTATATGTTTCCCTTCATAGCCCAGTTGTCATATCATTAAGACAACACTTTGTCCTCATTTAATGCTTTTTACTTCCCAGAGCATTCTTTCATCTGTGACCTCATTTTTCCCTCACTACATGCCTGGGAAAAGATAGATAGGATTATTATCCTGACTGGTGAGATGGTAGGCATAATGTGACCTGCTCAGGGTCACACCCACAGTCATAGTGACAGCTAGCACTGGACCCAGAACTCTCAGCCCAGGGTTCCTTTGAAGACTCCAACCAGCCAAGAAGAAAGCCCAAAATTCCTCTTTCCATTTCTCCACAGGTGTTTTTTTTTTTTTTTTTTTGTGACGGAGTCTCGCTGTCACCCAGGCTGGAGTGCAGTGGCCCCATCTCAGCTCACTGCAAGCTCTGCCTCCCGGGTTCATGCCATTCTCCTGCCTCAGCCTCCTGAGTAGCTGGGACTACAGGCACCCCCACCTCGCTCGGCTAGTTTTTTGTATTTTTTAGTAGAGACGGGGTTTCACCGTGTTAGCCAGGATGGTCTCGATCTCCTGACCTCGTGATCCGCCCTTCTCGGCCTCCCAAAGTGCTGGGATACAGGCTTGAGCCACCGCGCCCGGCCTCCACAGGTGTTCTTAAGGCCACCCATAGCTCTTAGAAATCCAGCAGGGAGTTGAACATTGGCAAAGCAAGAGAAAATTGAGACAATGTCAAACCATCTCCATATTTGCAATAACTATCTTGTGTGTTTTGAGGGCCCAAGAAGCCTCCTTCTTCCTTTGTACTGGACACTGTGAGCAGCTCTGCCTAGATCCTCTTGTACCCCTTTTTTCTGTGCACCCCTTTCCTGAGCTTCAGTGTACTTTTCTAACTACCTGTACCTATGGTTTTTATTCAGAGGACTATCCTGGGTACCAGAGCTACACTGCCTGAGCACCCAGACAGCTGGAAGTGTCCCCTTGGGGGCAGGCTTTAGCCAGTGGCTGACAGGTGCAGAGACTGAAAGCCCAGAACCCTGGCCTCTGTTTGCAATGACTTTGAGGTCCAACATGCTCCAGATGTCCCCTGTGGGATCAGGCTGCAGCTACCCTTTGCAGAATTTTTCCTGAAATCATACCCTTGCTAAATTTCTTCCCCTTCCCTGTCCTGCTTCCCAAAACTCCCTTCCCAGTTTCTCCTGGGAGCACTTCCTTAACGGATCACTAACACTCAAATCTCAGGGTCTGCCTCTTGGGAACCCAACCCAAGACACTTCCTAACTCATGTCTAACATATAAAAAGTCAGAATCACAGGTTGTTGAAGTCAACAGGGCATCCAGGTTCATCCCTCCAGGGAAGGTACTGCCAAATACTAAGGGGTCTGATAGAAAAATCTGGGTGTGAAATGGGAGTTTAGACTCTTATTAGCCATGTGACCTTAGGAAGGTTACTGAACTTCTCCAAGACTCAACTGTCTCATCCAAAATTGGTGTGGGGAAAGGGCCAGAAAGGGCAGGAATAGTAATATCTCCCTTGCAAGTTCACTGTGAGGCTTGGGTAGGCACAACGTGTTTACAGTCAGGGCTGGTACATAGTGAGAGCTCAGTAGATAATGAATACCTAACTCTTAAAACACTGCATTTCTTACCTAACTTATCATGTCGAATTCTTGATATATTTATCTGTGTGTGTCTGCATATTTTTCCTACGCTGGAATGTAAGCTTCTTGAGGGCAAGAACCTTAAACCTTTTTTCAATCTTCATATCCACAGTACCTAGCGCAGAACCCAACATACGATAAATGCTTGTAGAGTGAGTGAAGGAACGAATGAACGAATGATCCCATACTTTTACGACTGAGAAAACTAAGGCTGGAGAAATGAAGTGATTGGGCCAAAGGTACTTACCTAGTCAGGTGAGCGCTGACTTCCTGTCCAGTGCTCACCTCTTTGTTTGCTGTATCTCTTGGCACAAATGGCAGGAATATTCAGAAAGAAAACTTTAGTTCACAGGAAGTGGCTGCTTTCACCTCCGGTTCTCTGTCCCTCTGCTAAGGCCCAGATGTCACTTCTTTTCTAGGTTCTGTAAACATGGAGCCTCTTCTGGGCCCCACTGAAGACAGCTAAATAAAAGCAGGTACAACAATTGCCCTCCAGCAGCTTATGGTCAAGCCGAAGAAACCCGTATCACTTACTCCAACAGCCACTAGTATCATTCCGGTAAAGCAAACATCTTGCAGGCACCAGGCTGTCCATCCCTGATCACCTGGAGCACGGGGCCACTCCAGAAAATGTGCTCTCTCACCTTCCCCTCAGGCTTGAGTCTTTAAGGAAGTGATGGCAGGAGAAAAGTCTGGCAGAGTAGCCAGGGGACCGAGAATTGTCGTTTGGAAATGATTTCCTGACATGGGGCTAGGGCAGAGGTTACATTCTGACAGCATGCACTCCAAATCATTTGTAAAGAGTCCTCATCATTTAGAGATATGTGCTGAACTATTACAGATGGAATACAATTTCTGGAATTTGCTTCAAAATATTCAAGGGAAGTGGATGGGGACATGGGGACACAGATGAGTCAATGCAGGTACATGTTTGTTGACACAGCTAAGTGATGGGTTCATAGAGGTTCATGATAGCACTTTCTTTTTGTGTGTATGTGTTGGAAATGTTTCTTAATAAAACATTTTTACATATGAATAATTGCAATTATTCATATGTAAAATTTTACATATTTATTCATATGTAAAATTTTACAATGAATAATTACAATTTTTCATTTAGTAACTGTGCAAAGAGTTGACATAGAAGGCCTGAAACTGCTCTCCTTGGAAAGGTCTACTTGCAAGGGTGGCCCTCGACAGGCATCTTGGAAACTGGCTGGTAAACAGTTCCTTACATGGAAGTAAAACATTCTCTAACTGATAAGAATGGCTTCCTGTGACATTCTTATCACAATGGGGTTTATGCTGGACATCTGCTTTCCTCCTGGGAGTCTGGAATTTTAGTACATGCTGGCAGAGTGATCAGCCCCCAGTAAAAATCTTGGGCAAGGAATCTCTAATGTACTTCACTGAGCTGAAACATCACACACATGTTGCTGCATTTTTGCTGCTGGGGGAACAGTGGGCGGTGTGTGAGCCCTCTAGGAGGGAGTGAACATAAGGAAGACCGTGCATGGGTTCCCCCAGGCTCTGCCTATGTCTTTCCCCCTGTGATCTGTCTGTGTACTCCTACCTCATTGAAGCAAAACTTAGAAGTGACGACAAATAAATGCTGAGTTCTGTGAAGCCTTCTAGTGGATCTCCAAACATGGAGGTGGTCTTGTCAACCCCCAAAATAGTAACTGTATTAGTTGCTGAGAGTTGGTAATTTGTAAATTACCTGAGAGTAGGTAATTTATAAATAAAAGAGGGTTCATGGTTTTGCAGGCTGTACATGAAGCGTGGCACCAGCATCCACCCCTGGTGAGGCCTGAGGAAGCATTTAATCGAGGTGGAAGGGAAGGGGAGCCAGTGTGTCACTTGGTGAGAGAAGGAGAAAGAGCGAGAGAGGGAAGGTACCAGCCTCTTTTTAACCATCAGTTCACACATGAACTGATAGAGTAAGAATTCACTCATTGCTGAAGGGAAGGCACCAAGCCATTCATGAGGGATCTGCCCCCATGACCAAAACACCTCTCATTAGGCTCCTCCTCCAACGTTGGAAATCACATTTCAACATGAGATTTGGAGGGAACAAGCATCCAAAATATGTCAGTAACCAACATTTTAAAATAAGAATATTTTATATAAAAGTCTGGATTTCTAATTTCTCTTGAAAAAGCAAGAGTTCTGGCAACCCTGTGTCTTTACCTGGGTTGAACATGGCCTTTCCAGTTCAACAACTCCCACTCAAGCAGCTTCAGTTGTTTATATTATCTGTCTAGCCCCTGCAAGCTTTTGAGTTTTAGACCCTTGAGCAGGAGGAGGGGGTCTTGACAGGTACTTCAGAAACACAGGTTCCTGAGGCTGTGTTCATTAAGAGGAATGGACCTGCCATCCATTATAGGTCCCTTGAGCCCTTCAAGTCCAACAGATTCAGCAAGTATTTACAAAGAATGTGTTTACTAGGCCTTGTGCTCATAATATTAGCGACAATAATAGTACTTATCATTTACTTGCGCTTGCCAGGCTTTACTCACATGGTTACTGATCCTGGAACATCTTATGATCACCAGTCCCCAAGGTGATTCAGTCTACTATCATTAGGTGTCTATACCAGGTGCAGGCAAAGTCCTAGGTAGTGGGAATACAAGGACAAATAAGACAAAGCGCCTGCCTCATGACCGTACATTTTTGTCAACAAATACAGACAAGAAATCAATCAACAAAGGAATAAACATGATATATATCAGGCAATAAGTGCTGTGAAGTGAAATCAAGCCTGCAGAGGGCCCAGAGAGGGACCTGAGGATGTGTGGCCAGGAAGACAGTATTTCAGAAGATATTAACATTTGAGCAAGGAACTGAATGAGGTTTAAGGGTGGGAGCCATGCAAAGGCCTGGAGAAATAGCTTCCCTGGATCAGAAAGACCATGTGCAAAGGTCCTAGGGCAGAAGTGAGCTTTGCTGGGCTGGGTTGTGAAAGTTTGGTGAACAAGAGAACAAAGAGATCATCAGCAGCCAGATCATGAGGGTCCTACAGGCTGTGATGAGGTCTTTTAGATGTTGTTCTGGGTGAGAAGGAAAAGTATGAGAGGGTTTTGAGAAGGATGTGGAAGCATAGGCAGAAACTGAAGCTCCGAAACAATAAATAACATTGTCCATAAATGGTAGAGTCGGAATTCAATCCCATGTCTATCTGAGTCCAAAGAGAGTCCAGGATCCATGCCATTGCAAAGGCATAACATGAGAACATTTCTCTTCTTTTAAAATATTTCTTCTTTTAAAAAGTTTCCTAACCAAATTCTCAGTTTCCCTTTACTTCGGAACCCACTCTTATAATGTCATGGTGCCTGGGAATTTCCTAGCCTGAGAAGAGGACATCTATCAGGTTCAGCTTTTTGGCCATCAAATGTAGGTGGATGCTCCTTAATGATCATTAAAAATTGTTAACACAGTTGCATATACCACATGAACCCATACATGACAACTTGTGTGTAAATGCAGTTTTTATCAGTTCAATCACCTGAAAGTCACTGATATGCTTGCTACTTAAAAGAATCTAAAAGAAAGCCTTAGTTAAAGGGGGAAAAAAATACTTCTTGGAACACAAATAATGACAAACAATTCTTCTTTCTTCTTCCAGAAGTATGGTTTCTGTACCTCAGGTTTTCTTAAAGCAGCGGATGCCTGAACTATTCTTGTCAGCATCACTGCAATGTAT
This sequence comes from Colobus angolensis palliatus, assembly GCF_000951035.1. Classification (NCBI taxonomy): domain Eukaryota; kingdom Metazoa; phylum Chordata; class Mammalia; order Primates; family Cercopithecidae; genus Colobus; species Colobus angolensis. The sequence goes on along the minus strand of NW_012115155.1, from coordinate 377,473 downwards.
CACTATTATTAAGATATACAACATTAGATATGGCATGATAAGGTTTTACATATGATTAAATCCCCCCTCTTGGTGGAGAAGTGTCTACAACATAGAACGGAACTGGCTCATCAAATCTCGAGAGTTTACACAACCTCTTTAGAATTTCAATTCTCTCCTCACTGTCACATTAAAACAGTCCCCAGGGACACTGGGACACTGGGATTTTTTAGTCTTGCATTTGAATTGTATCTGGCCAAACAGAACCAGCCTCGAATTCCCCAGAGGACTCCCACAGGAAGCAAATGTAGGTGTGTCCTGTGCGTGCTGATGATCAAAGAGAGAAACCAACTTTTGTGCCAGCAACTCTTGATTATTCAGGGGCGGATGATCCAATTTGTGGATTAGCTGGGCCTCTCGGCCTTTCCTGATTTCACTGATCATTAGCCCATGGCCCCCTCGGGCCAGGAAGATAAAAGGAGCACCAGGCAAAGCGGTCCAGTGGCTTCTTGGCCGCTCTGGTAAAAGGGGGCAGGGCAGAGGCAGTCGTATGCAGTAGGGAAAATGAGGTTTGGGGATTATCCGGATTTCAATGAGCTCACTTCTCCATAGTACCCTGGCCCCCCACCTGAGCCCCTATCGCTGGGCAATGAACAGTTTACGTTGGATGGAGTGGGCCCTAGAAACAGCCAGTGGATTTTGAATGTGATATTTCAAGTGCCTTGGGGGCAGACGTGTGAAGTTACCCTTTACAGGGTGGGAGACCCTGGAGAATCAATCCCCTCGTCGCTTCTTTGCGGAGTGTGTCAGGGCAGGCATCAGGGGGTGGGAGACGCTGCCTGTTACATGAACCTCTCTGCCCTACACAACCACCAGGCTCTTAGCCCTAGAACGGGGAGAGTCCATCCTCTTACAGGGCATTTCCTGGGGTTCCGAGAGCTACTGAGGAGGAGGAAGGGTAAGAGGGAGAGAGAGAAGGAGAGAAAGGAGAAGAGGAAGGAAGAGGGAGGGAGGAAGGGGAGCTTCGGTCCAACCTGAATAGGGTTTTGATTCCAAAAGACAGTTCTAGAATAGTCCTTCTCAATGTTCTGATCGGACTGATGAATAAGCGCTATGGAGATCATAAATCAGATCCTCAGGGAAGTAAAGCCATCGGGAAAGAGGGCCAGAGGGATTCTGGCAGAAGGAGAGAAGCAGGTCTTCAAAGGCGAGATCTGCCATTTATCGGCTGGGACTTTGGGCAAGTTATTCTCAAAGCCTCCATTTCCTCCTAGGAACAGTCAGGATAACGAGAGTGAGGATTTCTTCAGGCTACTGAGGGAAAGAACTGAGATTCCCAAGTACAGGACCAGCCCAGTATGGGACTCATGGAAACCATGGTAGGGATGAGTAGAGTCCAGCAGGAGCAGGCAAGTCCCAGTCACACCCACATTCCCTGCACTCCATCCCTGGCCCCTGAGTGGCCGACTGGCTCAACCACTACTTGATGTTTTAGCCATTCTCAGCAGTGAGGCATCGGAACACCCTGGGCTCATTTATGACCTTTCCTAGACCCATAGTGTAGCAACAAGGAGTTGCTCTAGGGATTTTGAAACTCAGGTCCTAAATGGCACTGGCTTACTCCATGACGTTGAGAGGTCCTTTCTTAACCTGTGTTGCTTTTCTTTAAATGGGAGCAAGAGCTCCTGTTTGAGCACTGTGAATTGAACACTGAAAAGTGTCATAAATTAAAGGACAAAGGGAAGGGGTTGGGGGATCTGAATTTTTTTAAATTACCCCCCAAAAAACTTCATAATTGTCAAAGTTTTCAGCAAATATATATTCAGGAGTTGTGTGTCTAGCCATGAGCCTGGCAAATGGATTACATAGAGCTTGATGCCCAGGGTGGGTGGGGGTGACCCCTGGAGCCTCTCCTTGTCCTCAAGGCTAAGCAGGTATAGGTTGATCTCATTCAATGCCTTTAGCGGGCCGTGCTCAGTGCTGGAAGCCAGAGTGCGGAGGGAAGGTCAATACTCTCCGTAGCCAGAGACAGAAGGATCAAGAGCTGCAGTTCTCAAATGTTTTGGTCTCAGAATCCCTTTACACTCTTAAAAATTATGTGGTTTATATCTTTCTGTAATACACATAAAAATATATAAATATATTATTTTATATGAATATATAAAATATACTATTATACAATATAATCATGTTTACATATATACATATATAAACATATAATACACAATAATATAACATGTTTATATATAAAACAGTTTATATATTATATAAAATCAATTATATACTTATATAAATATATTATATATGTTTATATGCAAACATATATAAATACATAATATATAGACATATATAAATATATATACACACACACACACACAGAGAGAGCTTATTTGTTTGAGACAGGGTCTCGCTCTGTTGCCCAGGCTGGAGTGCAGTGACATGATCTTGACTCACTGCAACTCCTCCTCTCAGGCTCAAGCAATCCTCCCACCTCAGCTTCCCAAGTCGCTGGGACCACAGGCACATGCCACCACACCTAGCTAATTTTTGTAATCTTTGTAGAGACAAAGCTTTGTCATGTTGCCCAGGCTGGTCTCAAACTCCTGGGCTCAAGTGATTTGCCAGCCTTGATCCCCCAAAGTGCTGGGATTACAGGCGGAAGCCACCACACCTGGCCATATGTCTATTTGTTATTTATTTATTTATGATTAATTTTTTTGAGACAGGGTCTCACTCTGTCTCCCAGGCTGGAGTACAGTGGCACAATCATGGCTCACTGCAGCCTCAACCTCCCAGCTCAAGCAATCCTCCCACCTCAGCCTCCTAAGTAGCTGGCACTACAGGTATACACCCCCACGCCCGGCTAATTTTTGAATTTTTTTGTAGAGACAGAGTTCACCATTTTGCCCAGGCTGGTCTTGAACTTCTGAATTCCAATGACCCACTTGCTTGGCCTCCCAAAATACTGGACTTACAGGTGTGAATAACTGCACCCAGCTATATTTATCACAGCAGAAATTAAACCAATATTTTAGACATAAGAACACAAAAGCATACAGTCTATCAGCCATCAAAGGGATTTAGTTCTCACAGGTCACAGAGCCTCTGGGAAACTCCCCTGGAACCTCGTGGAAGAATGAAAGTGAGAAAAGAAAAACAATCTTAGTGTTAGTATGGAAATTGTTTGACCTTTCAGACCCCCTGAAGGGGTCTCAGAGACTTTCAGCATTTCCTGGATCACACTCAGAGAACTGCTGCTCTGGCACGGTGCTGCCTAGCCTTTGCTGTGCCCACATGCCACCTGGGATCATGTTAAAATGCAGGTTCTAACTCAGTAGCTCTGAGATACATAGTAAGACCACACTCCTGACAAGTTTCCAAGGGATGCTGATGCTGCTGGCGCTCGGGCCCCACTTTGCATAGCAAGGCCACAGAGACTGGAAGATGAGAAGCTCATCTTTAGCTAGTGCGCTCTTACGTCGGGCCTTACAAATTGTACAATTTAATTTAAAATGGTAGACATGGGTAGAAAGACCATGCTGAGGGGAGAAGATGGCATCAGTAAAGGTACACATGTAGGAAAATGCAACTTTAGCCAAAGTGTAGGTTCATAAAACCCTCAAGCTTCCCGCTGCCCCAACCCGTAGGCTACAGGACTATGTGTAGCTTCTAGTCTAGGCAGAGAAGCCACTGGTCTCAGCATCTCAGAGCAAGGAGTATGAGACTTATCCCCATCCAATACCGTGATCAACAAACATCTGTGGGTACCAGGAAGAAACAAGGAACTCCAGTGGACCACAGCTAGCCTTGCTTTTCCATCATCCATCCTCACTTCAATTTTCACTTGGGAGTCATCGTTTTCCCACATTCAGTCTAAGTAATTTGGGTGGAGTTAACTCAGGATAAGAACATGATCCAGGTCTGGCCAATCAAAGCACAACTCCCTCTGGCCACAGTGATGGGTTCAAGAATGGGCACAAGACCCAAACGAGGCCACTGAGAGCCTTCCTGGGCCTTCTCATGGTGTTGCAGAGAGACCACGTGAGGAGGCCACCTAGATAGACATGCCCAAGAGATCCCAGCTATCTGAGTCTTCCCAGTCCAGGCTCCAGACACATGAGTGAAGAAGCTTCCTAGATGACCTCAGTCCCAGAACCATCTGATTACAAGTGTCTAAGGATCCCTAAGCAAGAACTGCCTCACAGAGCTCAGCTGACCCTTAGATTCAAAAGCAGAATAAATGTGTGTTGCTTCAAGCCACTGTTTTGAGCCATTATTAGTATGCAATAATAGCCAGAACTGGGTCTGTTTGGCTTACCTATTAATTCCGGGGCTAAAATACCAGGAAACAAATCAAAGGCCAGGACAAAGAAGCCACTACACAAAGAACAAGTTCCCCAACTGTCTTTGCTTTGGACCAGTATGTTGGTTGTAGATTTTTGTCAACAGGCTCTCACTGTGTAGCAGCCATCAGATAAGCTTGTCATGAGAATTAAGCCAAACAGTCCAGGCCCCAGTGGGAGCAGAATGAGCCTTCCATAAAGTTTGGTGGTCTCCGTGATAACACAGAACACTGCTCATTCACTGATGTTTTACTGGCTCAATTAGTTTCTTCATCTCTGATTGTGAAATCCGGATGGAAGGAGACATTTCTAATACTCCTTTAGGGTTCCAAGGCCTGTGGTAGACTGTAAGACACATACTGGGTGCTTGATAGACATTTGTCAACAGCTTGCCTGATTTAAATCTGGGCCTTATATTTCACATGGGGAGACCATGGAAGGCCACAAAGCAAATGGAGGCCCACACTGGCCAACAGTTTTCTCTGATGATACAGAGGATAAATGTCCACAAAAAATATTGGGTAGCAGAGGAAGATAGTTGACAACCCTTGCACAACCTCCAAAGGTCTTAGAGAGCATAGAGTTGGAATTGATAGACCAGGATTGAAATCCTGACTCAGCCGTCAGGGAGCTGGAGGCATTCAGTGAGGCCCAGCCCCTACAAGTCTCAGCTTCCTTATCTGTAAAGTGGGGGTAACAATACCTACAAGATTGTGGTGATTAAGTGAGACATTCAATATAAGGCATATGCTGACATGTGGTAGGCACTCTATAAATAGAAATCATCATTGTTATCGTTAGCTGTACATTTGGGAATAAAACTCCTGGCTTACTTACTTTATATGGCACTTTTGTGGATCAAGGGAGAATGGATAGAATGATGCTTTAAAAATATTACTAAAGTTCGATGTCACTAAAGTTATTAAAAACCAGAGTAAGGTCTAAATCATCTGACATAAATATCCTTTCTGTTTGCACATGCAAAGCACAACACAGAATGTAAGAAAAAAGTGTTGGGCAAATCCAAAGAAAGAAGCACATCACTGATCCACTCACACGGAGCTGGAAAGAACCTTTAAAACCACCCAACTCACTTTGTTTTTCAGGAGGGGAACTAGGCCAGAGAGTGCCACTGCATGGATGAGGCCACGTAAGCCAGCAGGCAGGACCAGGAAGGGAACTCCCAACCCACATGCCCAGTCTGGTGCCCTTTTCACTATTTATCACCTTTCTGGCTTGCATTTGCTGTGTGATAATCTAGGTATCTGCCCATCAGAACGTTCTTAAGCAGACACTGGATGCAACCGAAAAGTAAACAAATGCCAGATCAGTTTCATCACTGGAACATTTCCTCACTGCCTGGCAGTTGCAGAGAAAATGCCTCTGGGATATCTTTCTCCAGTTTTCTTTCTCAGTAATGGTATAAAAATGGTAACAAATGCTAAGGACGAGTAATGTGTCTTGGGGAAAATACAGCTTCTACAAGCTGGTTTTCTGTCCACCCTACAAAGTCACTGAGCACTGGGATGCTGGCTTTCTAAGTCTGGCTGAAGCTCAACCATGAGGCCAAGTGCCCAGCTTTGACAAAGAAAGCTCTTCAACATTGGAAGAAAGCCTGTCAATGTTGGTGTCTGAGTTTCTCTGTTATAATGAAGTGTTCAATGTTTTAAACACTACTGCAATGAATGCAATGGTAGATTTAAAAGCTTCTTTTTTTTTTTTTTTTTTTTTTGTGAGATGGAGTCTCACTCTGTTGCCCAGGCTGGAGTGCAGTGGTGCAATCTTGGCTCACTGCAACCTCCGCCTCCTGGGTTCAAGCGATTCTCCTGCCTCAGCCTCCCGAGTCGCTGGGACTACAGGCACGTGCCACCACACTCAGCTAATTTTTTGTTTTTTGTTTTTGTTTTTTAGTACAGACAAGGTTTCACTGTATTAGCTAGGATAGTCTCAATCTCCTGACCTCATGATCCACCTGCCTTGGCCTCCCAACGTGCTAGGATGAAAGGCGTGCGCTACCGCGCCCAGCCTTAAATGCTATTTTAATTTCTTGCATATAATGAGGCTGTCTTTTATTCTCTGGTTACCCAGGTTTGGAGGCCTGGTCACCTCTGATCTGCCTCTCTGCTTTGAGCTCCATGTGCTTTGACCATCAAATCTTACCAAATCATTCTTTCTCTCCATCCCAGTGCCACTGGCCTGTAGCAGCCCTCACTCCTCATGACCACCATAGCCTCCCACTGGGATCTCAGAATCCAGGCCTTCTCCACAACCCCAAATCTTTCCTGGGCATCAGCCCCTGATTCACCTTTTACAAATGTCCCTAGGTCTGTCACTCTGGGGCTCCCCTCATCCACAGGCAAGTCTTAGCCTGCCTTTATCTCTCTCCTCTTTCATTCCTGCTCTATCTCCCTCCATCCTGTGAAAAAAACTAATTTGTTGTTCCCTCCGGATTTCATGCTGTTCCCTGCATTTGAATGTCTTTCTCCCACCTCCACTCACAGAAATCTCAACCAACCTTCAACTCCTAGGCAAATGCTACTGCTTCTTCCATGAAATCTCTGCTCCTTACTCCAGCCAGACATTACGTGTCCTTGTTCCCTTGTCAGACTTCCCTCCCATAACCTCAGATCAAGCCACCACATTGCTGTAACCATGCACTTTCTGGTATCTCTGTCCTTGCTTGTCACGGTGCCCCTCCCAGAAGACATATTCTCTTAGGGCAGATATTTCCATTCTCTCCCCGCTGCAAAACAAAGCATTTTGTTTTCCACATTCCATAAGCTCAATAATTATCTGTCAATTGAATGAAAGAAAAAATAATTATCTGTCAATTGAATGAAAACAAAAAAACTTTTTTTTGTTTTTAACGGAGTGCTTTCCAAGAGCTGAGGACTGGATTTATCAATTCTGATTCTTTACTGGATATCAATTTGAAAATTCAAAGATTGTCCCCATGCCTCAGTTTCCCCATCTGTGACCACAGGTCAAGAATAATTCTTCCTAACCTGCTTTACCAGGCTACTTATTTTCACCCAAAAAGTGGCAATATTATGCTTGTTTTGTTTTGTATTGTGTTCTACTTTGAAGCAGGCTAAGTAAACAGAGACCTGGAGGATTCTGTTTGGAAGAGAAAGACCCTGGGCCCGTTACTTGGAGTTCATTGCCAACCCACGGGAGAGAGGCAGGTTCTCTCGCCAACCAGAAAAGAAACAGCTGTGGTGACAGATGTTGGTGGTGCTGATTATTCCAAGGCTGTTTGCATTCAGATTTCCCAGGCATTCTCGGTTTTTTGAAGTCAGTCTCTTTTGATGGGTTTCCCCAGGTCTTGGGGGTGAAAACAAACCGCTCTTCTTGTCCCACGCATTTCATTTATTTCCTCTGTCTACCCCACAAACACACATATAAAGGACACCCACCCAGCACACGCACTCCCCACACCCACGCGACCTCATGTTTCGTTTTGAACACGTTTCCTGGGGGAAAGAAACCTTTTCACTCCTCCTTAGGTTGCTTTGTGGTGTTGTAGGTATGTGTGTTGGAGAGGTGCGGGGAGATGTCTGGCCAAAGTACATCGAAGGCCAATTTCTCCAAAAGATATGGAAACTTCTGACCTCACCCAGGGACTTCAACAGAATACCAAAAAGGGGTGTCTCTGTTTCCTCCAAATGGAGTATTTACTTTGAGCTGGTAAAATGAATTAGTGAAAAGAAATGACACCTTCAGTTTCTGGGGAAGGGGTGATAAGTAAAATCAGAGGGGGGGATTCCCTCTTACCTCTTACCCTTACTCCTCAAAATCAAGGGGAGGATGGAGGATGGTGAGAGAGGGAGGATCCCACAGGGTGTTCAAAAATAGACCTTGCTAGAAAACAGGCTGCTCTTTTCTGGGATTAAAAGTTGCCTCATAATACTGTAAGGCCCATGTATATGCAAGCAGTTGGGAGTTATTACGGGCCTAAAATAGGAAACCATTCGCTTGATCTTTCGCTTCAATCCTATTAGGGGCCCCCTGGAGCTCGAGAGAGATACCAGCCTGTCATGTCCCTGTTGCTGTGACGACCCTGTCTTTATAGAACAAGAAAGAGAAATGGTAGTGATTGGCAGACCTTGCTTGCCCCTGTATGTAACACAAAGGGCGACAAAACGAAGAGGAAGTGAGGCCCTTCTCCGAGGTCTGACGCTTCTTAACCCTACACTACCTTCCACCTGGTCCCCGTCGCCCCCACCCCGACCTCCTCCAGACGGAAAGGAGAGGCCTCTGGCCGTTAAGTGCTAATACCCAAAGATCACAAATGACTTTTTTTGGGTCTAACTGCGAGTAATTTTTTTAAAGTCCGTCTTTTATCAACTTCGTCTGGAGAAAACATACGAGAGGGGCTGGAAGCGAAGACGGGGGCTGCTAAGGCGACGTTGTCAACCGGGCACTGTTTGCGGGACGCTGGGTGGGGCGACCCGGGAAGCGGCCGGGCCTGACAGTCGCCACCATATGGTGCCAGACTCCAACTCGCCGGTCATAAATAACCGCCTCCCTTTTCGGGCT
>NW_012115155.1:367951-368267 GCF_000951035.1 Colobus angolensis palliatus | reverse complement strand
CAGCACGCGGCGCACGGCTCTTTCCAAACGTCTTGCTGGGGACAAGCACCTTTCACTGAGGCTTACAACGCGCCCCGGCTCTGCTCAGGCGCCCGCTGTAGCCAAAACTGGGCTGCCGCCTCCCCACATCACACTACACCCGAGCCGTGGCGAGGCCCCGGGTTGCCCAAAGATTGACAACGATCAGGAGCTGAGTCTGCTTTCCCGGGGCCGCGTGGGGAGCTCTGTGCCCAGCACTTTTCTCTCCGACTCTTTGCTGGGGGGAAGAAAGAAAAGAAAGAAAAGAAAAGAAAAGAAAGAAAGAAAGAGAGAGAGA
>NW_012115155.1:361800-367856 GCF_000951035.1 Colobus angolensis palliatus | reverse complement strand
AGAAAGAAAGAAAAAGAAAGAAAGAAAGAAAGAAAGAAAGAAAGAAAGAAAGAAAGAAAGAAAGAAAGAAAGAAAGAAAGAAAGAAAGAAAAAAGTTTCTTTCGGGGGAAGCAGTGAAACAGGAAATGAAGATTCGCTCTGTAGTTTAGCTGAAAGGAAGCGCTGTCTGATCCTGACATGTATCGCATTTAAAATAAAATTCTTTTATCTTCATGCGTGCCAAGCCCCCAAACATTGTTCGGACTCCTACGGGGGAAAAGACGTCATAAAATGAGAATTTGTTTCATTGTGGGTCGCTCTGCCAACACCGGGCTTTAAAGGAACGCCAAACAAAGCGGGCGCCAGGAGGGGGCTTCCCAGGTGAGCCCGAGACGGGATCGAAACTCCTCTCCGGTCCACGAAAACGCCCAAGAATAAGTTGTTGAATAAAACTCACCCGTCCTCCTTGTAAACCCCCCAGTTTCCTTTCCAAAATCCCATCCCTCTCCCAAATAAATCACGAGCGGCTCTCTTCCCATGCCAAGCGCCCTTGGCTTCACAATAAGCCCGGAAGATTTTAAGCAAGGATGTTGGGGTTTGGGAACCGGGAGCGCGGGGCGTGGGACTCACTGCTGCCCTGGGTTCAGTGTTCTTGGTTCTTTTCCCGCCAGGCGTGATAAAGCAAAATATTTTAACTGCAACCTACAAGCTTGCTTTTTATCTTTTTTCCCCCTAACTTTTTTTTTCCCCTTCCAAGAAACAGATCAAGAAAAACTAATTACAAGGCACGGCACCAAAGTTAAATGAAAATGTAATCCGGCAATACAGAGAGAAAATTAATTTTTTAAAAGATAGATTTTAGTTAGAAACAAAAATACATTGTTCTCCTTGGTAACGTTTGTTAAACCTATGCTCGATTTCGGGCTGAAAAATCAGTACTAACCCAGAACTCTGAGGTCACTCTCTGGATGCGTTTTCTTTAGAAATTCTAATTCGAAAATGTTCAAGCCTTCATTTGGGTCTTTGTTTTGTTTTCTATATAAAAAGGTTTGGGGCGTTTTGGTTTTGTTTGTTTTGTTTTCTTTTTATTCAAAAATACTCCTCTGTTTAGATATAATAGAGTGGTCTTGGAGATTAAGAGAATTTATGAAAATATTTTTGATGGTGCCTTCAGTTGATATGTTACTGAAACATAAATTGTTTTTTAAAACTTTCTTCCTTTTAGGTGGATGTCCCATCTCTAAAAATGCTCTTAGCTATTGGAAACGTGGGCACCAGTGCGCACAGCTGATGAGCGGCTCTAAGCCAGGGCTTTTGCTTCCAGCAACTCCCCTCACACCAAATGAAGAGGGTTTTGTTATTTTGGTTGTTGTCAATGAAAGGTTTCTGTTTTGTTTTTTGTTTTGTTTTTGTTTGTTTTTAAACACTCTTGTTGGGTCTTCTACATCCTATATTATCTTCCTAGGAGAAGGGTTAATTTTCAATTCAAAAATGCATGTGCTGCTGCACAAAAGTCATAGTGTTTCATCCTAAAGATTTTCTTATGTCCAAATATTAAAATACTATAATGATTCTTTAATGGAATAAAATGTTTGTCCAATTAACCACTTATTTGCTATTTGTTAGAATCACTAGGAACATAGTCCAGTTCCTTAATGTAGTGTTTGTCCTAAGCCATTAAATACCCCATCTTAATTTTATTACATTAAGATATTCAAAATTATCTTCTTCAAATCTTTATGTCTTTTTTTTATTAGCTTGACTCACATCAACTGAGTCTCAGCAAGAAATAAGTTGACAGAAGTTAGACAACTTGAAGGGGAGTTATTTGCTTTTAAAAAGATTAAATATTCCTGTCTAATTTATTTTTAAATCTCTCTCTCTCTCTCACTCACTCTCTCTCTCTCTCTCTCTCTCTCTCTCTCTTTCTCTCTGTTTTACTGTACTTGGACAGGGTAGGGCTGGAAAAGAAAGCCACGTCCTCCTTTACTGTATCAGCAGTGAATTTGCACCACCTTCTGGTAGGTTAGAGAATGACGAAAACACCCGCTGCTTCCATAAAAGAATCCTTTTATTCACTGTAGTCTGTTGTCCTATTTGTAGCTGAACTGGAGCACCACTTAGCTTCTCAGAACACACAGCAGATCTCTCCTATACCCTGGTTTTATATAGATTCTTTGAACTGGGAAGTCTTTTCTTTTTCATATCCTTGAGAAGGTTCACAAAATCCCCAAGCAGTCCCTGCCTGTTAACTTACTGAAATGCCTGGCAGGAAAGTAAAGGACGGCTGTAGAATAGTCACTTCCTATTCTATTTTGGCTGTCCTCTGTAGAGTGTTTGAAAACAAATTGGAGGCTATAACTGTAGCTGCAGAGAAACAAACGCTTCTCTTTCTTGGTTTCATAAGACCCTCATTACCCACAATTAATCATAATGACATGCTGTATTCAGGCTCCTTGCTGGGGTCTGCGAGGAGCACACAGATGCGGCTTTCTGTAGATTTCAATCCCTTCTGCAGTATGGATTTCAGGGTACAAAGCTTGTTAGCACACATTACCAGCCCCTGGATCTGCTGTTTCTCTCAAAAGTGCTGGTCAGCACTAGAGTGTGGAGGATTTCCCAGACTTCAAATGCGGAACACTTTTTCATGGCCTTCCTGCCTGGTGATAAAGACCACAGGGTGCAAATGTTGATACTTCTTTCTCAAAGCCAAGCTAGATATTTAAAAATGGTATACCCAGTAAAATGCAGCATGCATACGTGTGTGTTACATCTATCTTACGTGAAGGTCTCTTATTCAAGAAGACAATAAACTTGATGGTGCGCACTACAGAATATGTGGAAAAGTGAAGACTATGTTCTAGTAACATAGAGCCCCAAATGCTTTTCCTGCAAAACTGAGCTCAGAGACAGAATGATGCTCAATTGGGTTAAATTAGTGAAATCATTTGCTGAATTATTAATCTTATGTTAACCAACTGAGCCCCTGATAGGTGCCAGGTCTGTGAAGCTGAAACAACCATGCTGGCTATCGTGGGCTAGTTGCAGTTGTCTATACCTGAATCAGCAGGGGCTTTCCAGCTAATTGTGTTAAAGGCATCTACCTACACAAGGCTGTTTATTACTTGCATGATGTTAAAACAACCCAAACAAGAAAGACCAATAATTATTTTGTCATCACCTTACTCAAAGGTCTTTATTACAAACTTAAGAAGATTGTGAAGAAAGTACATGGAGAAACCTACAAACTTTCTCCATGAATATTCCAACACAAGACTGAGATAAAGGTGAAAAAGGCCATGTTCTTAAATGCAGATACTTAATGTTGTGAAGACATCAATCCTCAAATTTATATACAGACGGCCGTCCATACCCATGGATTTCATATTTGTGGATTCAACCAACCTCAGATGAAAAACATTCAGAAAAAAAGTTGAGTCTGTATTGAACATGTACAGACTTTTTATCTTGTCATCATTTCCTAAACAATACATTATAACAACTATTTACATGGCATTTACACTATATTTGATATTATAATTAATTTAGAGATGATTTAAAATATACAGGAAGAAATATGTAGGTTATATGCAAATACTACACTATTTTATATCAGGTACTTGAGTATTTGAGGATTTTGGTATTTGAGGGAGGTCCTGGGACCAATCCCCCAGAGATACTGAGGGATGACTTTGTATAAAAATGAAACCAATAGCATGAGTGATTTAGAAGGGTGGGATAGAAGAGAATTTGGCAAAGTAATTCTAAAGTTCACTTAAGAGAATAATGCAATGAAAATAGCAAAGACCTATTTGGAAAAAGAATAAAACTTGACCTAATGATATGTTCTATAAAACTACAACTTTAATAGGATGGTACTGGTATGAAAATCAGACCAAGCAATTAAACAAATAAAGAGTACAGAAAGGATGTATTTTATTAAAGGACGTATTTTATGTATTTAAAAAATTCAATGTAAGATAAAGTTGACATCTCAAACCAACAGCCTGAATTGCAGACTGTTTACTAAACATTGCCGGAAAAATGTACTATCCATTTGTTAAAAGGAATACATACTTTAACCAAAAATAAATTTCATATTGCTGAGGAGTTACCTTCAAAGATTACATTATAAAAAGGAAATCAGCAATAGTCACAATCGTCATCTGACAGCAGAAACAAAGTGCACCAGCTAATAAATATAAGAATGGATTGGGGACATGCTAACCAAGAACGTAGTGAGGCACTCTTTTAATCCAGTACCCATACATATGCCATTTTAGAGACCATAACACTATTCGATTGACAAAAATTTTAAAAATCTAGCAATACCAAGTGTTGGAGAGGATGTGGTCCCCTGGGATCTTTTAAACAGGGTTTGTGGAAAGGAAAGATGTATAATCCCTTCGAAAACAGTTCGGCACATACCATATAACCCAGCAATTCTATTCCTGGGTACAGACCCAACAGAAATCTTTTCACCTGCACACCAGAAAAAAATACGTAAATGCATTCAGAACAGTAATAGGCATGATAATGACTGGAATGTCTATAAATGGGGCTGTGTATGAAAAACTGTGGTATATGGACGGAACTGAATATATGCAGCAGTCGAAATATGGTAGGACACAGTTAAATAGCAATTAGCCTGAGCAGAATAATATTAAGTGGAGCAAAAGCTAGTGCCAGAAGATTACCTGCAGCGTAATGCTCTTTTTATACAAATGAAAACAACTTGAATAAAATATGTACTTCCTAGGAAAGCACATCAATAAGATGAAACTATATATTTAAAAGAAAAAGATAAACAGACTTCTGAATATGTTTCTCAAGTAGAAGGAGGCAGGACGATGGGAGGTGTACAGATCACACAGAAGAATATAAATTATTTCAAGATCCTAGTTATTATATTAAATGATGGGTTCATGGATGTTTCCCACATTTTTAAAATCGTGAGATTGAATACACATGTGCCATGTGTGCACCAATGGTGAGAGTGTGTCACAAATAAGCAATTCTTTGCACCCAAGATTCAGTACAAATTAAATAAAATAAAACATGAAAAATATAAAGGCGGTCAATTTTCCTAGGAGGAAGCTTCTTATGGACAAACCAACAATTGCAAAAAGCATAAAGATATTATTGCCACCTAAAATATGACTACCTAAAACTCTTAAAAGTTTTCATATCAAAAAACATAATTTAAAGTATTAAAAGCTGAACAAATTAATAGAAATATTTTTAATCTGGGTGTAGTGGCACTTACGGAGGCTGAGGCAGGAGGATCACTTTAGGCCAGCATAGGCAACATATGGGACCCTGTCCCTACAAAAAGTAACAACAACAACAAAAAAAATTAGCTGGATGTGATAGTGTGTTCTTGCAGTCCCAGCCACTTGAGAGGCTGAGGTGGGAGTACTGCTTAAGCCCAGGAGTTCAAGTCTGCAGTGAGCTATGATCACGCCACTGCACTCTAGCCTGGGTGACAGAGTGAGATCCTGTCTCTAAAATATGCATTATATATATATATGCATTATATATATATATATAATATACACACACACGTACATATTTACTATGTGTGCAAAAGAGTTAATTACTTTACTATATAAAAATTCCTTCAAAGTAACAAAGACATCCTAAGTGAGAAATGGACAATAAATATAAACTGGCAAGGCACGAAAGAATATATATAAATGGCCAATAAATACACGAAAAATATGTTCCAATTCATTATTTTACTTTATTTTATTTTAAAAGGGAAAAATTACTTTAAAAATAGAGATGAGGTCTCACTATGTTGCCCAGGCTTGTCTCGAACTCCTGAGCTCAAATGATCCTCCCACCTCAGTCTCCCGAAGTGCTGGGATTACAGACAGGAGCCATCGCACCCTGCCCTAGTCATTATTAATCTAAGAAAGGAAAATTAAAATAACAATAAAACATAGCAAAGATAGAAATGGTTGGTAACTCATGGTGTTGGCAAGGGAATGAGGTAATGGGTTTCTTCCTACAAGCCAGTGTCAATTATTGCACTATTTTTGGATTTCTTTTTTTTTTTTTTTTTTTTTTGAGAC
>NW_012115155.1:346078-361602 GCF_000951035.1 Colobus angolensis palliatus | reverse complement strand
GTCTCGATCTCCTGACCTCGTGATTCGCCCGTCTCGGCCTCCCAAAGTGCTGGGATTACAGGCTTGAGCCACCGCGCCCGGCCTATTTTTGGATTTCAATCATAATCAAAATCATAATAGTAGCTAACATTTATTGAGATTTTATAGTGTACTAAGTTTTCCTCCAAGTGCTTTACATGTGTTTAATCCCCACAACAACTTCAGAAGGTAGGAATTAGTATTATCTACATTTTTCAAATGGATAAAACTTTGAAACATGTATTTAAAGCCTTCAAATTGTGCTTATTATGCCACAATAGCAACCTCTTATGCCTAAATTGTTCATGATAAATTCAAAGAGGACTGGCATCTTTTAAACATTTTCTTCTTGTCCATATACTGAACTGTCTCATAAATTCAATGCTTCCAAATATTGATTCTTTCTATACCTTGGATTCAAAGGAGTCCAAAAAATGTGAAAAAATATATAAGCCATTGACCAGCTATTCAATTTCTAGGGATGTTTACAAGGAAGTGAAAGAATATATGTCAAAATTTAGCTACAAGGACAGTCATCCCTGTGATTGCCGAAATAACAAAATTATAATAACTCAAATGTCCAAACAATAAGAAATTGGTTGAAGAAGTATATTCATAGGATGCAGTTGTCTGCAATCCTTTTTTAGGCCTATCAAATTGTTTTTTGTTGTTGTTGTTTTTATTTGTTCATCCTAGAGTCTACTTCCAGATCAAATTGTTTAAATTAAACATTTATTTTGAGACATTTATAGATGCATGAGCAATTTTAAGAAATAATACAGAGAGAGCTCATGTACTCTTTACCCAGTTGCCCTCAATGGTAATATCTTAGGAAACTATAGAACAATATCACAAGATACAGAAAGTTTCCAACACCACAGGATGTTTTTTTAAAAGGTGTTGCCTTTTTATAACCATACCCACTTGGCTCCCACTTTCTCTCTTTAACTTCTAGCGACCACTACTCTCTTTCTTCATTTCTATAATTGCATCATTTCAAGAATGTCATATAAGTGGAATTATACAGTATGCAACTGTCTGGGATTGGCTTTTTTTTTTTTTTAACTCAGCATAATTCTCTGGATATTTATGCAATGCACTGCTTTTTATTGCTGAATAGTATTCCATGGTATGGAAGTACCACATTTGTTTAACCGTTCAGCCACTGAAGGACAGCCAGATTCTATTCACTTTGAGGGCAATTACAAATAAAGCTACCCTAATCATTCATTTGCAGGATTTGTGGGAACATAGGTCTTCATTTCTCTGGGATAAATGCACAGGAGTGAATTGCTAGGTTGTATGGTGGTGGTTTCAGGTTTAGTTTTTTAGGAATGGCCAGCCAGCTTGTATCCAGAGTGGCTGTACCATTTTACATTCTCACCAACAATATATGAATGCTCCATTTTCTCTGCATTCTCATCAGAATTTGGTGTTGACACCAATTTTTATTTCAGCTCTTCTGACAGTGAGTAGTGCTATTTCGCGAGGTTTTAATTTGCATCCCTTAATGGCTAATGAAGTTGAACACCTTTGATGTGCTTCTTTGCCATCTGTATATCTTCTCTGGTGAAGTTTTTTTTATGTCTTTTGTCCATTTTCTAATCAGGTCATTCCCTTGTTGAGTTTTGATAGTTTTTTATACATTCTGCATACCAGCCCTCTGTCAGATGTGTGGCTTATAAATATTTTCTTTCACTCCGTAACTTGTTTTTTTTTCTTATTAACAGAGTCACAGAACAGACGTTTTTAATTTTAAAGCACAATTTATTTTTTCATTTTATGAATTAAGTTTTTGGTGTCAAGTCTAAGAGTATCTTACCTAGCCCTAGACCCAGAAAAACTATCCTGTTTTTTTGTGGGTTTTTTTAAGGCAGAATCTCTCTCCATCACCCAGGCTGGAGTGCAATGGTGCAATCTCAGCTCGCTGTAACCTCCACCTCCCGGGATCGAGCGATTCTCCTGCCTTAGCCTCCCAATTAGCTGGGATTACAGGCTTGCGTCACCACGCTTAACTAATTATTTATTTTATTTTATTATTATTATTTTTTTAAGTAGAGACAGGGTTTCACCATGTTGGCTGGGCTGATCTCAAAACTTCTGACCTCAGGTGATCCACCCACCTCAACTTCCCAATATCCTTTTTGTTTGTTTGTTTTTTGTTGTTTTTTGAGATAGAGTCTCACTCTGTTGTCCCCGCTGGAGTGCGGTGGTGCGATCTCAGCTCACTGCAAACTCTGCCACCCAGGTTCAAGCAATTCTCCTGCTTCAGCCTCCTGAGTAGCTAGGATTACAGGCACCTGCCACCATGTCTGGCTAATTTTTGTAGGTTTTAGTACAGTTGGGGTTTCAACATCTTGGCCAAGCTGGTCTTGAATTCCTGACCTGGTGATCCACCCACTTGGCCTCTCAAAGTGCTAGGAGTACAGGCGTGAGCCACCACACCAGGCCTATCCTGTTTTTTAAACAAAAGTTTTATGGTTTTATGTTTTACATGTGAGTCCACATTTAATTTTGAATTAATTTTTGCATAAGGTGTAAGACATAGGTCAAAGTTCATTTTGTGTCCATTGTTCCAGCACTGCTTATTGAAGTGGCTATTCTTCTTCCATTGAATTATCTTTGCATGTTTCTCAAATATCAGATGACCATACTGGGTCTGTTTTTGAGTTCTTTATTCTGTCCCATTGACGAATATGTCTGCCCCTCTACCAATACTACACAGTCTTGAAATCTGTAGAATTCTTATATAATAAGTCTTGAAATTAGGTAGACTGATTCTCCAACTTTATTTTCTTTTCCAAGATTGTCTTAGTCATTCTAGTTCCTTTGCCCTTCCAGCTAAATTTTAGAATAATTTTGTCTGTGTACACACAAAAAAATCCTTGCTAGGATTTTATAGGAATTGCAAAAAACCTGTATATCAATTTAGGGAGAAATGACTATTTTACTATGATGAATCTCCCAATCCATGAACATAGTATGTCTCGCTCTTTATTTGGAACTTTCTAAACTTTCATTATCATTGTGTAGTCTTTAGGATATAAGTAATATACATGTTTTCTTAGATTTATATCCAAGCATTTGTGTTTTTTGAGTGATTGTAAATGGTATTGTATTTTAAATTTCCATTTCAACATGCTTACTGCTAACATATAGAAATGCAGTTGATTTGTTTGTGTTGATCTGCACTCAGTGACCTCGCTGAACTCACTTATTAGTTACAAACAAAACAGTTTTGATCTATTTTGTTTGTGTATTTCTTGAAATTTTCTGCATAGACAATTATGTCATCTGCAAACAGGAACAGTTTTATTTGTTCCTTTCTAATTTGTATGTCTTTTCCTTTTCTTGTCTCATTGCAATAACTAGAACTTTCAGCACTACCTGGAATAAAAGTGGCGAGAGTTGACATCCTTATTATAGCCCCAGTTTTAGAGAGCAGGCATTAAGTCATTTTTTTTTTTTTCTCACAAATAGCACTTTTTATTTGCCACTATTTGAAGTCTGAACTTTAAACAGATTCTTGGGCTGGTGGTTCATATCCATCAGCTCATTCAACTTTAGCACCTGTCTCATCCCCAGTGGCTTTTCCAGAACTACTGCCTTCACCATGAAGCTCCATGAGCTTTCCCAGTTCAAACTTGGGCTTCTTCAGCACTTTTACTTTCCTAACGAAGACTTCATGGAGAGGATAAACAGATTGGCAAGCCTTTTCTGTGTCTTTCCCAATGCTATCTGGAATCAATTTATTGACCACTTCTTTCAAGTCATTTGTCTGCACCTCTCGGATCATGACTTCCATCATCATCTCCCGGATTTGGCGGACCCGCTGGTGCTGAGCATAAGAGGTCTTATGTATCTGATTGTTGCATTTTTCAGTAAAACCAACACAGAACAGATGAAGCAAGTAACCATCGGTAGTCTTGACATCAACATGAGCTTCAGTCATTGTCTGCCATTTTTTGACCATGGAACACATCTTGTCACAGGTAAGATCCATGGCATGGAAGTTAGTCAGGCAGTTTTTACCCTGAACATCTTCAGTAATCAGCTTGAATTTTCTAAATGCAACTTAATCATTCTGCACATCAGCAAGACTCACTTCAAACACATGACCCTTGAGACCATCAGATGCAATTTTGGTTCCTTGGGTCCTGGTGATAAGTGTCTTTCCAATATTTCTTATACTGAACGTAGCAGGTGCTTTCACATCATACCAATATTTCTTTAAAAATGGATCAACCACTTTCTTCTTGGCTCCCTTTTTGCCACCTTTCGTAAGGCGCTTGTTTTTGCCAACTGCCATGGTGCTGGTCAGAGAGCCAAAAGGCAAGTCTTTCACAACTAAGCATAATTTTAACTCTAGGGACTTAAAAATAAATGTTTTTTATTAAGTTGAGGAAATTTCCTCTATTTCTACTTTTCTATAAGTTTTGTCATAAATGGGTGTTGAATTTTCTCAAATGATTCTCTGTATCTATTGTTAAGGTATTTTTCTTATTTAGCTTGTAAAATGGTGGATTACATTGATTGCTTTTTGAATATTGAACCAATCTTGCATTGCTGGAACAAAGGTCATTTGACCATGTTGGTATAATTCTTTGTATGTTTTTCTAAATTCTATTTTCTAATATTTTGTTAAGTACTTTTGTACCCACATTCACAAGAGTCTATACTTTTTTTGTACTGTCTTTGGTTTTGGTATCAAAGTAATATCAGCCTCATAAAATAAATTGGAAAGCTGTCCCTATTGTATCTGCTCAGAGAGATTATGTAAAATTGGTACTAATTTTTCTTTAAATATTTGGTAGAATTCTCTAGTGAAAACATATAGGCCAAGAGTTTTTTATGGGAGTTTTAAAATTATGAATTCCATTTTCTTAACAGTCACAGGCCTACTGAAATTACCTATTTCATACGGGATGAGTCGTGATAGTTTGTATTTTTCAAGAATGCGAGTCACTTCATCTTCTTGTGAAATTTATGCGTGTAGAGTTGTTCATAGTACTCTCTTATTATCCTCTGAATGCCTTCAGGGTTTGTAGTGATATCTCCTGATATTGGTAATGTGTAATGTTTTTTCTTGCTACAGATTTATCCATTTTATTGATCTTTTCAAAGAACCAAGTCTTTATTTCATTGTTTTTTCTATTTTCTGTTTCTATTTCATTGATTTCTATTCTTATCATTTTTATTTTTTTATTTCCATCTTTTTGCCTGCTTTGGTTTTAAGTTTGCTCTTCTTTTTTAGGTTCTTGAGGTGGAAGCTTATATTATTGATTAGAGACTTTTCCTCTTTTCTAATATTCGGATTTAGTAATATAAATTTCCCTCTCAACAATGATTTCTCTGTATCCCACAAATTACGGTATGATATGATATAATTTTATTTTCATTCAGTTCAATGTATTATTTATTACTCTTGAGACTTTGACTTTGATCCATGGATTATTTAGAATAATTGTGTTGTTTAGTTTCCAAGGGCTTGGAGATTTTTATGTTATCTTTATGTTATTGATTTCTAGCTTGATTTCATAGTGATTGGAGAACACATTTTGCAAGATTTCAGTCGTTTTAAATGTGTTGAGGTTTGTTTCATGACCCAGAGTATAATCTATTTTGATGGCTGTTCCAAGGGCACTTAGAAAGAGTACCTATTCTGCTGTTGTTGAGTGGAGTGCTCTATAAATGTTGATTTCATTCTTTTGATTGATAGTGTTGTTGAGTCTTCTATATTGTTGCTAATTTCCTATCAATTGTTCTATCAATTATTAAGAGAAAGATGAAACATTCACCTATTTATGAATTTGTCTATTTCTCCTTTAATTGCTATCAGTTTTGGCTTTGCATATTTTCAGATCTGTTGTTTGTTATACATTTAGAATTGTTATATCTCATTAGATTTATCCTTTCATCATTGTATAATGTCCCTCTCTGTCTGACAATTTTCTTTATTCTGATTTCTACTTTATCTGAAATTAATATAGCCACTTGTGTGTTCCTTTGATTGATAAATGTATCATATCTTTTTCAATTTTTTTACTTCCAACTTGCCAATAACATTATATTTGAAGTGAATTGCTTTTAGTTAGCAGACCGCTGGGTCATGCTTTTTGATTCGCTCTGTCAGTTTTTGTCTTTTAATTAATATTTTATGATCCTTTACATTGAATTTATACATTAATATATTAGAGCTTAAGTCTACGATATAATTTTTTGTTTTCAGCTTATTCTGTTTTCACTGCTATTTTCTTGAACACTATAGAATTCCACTTTAATTCATCTATGTTTTTGAGTATATTTCTTTGTATAGATTTGTACTGATTACTGTATTATACATCCATAACATATCACAGTCTACTAGTGATAACATTTTACCAGTTTGGTTGAAATATAAAAATCTTATTCACTTAACCTCTATACCCTCCCCCCATTTATAAAATAATTACCTTGAATTTTTTTCCACCACATTTAGAACCACATCAGATAGTGTTACAATTTTTTTTCAATCATCAAACATAATTTGGAAAACTCAAAACAAAGAAAACCTATTGTATTTAGCTCTATTTTTGCTTATTCTGTTCGTTCTTCTTTCCTAATGTTCTGAGGTTCCTTCTTTTATCATGACCTTTCTGTTTGCAGCATTTCCTTTAGCTACTCTTTTAGGGTAGATCTGCTGGCAACAAGTTCACTTAACTTTCCTTTGTCTGGAATGTCTTGATTTCTTCTTGCAGCACCTGAAAAATACCGTGCCACTTTCTTCTGGCCTTCAAGGTTTCTGATGAGAAATCTGTTGTCATTCTAATTGTTTTTTTTCTTGGAAGCAAGGCATCTTTTTCTTTTCTTTTTTTTTTTTTTATGACTCCTTGCAAGATTTTTTCTTTGTTTTTAGTTTTTAGACGCTTAATTATGACTTGGCTTGGTGTAGATTTCTTTGGTTTATCCTGTTGGAGATTTGCTCCACTTCTTGAATCTGTTGGTTTCTGTTTCTTGCCAAAGCTTGGAAATTTTTAGCCATTATTTTTTCAAGTACTTTTTCAGTCCCACCCCCTTTTCTTCTTCCTTCAAGATTTTAGTAACACAACATTAGATCTTTTGTTACAGTTCATGGTCTCTGAGCCTCTATTCATTTTTTTTTTCAGTCTATTTTCTTTCTGCTGCTTAAATTTGGTAAAATTGCAATTGTTCTTTCTTTGAGTTCACTGATCCTTTCCTTTGTTTCCTTCTTTCTGCTGTGGAGCTCATCCACTGAGCTTCTTATTCTGGTTATTGTATTTTTCAGTTCTAAAACTCTCATTTGGTTCTTCTTCATATCCTCTAATTCTTTACTGAGATTTTCTGTTTCTTTTCTGAGGCTTACTATTTTTAAATTGGCTTCCAGTGAGTTCATAATTGCTCATGGAAGCATTTTTATGAAGACTGCTTTAAAATGTTTGTCAAATTATTCTGACATCTCTGCCATTTCTGTGTTCACCTCTATTGATGGTCTTTTCATTCAGTTTGAGACCTACCTGGTTCTTGGTATGACAAGTGATTTTTGTTTGAATCCTGCACATATTTATATCATTAAGAACCTCTAGATCTTATTTAAGACTTCTACCTTAGTTAGCTTTCTCTGACATCACTCCAGCAGGAAGAGGAGGGATACTACTTTATTATTTCCCATGATGGTAGAAGTCCAAGTTCCCCATTCAATCACTCCCCGTGGAAGGAATCTTATCCTTACTACTGGGCAGTAAGATGTTGCTCCCCGCTAACATCGTGATGTTGGGGTAGAAGGAGAACTTGATATCAGGAAAAGCTGAGAGTCTTGGCTCCCTATTTGACCTTCTCTAATACTGCTCCTGTGTGTGGGTGTTGAAGCACCTCATTACAGGCTTTGCTAGCATGCGTAGGACTGGTCCACAGTTTATCCTGCGGTGTTTGGCCAGAGTGTAATAATTATCACGTAAATATATTCTACCTTGCTAGGCTGCCCCTTTACTGAAACTTTACTAGAAAGATAAGTTTTTGTTTTGTTTTGCTTTGTTTTGCTTTTTTTTTTTTCTTTACTTTTTTTTTTTTGGTCTGTGCCCCTTAGAATTTCCAGGTTGTCAGCTTCTTCAGCTCTAACATTGGGATATATAAGGTTAAAACAACAACAAAATAACCAGGAAATTCATCAGTGAGTCATTGTTTAGGTCCTGAAGTCTCTATCCAGTCAGCCTTTTTCTATCCACTTTTCAGTCTTCTTATATGTGTTTTATACATAATGCTCAAGGTTTCAAGTTGTACTCAGAGGAAGGAATAAGGAAAATTTTATCTACTCCATCTCCCCAGAAGTGGAAGAGTCTAGAGTTCTTTTAAATGACATAAAAATGTAACTATTGATGTGGAAATTTTCTCATAATATGTTGCTAAGTCAAGCTGTAAAACACTGCAATTATATCTTTACAAGTAGAATGTGTATTTGAAAGTCTAGAAGAGTGTCCAGAGTCATTATCAGTGATTAACTTCCAGATGTGGGGATCATAGCTGATTTTCATTTTCTTTTATTTATCAGTATTTTCTGATTTTTGACTTGAAAAGTACTTGCATAAGTTTAAAAAGCATTTAAAAGTATAAAATGAAATGAAGTATTTGCATATATTAGAAATAATAACTATAATATTAGCTAGTTTATTGAGCGGCCACCATTTTGGGTCAGATGAAATATTGAGTAGTTTATATGCACTATTTCATTTAATCTTTACAGAGATAAGATAGGCTTTATGCACCCCATTTTACAGGTGGAGAGACAAGTTTGGCAAAGTTGAGTCACTTGACTATGTTTACAGAGTTAGTAAGAACTGGGATACTAACTGAGGCTTTCTGAATTCCTGCTACCTCCTAATAATCACTGATATATTTGTGGTGCTTTATAGTTTACAAAGCATGTTTCACACACGCTCGCATTTAGTTCTCCCGGTAACCTAGAGGTGAAGTTGAAGGGAACGCCAAAACCTGGCCTCCAGAATTTGCTTTCCATCTAGGCCTTCAATGAGATTCAGATTATCACAAAATGAGAGTGGACTAGATGAAGTCTCTCCAACTCATTTTATCCAACTTGCCCTCGGGGTTGCTCTCTGGAATCTTACCATCCGCAAGGCTACCTACAGGGACCTAAACATCCTGTGTCCACAGAGTCCCCCATGAAGAAGACAGGGCCAGTTCAGCAGATGGGTAGAGAAAACACACCCCAAGGGTCATCGGACAGCAGTGCTACCACAAGGGAGACAGGGGCCTGGGTCCCCTCCCTACCCGAGTAGAAACACATCACTCATAATCCAGATTCGGCTGTGAGCCCCTTGTTCTTTATTTCCTCCTACCTCAAGCTCCAGAGGGAGAAATTCTGCATCATCCCTGGGAGGGAGAGATGGACTAAGTAGGCAACATGTTTGGAAGTAGCCATGTTTGTCTTCCAAGCTCTCCCACTTTCTTTTTATTACCCAACCCCTATTATACTCAGGAAGTGTCCTCTCCCTACCTTACTAACCTCCAGGGCCCAGGAAGGACTTCTTTCCCATCTAGAATTTGTTCACTCACATGCCGTTTTGTCTTCATACACGTTCTGTTTGGCTCACATGATATTAGTTGGTTTTTAGTTGGCCAGTTAGTTTGATGTGAATTAATTGACGTATAAAAAGTAAAAAAATTCATAGAATTCAGTGTCTGGGTTATCTCATAAAGCTGGAAGATCTGGCACTATGGGTCATGTGGCTTCATGGTGCCAAGGTGCTAGAGCTGAGTGGCACCCACTCCCTCACTGAGGCCCATTCTTTCCAGTTTGCTACAGTCCCCACTGCTCTCTCTTATGAATAGTCACAGTTCACTGATTACCTAACAAAAGATATACTTTTGTGTACCCTGTTATCAGTTAATTCCTCCTCTTTTCTCTGCCTCCATAAAACACTGTTTTTCTCTCAGATTTATCAAAGGTCTTCAAAGGGAAGCAATCTGATCAAACGTGTTGCCACCGTTTGCTTGCCACACTTGCTACCGAAGTCTGCTCCCAGACCAACAGCCTGGCATCACCTGGGAGCCTGCTATGAATGCAGACTCTCAGGGCCCACCCCAGACCTCCTGTATCAGAATCTGCATGTTAACAAGATCCCCATTCGTATGCATGTCAGCATTTGAGAAGTGCTGTCCCATGCAGCTCTTTGCCCCTTATCCCACCCAGGGTGTGCTCAAAGAGAAAAGTTTATGACACTAATCAGAGAGATTTTAATGTGAATAAGTGAAGCTGAAGACATGTCATAGATTTTAAGGGAGATCTATTCAGATTCACTGACTTTACAGTCTACAAGAGACTCTGGCAATATGCTCACGATTGATAGCCCAGCTCTTACTTTGTGGCCAAAAACTTGGAAGCTTGGAGAGGGGAGCTGTCTTGTCCAAACTCAAAACCTAGTAGTAGAGCTAACAGGAAAGAGAGGGGAGGCTTTCTTGCAATGTTGTCAGAGGAAGAGAAATGACACTACTCCTAGGTTACTGATCTCAGATTATTTGGGATTATTCCAAGCAACTGATATTTACCGTTGGTCCTGCTTTGTCTACATAGGTGGCTCTCAACTTGAGTGTGCAGCAGAATCACCTGCAGAACTTGGTCAACTGATTGCTGGACACTATGCACAAGTATGTGGATGCCTCGGGCCTCAGGCCAAGCTGCTTCTGCCCCTCCCATATACAGCTATGCCAATGCTTCAGCTGACGGGTGAACCTCGGGAAGGATGGTCCACAAAAGAGGTCCATGCAGGTCCTGATTGAGGGCTGGGAGCCATTCAAGAAGGGAATCTCAGGGTCCCAGAACCCAGAGTGAGGCCAAGAAGGTGGAGGGCATGGCCTCCGTATGGGCACTACCCTTTGACCCTCAAGACTCCTCACCCCATCAGCAGGGCACAGCTAGAAGCAGCCAGAGCTGAGTCTCTAAGCCTTGCTACTCAAAATGCAGCTGGACCCCAGCAGTATCTGCATCGCTCTGGAGCTCGTTAGAAAGGCAAAATCTCAGACCCCACCTCAGGCCTCCTAAATCAGAATCAGCATTTTAACAAGACCCCTGGGACATCTGGGTGCACACAAAGTGTAAGCAGTGCTGGCCTGTGTACAGGACCAGGCGGGGCCCTCTTACCTGGGTCTGGGGTCAGTGCTAGTTATGGAGAAAAGGAAGAATGCTTTAACGTGTCATTGGGCCCCGCATAGAATCTGCTAAACAGTCGGCAAACGATTAATATTTGTTAAATTTGATCAAGTTCACTGCAGAATCAGATGAGTTATCTCTAACTGTATTTGAATTTATTCTCCCAAATGACCATTTGGTAATGTAACATTGCTAAAACAAAATAGTGCATTTGAGGGTATGGGGGAGAGAGAGGGAATGGTCATGCCGCTTATTGTGCTAGCCTGTTGGTTGCGCGGTACTGACTGGTTAGCCAAAGAGTAGCCCTAGACAGAAAAGATCTCAAGCTGGTGTGCTGCTTGAGACCTAATGCAGCCTAGATGGTTTCTTGGTATTAAAATTGGTATTTTCTAGCCTCTCTTATAAAATAGAATAACCTGTAAATATTGAATCTATACCCACAAATGTCCACAATTGCTGGAGCTGAGTTCTGCCCCTTTCCGCATGGATGAGCGCACTCCATGTCCCAGACTCCAGCCCTCTCAGCTTTCACCATCTTCTTTACTGATGTTTACTGGCTATGCTGCTCATTCTTGTGGGCATTTATTTAGCCTTCTTTGCTACAGAAAGCACCAAAATTTGGCTACTGTAACAGAAAAAGCAAAACCCCTCAGAACAAGAAAATTTCAGCTGAAGCATGCATTCAAGTATTTGAATGCATACTTTAAGGACATGGTTGGTCCTGATGTCTATGAGACATGTAGAGCAAACATTTTATTTCAGTGCTCCTCAGGGTGACTGACTCATTGATGGGGTGCCCAGCTACAGTTTTAAACCTGGAGCTTTTGGTGAGGATGTCCCCTTTCCCATCCAGACACTTTCCAGGAGGTACATCCAGCCTTCATCTGCTTTGCCAATTAATGGGCCTAAGAATAAAAATCACAAAGGAAAACAAGGACAATTTCCCATACCCACATTAATATTCTAAAATATTAGAACAGATTCTACCTGCTTACATCCCTTATCTTTGGTTATTGGAAAACCAACATCCCTAAATTCTATTCTACATGGTGATTAACATTATGGTATGCATTATTTTGAAAAGGCCTGTAAGAACACATACACACACACACACATGTGCATACATAGATTAATATGCATATCTGTATACATGTGTAGATGTATGTATGTGTATATGTACATATATTGATATATATCTGTGTGTATAAAGAGTCCTATCTATCAATCTATCTATAGAAATTGATTAAACAATGTCAGTTCCCTAAGTACACTTTAGGATACTTGGGAATGTTCAGAGACACCATAGGGACATGTCCCCTCACAAAATATCCAGGGACACATTGGCTGGGTATCCCATGGGACGCTGACTGACAGCACCTCTTCCTTGGTGCTTTTTCCTAAGTTAGTTCTTACATTTTTTTCTGATACTGGTTCAGTGTAGAAGGAAAAGGTTAAACCTTCTAATCCCTTCCTAGGCAGAACTGAAAGGATTTGGGCCTCTGATCATCAGCACTGCAAACTTCATTGGATTTATTGAACTGCATGATTATAACCAGGAAAAAAAAAAAAACAACAAACTTACGGAGTACTTGGGAGATGAGTAGTTTGAATGGAAAGTAAGACATGAATAATTAATGGGATTAAGCGAGAGAGTACCTACGTTTATTTTAAGGTGCCCCTGACAGCTCAAAGGGGTTTTAAAAATCCTTAAGACTTTAAGGATGCATCATCTCTGTGGAAAGTCACACCAGCTTTTCATGTATTAGTTCAACTCCAAAAGTCCTGAAATAACTGGGAATGTGTCTGAGATCCAGCGCCTCTGATCATCACCACGCCAAACTTCATTGGATTTATTGAACTGCATGATTATAACCAGGAAAAAAAAAAAAAAAAAAACTTATGGAGTACTTGGGAGATGAGTAGTTTGAATGGAAAGTAAGACATGAATAATTAATGGGATTAAGCGAGAGAGTACCTACATTTATTTTAAGGTGCCCCTGACAGCTCAAAGGGGTTTTAAAAATCCTTAAGACTTTAAGGATGCATCATCTCTGTGGAAAGTCACACCAGCTTTTCATGTATTAGTTCAACTCCAAAAGTCCTGAAATAACTGGGAATGTGTCTGAGTTCTAGGGTGGAAAAATACAAGTGTGGAGGCTTTGTCTGACATTTTAGGTACCACTGTTGAGGATACATTGCAAGAAAAGTATATCAGGGCCACAGGCCACCTCTGAGAAGAGGCTATTGTGGAAACTACAGAGACCTGGAATGCAATCATGGCGTTGCTCCTAACTGGAGAGTAGCCATGGGCAAGTCCCTTCCCCTCTCCAGTCTTCACTTTCTTGCATCTATAGTAAGAAGATTGGCCCAGGAGACTCTCAGCTCCGTCCCTGCCCTTGACTCTGCCCAGCCACGATGCAGTAGACTGAAAAATAATCCCCAAGGTTTCCTGGTGCTAATCCCAGATCTATGAATGTGATCTTAATATGGAAAAAAGGACTTCAAAGATATGATTAAGGATTTTGAGAAGTGGTGTTTATTCTAGATAATCTGAACAGGCCCTAATTATCACCACAAGGGTCCTATAAGGGGAAGATACAGATAAATCTGACACAAAAGAGGAGAGACAGTGATAGCAGAGCAGAGACTGGAGTGATGTAGCTATGGGTGAAGCAACACAGGCAGCCACCACAAAGTAGAAAAGGGAAGGAATAGACTCTGCCCTGGGACCTCAAGAAGAATCTAGCCCTGCTGACACCTTGGTTTTAGCCCTATAAAACTCATATCAGACATCTGGTCTCCAGAACTGTAAGAAAATACATTTCTGTTGATAACCATTGTATTTGTGGTGATTTGTTACAGCAACAAGAGGAACATGGCCTGTCATACAGAGACACTGGCCTTCCAGAGGCTTTGTGGCTGTCTCCTATTGTCTCCCACCTGGCCTGTTTCATGGAATGATGTTATCTGCCTGTTGATCCCTGAAGGCATTTGAGTTGGCAGTCCCTGTAACTCCTCGCTCAGCAGAACTCTGGTGCTACAGTCACCCACTTATTTAGTTACTCATTCATTTATTCAACCAGTGTTCATTGAGTACCTGAAGGTCTCGCACTCTGCAAGTACTGAGGATGTAAGAATGGACTAGACATATCCCCTCCCTTCCACCATAGGAAACACCTATGGGGGGGCCTTGGGTTACAAGACTGGGATAGTAGAGTGACACAGATGTGGAGAGACAGACAGAAGGCATAGTGCCATCGTTAGCCACCACAAGGGGGTTCCCGGGGGTAGTAGGAAGGTCCTAGGTGCCAGACAGGGCTCAAAATGGGAGGTGGAAATATGTCTGGGCATTGCCCACATTGCTGCTCATGGCCATGGAAGGGAAAACATCTGAGTCCAGGTCCAGCCACCTCCTCACTGACCCCAAACACCATCCATTCCTTCCTGTGCCTACCCAAGGACAGAACCCTCAGGTGCACTCACTGGCCAGCACTTTCTCAGACTCCTGCCTCTTGGTTTCAATTAGTATCTTTCACTCTGAGAGCCGTGACTCTCATGCATTGGGAAATCAATTTCCCAATAGTAGGTCACAACCAGCATTTTAAAAGCAGGATGGAATCCTGACAAAGGTCTAATATCCAGAGCCTACAAGGAACTTAAACACATTTACAAGAAAAAAAAATAACCTCGTTAAAAAGTGGGCAAAGGACATGAACAGACACTTCTCAAAAGAAGACATTTATGCGGCCAACAAACATATGGAAAGAAGCTCAACATCACTGAACATTAGATAAATGCAAATCAAAAAGATAATGAGATACCATTTCACGCCAGTCAGAATGACGATTATTAAAAAGTCAAGTAACAAAAGATGCTGGTGAGACTGTGAAGAGATAGGAACACTTTTACCTTGTTGGTGGGAATGTAAATTAGTTCAACCATTGTGGAAGATGGTGTGGTGATTCCTCAAAGACATAGAACCAGAAATACCATTTGACCCAGCAATCCCATCACTGGGCATATACCCAGAGAACTACAAATCCTTCTATTATAAAGGATTTTATATATGTTCTCTGCACACGTATGTTCTCTGCAGCACTATTCACAATAGCAAAGACATGGAATCAACGCAAATGCCCATCAATGATAGACTGGATAAAGAAAATGTGGTACATATTCACCATGGAATACTATGCAGCCATAAAAAGAAATAAGATCATGTCCTTTGTAGGAACATGGATGGAGCTGGAAGCCATTATCTTCAGCAAACTAACACAGGAACAGAAGACCAAACACCACATGTTCTCACTCATAATGAGAATGCATGGACACAGGGAGGGGAACA
>NW_012115155.1:293102-344597 GCF_000951035.1 Colobus angolensis palliatus | reverse complement strand
CCAGGCTGGTCTCAAACTCCTGACCTCAGGTGATCCACCCACCTCGGCCTCCCAAAGTGCTGGGATTACAGGCATAAGCCACCATGTCCAGCCATCAATTCCTGGTCTGGACATCTCCCCATTCCCAAATTGGGCTCCCTACCGAGATTCTGAGCTATTGCTCCCTTCTTAGAGCACTCCTAACCATTCTTGTCTTCTAGCTATGGTCTGCTCCTTTGTCTGCTCCTCCAGACAGCCTCTCCAGAATCCTTGACAAGGACTAATTACTGCCCTCGTTCAATCCTTCTCTTGGTCCAGGCAAGTCTGTGTTCATGCATGTGCCCTGCATCCAGGTGGCATGTGTATCCTTGCATTTCAGTCATTCATGTTTCTCGTGTGTGCTCAGCCCATCATTCTCATGGAAACACCTATGGGGAGCCCACATCATCTGTCCCTTTGCAATTTCACATAGCTGCCAGTGACCCACAGAGGATCATTTGTGGTCCACTAATGAAAGAGATCGATTTATAGATGAGAAGTTGTAGGATGGGTGCCAAGAAGCTGGGCGTGAAGGAGCTCTACCCAGGGTGGCCCAGGGTGGATTTTCAGCCATGCAGGGGTATATATCACCCCACTCTCATGCCAGCCTCCCCGACATCAGAAACATCCATAGGGAAAAGCCTTCCAGGCCCTAATCGGAGACCAGACTGGGAAGGTGAAACCTTGTGGCTTCTTTTCTCATTGATGGATAAAAAATGGATAATGTCCTCTTTCTCAAGAGCATATTTAGATACA
Source organism: Colobus angolensis palliatus (assembly GCF_000951035.1). NCBI lineage: Eukaryota > Metazoa > Chordata > Mammalia > Primates > Cercopithecidae > Colobus > Colobus angolensis. The sequence continues at coordinate 343,823 of NW_012115155.1, read as the reverse complement.
GGCCAGGGAGCATGAAGATGTGAAGGATCTGAGAAAGCACAGAGGAACCACTGATGGAAACGAGATTTAAGAAAATAAAAAGAAGCCAGGCGCGGTGGCTCAAGCCTGTAATCCCAGCACTTTGGGAGGCCGAGACGGGCGGATCACGAGATCAGGAGATCGAGACCATCCTGGCTAACACGGTGAAACCCCGTCTGTACTAAAAAATACAAAAAACTAGCCGGGCGAGGTGGCGGGCGCCTGTAGTCCCAGCTACTCGGGAGGCTGAGGCAGGAGAATGGCGTAAACCCGGGAGGCGGAGCTTGCAGTGAGCTGAGATCCGGCCACTGCACTCCAGCCTGGGCGACAGAGCGAGACTCTGTCTCAAAAAAAAAAAAAAAAAAGAAAAAGAAAAAAGAAAAAGAAAGAGCACACGGAGGTTGGAAGAGTCCCTTCCAGCCACTGTCATTCCACCATGCAGTTTCATGCTCCTCTACCATGAAGATTTCTTCTCCTTCCAGACATCAGCTACTCCTGATAGTCAACTTCCTCACTATCCATGAGCAACTTTAGACTTCAGCTGGGGGATGAGGAGGTTCTGGGAGACGACAGTCTGGAAACTAGCAGAGTCCAGGGTTGCGAAGGAGTTCAGGGGCAGAGGCTGGTGTGACGAAGGTCAGCTTGCCAGATCAGGAGCAGAGGTTGGGCATAAAGGAAAGAGCAAAGCCCTCCAGGGCTTTCTTGGTCTGGACTTCTCCCCATTCCCAAATTGGGCTCCCTACTGAGATTCTGAGCTATTGCTCCCTTCTTAGAGCACTCCTAACCATTCTTGTCTTCTAGCTGTGGTCTGCTCCTGTGCTGAATAATATTCCATTGTCTACATATACTACAGTTAATTTATTCTTTCACCTACTTAAGGACACCTTGGTAGCTTCCAAGTTTTGGCAATTATGAATTAAGTTGCTATAAACATCCACATGCAGGTTTTCATGTGGGTGTAAGTTTTCAGCATTTATGGGTAAATACCAAGGAGTGTGATTGCTAAATTATATGATAAGAGTATGTTTAGTTTGTGAGAAACCACCAAACTTTTCCAAAGTGGCTGTACCATTTTGCATTCCCACCAGCAATGAAGAATAATTCCTGTTGCTCCTTCTCCTTGCCAGCATTTGGTGTTGACAGTATTCTGGTTTTGGATCACTCTAATAGGAGTATAATGGTGTCTCGTTGTTGCTTTAATTTGCATTTCTCTGATGATATACGATGTGGAACATCTTTTCATATGCTTATTTGCCATCTGTGTATCTTCTTTGGTGAGATGTCCATTAAGGTTTTTGGCACATTTTTTAATCCGGTTGTTTGTGTTCTTACTGTTGAGTTTTAGGATTTTTACATATTTTGGATAACAGTCCTTTATCAGATATTTTTTCCCAAATACTTTCTCCCAGTCTGTGGCTTCTCTTTTTATTCTATTGCCAGTGTCTTGCAGAGCATAAGTTTTTAATTTTAATAAGGTTCAGCTTATCAATTATTTCCTTCATGGAGCATGCCTTTGGTGTTGCATCTAAAAAGTCATAATCAGGGCTGGGCGCAGTGGCTCACACTTGTAATCCCAGCACCTTGGGAGGCTGAGGCGGGAGGATCACCTGAGGTCAGGAGTTCCAGAGGAGTCTGGCCAACATAGTGAAACCCTGCCTCTACTAAAAATACAAAAATTAGCCGGACATGGTGGTGCATGCCTGTAATCCCAGCTTCTAGGGAGACCGAGGCAGGAGAATTGCTTGAACCTAGAGATAGAGGTTGCAGTGAGCTGAGATTGCACCACTGCACTTCAGCCTAGGCAATACAGCAAGACTCATCTAAAAATAATAATAATAATAAATAAATAAAGTCATCATCGAACCCAAGGTCATCTAGATTTCCTCCTGTGTCACATTCTGAAAATGCTGTAGCTTTGCGTTTCACATTTAAGTGTGTGATCCATTTTGAGTTAATGTTTGTGAAGGGTGTAAGGTCTATTGTCATTTTTCGCATGTGGATATGCATGGTTTTCTATGCAGACACACTGCTGCTGAGTTGGAAACAGCACTAGCTCAGGAGCCAGCAGACTGGGTGCTTGCCCCAGCATAACCACTAACCTGTTGTGTGACTTTGAGCAAGAAGGAGGCCCTCTGGCCTGCTCCCCATGTGCAGAATGAAAGCCCTGGGCCAAAAGGCTGCTATAGATCCTTCTGTCCTTCAATCTGCAGGCTTCCCCTATTATTCTTTTCCTTCTAGTATGACTGCAGGACACATTTGCCCCTCACTCATGTTCCCACCTCAACAGCAGCTCTCCTGAGAAGAAGCCTTTCCTGGCTATCCCAGCCCATGGGCAGTACCTTCCTCAGAGCCCCTCCAAACTGATGCCCACCACCCCCCGCCCCACATTTAGCTTCTGTTGCATGGTGATACCCATGGGTGTGTCCTCTCTCCAACTAATCAGGAGATTTCTTGAGAGCTGAGAATGTTTTGTATTTCTTCTATATGTCTCACAAGAATAAAAACAAAGTTAATAATATAATAGCAGCAACAATAATAATGATACGATGATGATCGCTACCCTTTCCTGAACATTTCAAATACATATGCTTATTTAATTCTGATACCACCCTAAGAAGTATTACCATCCTCATTTTGCTCATGTGGAAGCTGAAGCATAAAGAGGTTGTGGGACTTGCCCAAGGTACCCCAGGAGGAAGAGTTTGGAATCTGGGTGTCTTGGCTCAAAAACCAAGCAGTTAGTGAGCGCTAACTGCTATGAAAGCTTGGGTAGGTGCTAAGCCCCCATCCTTGCTGCATACATCACGTCTATGCATGTGGCTGTTCAAATATCTTTAGTCTGTGGCACATGTTTATATCCGTTCTAGCCCATCTCTATATTCCCAGTGTCTGGTATAATATTCCACATATGAATGTCTGGATGAATGGAGATGTTCTCAAAGAAAGGTCACCACCTACCACCACCACCACTGCTGTTCCCCCAACCCCATGGCCTTGCCAGCCATTCCACTTGTCCAATATCAATTATCCATTCATAGTCCCACCCCATCCCCCACTCCCAAGCACATTACATACCCTTAAAGCTAGTAGAACAAGCTAAGGAAGATCCTACTCACTTCAAATGATGTTTACCTAGCACTCTATCTGAGCAAAGCCCTGCATAAATAATTCACCTGTCACATTCTCTTTTAGTACACTTTAGGACTTCTTAATAAACTCTGGACAGCGAACGAATTCACAGATCTGATGGCACCACATGCCCATTTACACAGTAGCTTCCAGAGAGCACTTGCCAAGGAATTCTTCCATCACTCCCTGCTAGGTCCTTCCACTTTCAGAGGAACCAGAGGCGCAGACAGGACTCTGACCCTTCCCCTTCTGTCTGTCTCCAAAGCCACTGCCCATCCTGGTTTAGTCCAACCTTTTCAAGAGCCTTCTGGTGCAGTGTGGATATATATCACTTGGGGACCTTGTTAAAAGGAAGATTCTGATTCAGTTGGTCCAGGGTGGGGAGAAAGAGTCTGAATTTCTAACAAGCTCCCAGGTGACGCAGATGTTCCTGGTCCCTGGGTCTCATTTTGAGAAGCAATTCCCTATCTTCTGCTTCAGCAGAACCCCGCACTCCCAAGCCCATCCTCCATCCTCCCAGCAATCGAACGCACAAGACTGATGACGTCGCTTTCCCTCTTGCACCTCCTGGGATCCCGTCCATACTTCTTGGACTGACTCTAGCCATTTGTCTGGGACCTCAGCCTTTTTCTGCATTGCCTCCTTCACCCGTCCCCCACCCATAATACTGTTTACTATCCCTTAACATACCCAGTGTGTTTCTTCCTCCTCTGTAAAATTGCAGGGTTATCTCTTGCTCCACAAAGCCTTCCCTGACCTCCCTTTTCTTCCAAGTGTGATAAGAAGCCCTCCTGTCTGCCCCCACGGCACTTCCATATACCGCTCCCATAGCACAGGTGTATTGACCCAGGTTGTTCTCCCCACTAGACTGAGACTTTTGTGAGGGCAGGGACCAACCATGTCGTCATATCCTCTGTGACTCAACAAATATTTATGATGTAAACAGATGAGAACCTCATTAAAGTATTCCTTCACACAATGAGGGAACACAGTTAAGAGAATTTCTAAAGGAGCAATAGCTACTTTGTTCTTAAGAGTACACATCTTTGTTACATGTAGAATCTAACTTTTTAAGCCTAATTAGATATTTGCCTATATTAATGTATTTTACTATGTCATTTGCTTTGCAAAGTGCAGATGAAAATTCCAAATGGCATTAAACAACTTCTAAGGGTGAAATCAGCAAATTAAATGAATTTAGTCTACAACTGGCACAGGAGATAATGCTCCTTGATTTGGCTGCAGCACGACTTTTGCTCAGTTGTTGGAGCCATTGTTTCATAAATGGTCTCTTAGGAGGATTATAATGGAAATGGCTAGTAATATTTAACAAGGTAGGTAGGTAGATGATAGATAGATAGATAATAGATAGATAGATACCCTTTGCACATTAGGGATAAATACATCAATCACAAATAATAATAGCTATAGATTACTGGGCACTTGCTCTATACCAGGCCCTGGGCTAATTCTTTGCATCTTTGATCTTGTGGTTTCCTCTAAATAATCCTGGGAGATGATTTTCATTATCCCCAATTGTACCAGTGGAAATATTGAGTCTCAGAGACTGAGCAACTCATCAATGAGTAAACACTTCGTGACAGAGGCTAGGCTGAAATCAGGTTTCGCTGCTTGTAGCCACCAAGCAAAACTGCCTTTTGTCAAAGGTTTACAGTGGTCCTGCGTAATTAAAAGACAAGGGCATCCAGTGGCCATATGGCATGAAATACAAATAAAGAACCTCCATTCCCTGTGACCTGCAGTCACTTCAAAAAGAAACCTCAAAGACAGACGCAATACCCAGGATGCCCACCCCAATGGCAGAAATTCAAAGCCAATTTAAATCCTTGATGGAACCCCACTTGAAGTGGGGAGAGTCTAAGACAAATGCATGTAAATGAAAATTTCATCGTTAAGCATAGAACTAGTAATTTCCTGGAACTAAGTCAAGCAAGTGTCACAAAGGAGCACCCTAGAGAGATGATCAATGTGACTAGAATAACTGGAAAGGAAAGTTAACATCTAGGGAAAGCCCGATATGGTGCAAGTGATGCCCCATGCTCTTCACCTGTGTGACTTCATGCATTCCTCAAAGTGTCCCTGTGATACACTCACAGTCACTGCCATTTTACAGATGCAAAAACAGAGACTGGGACAGATTCAGGAACTGCCTCATAAGTGGCCGGACAGTCTTTTAAACCTGGGTCTGTCCTGTGTTTTCTGTGTAAGTTTGTGGAGTATGTTCACCTCTGCCATTCCTCAATCCCTTCAAGCCTGCCATTCCTGATGGATTTTTTAAAGTTCTCTAAGAAGTCACTTGCCAGCAAACTGATAGAGCCCAGCCTGAGGCTGTGGTAAACACCAGCCCTCAGTGGGGGGCGAAAGACTGAAATTTCAGAAAATCATGGAAACACTAGTAATTCGAGAGCATTGAGACTTATCAAAAGAGCGGGAAACAAAAAACAAAAAAACTCCAAAACTTCATTCTATTATTGGAAACTTGAAGAGATGAAAATATGACCTTTTCTGCCTCTTTGCTTCTAAAATAGTGACAAATATGTTTTATATTTTTACAAGCTATATTAACAGAAGTGACTCCAAATGTGTGTGGCCTCCCAGGAGCTCAGTGTTTCAATGTCTCTTTTTTTGGTTGTTCTTTGGCAAGGAGAAAAGGGACGCTTTTCTAGCAGGCCAGTGTCTATATGGTTTTGATATGGCCCAAACTTTGGCCAAACAAAGCCGTAACCCAGCCAGTCTCTCAAACCATATCTCTCACCCAACTCAGAGGTGCCCCTTCCAACCTAACGGCTGAGGCCTGACAGATAACCGAAGAGGATCTTCAGAGACCCCAGAGGTCAGTGCCATCCCTGGAAACGAGGAGAACAGAGTGCTGGAAAGAATCTTCCACTCTTACTTTTTTCCTCTGAACCTTGATTGCCATATCTGTGAAATGAGGAGACTCTGCCTACTTCCTGGAGATTTGTGAGGAACAAAGAACTTTTGCACGGTACCTGATGTAGTTGGCACTTAATAAAAGAAGCTGGACAGATGATTGCCTTTCTTCACAATCACCTCAAGGGAAATACTAAAGCAGAAAAGTCATTCTATGGGGGCAGCTTCAGGGCACACGAAGAAGGAGGCACTCTTCCCTTCTACTGACTTGAAGGCAGCAACCACTGCCAAATGACTGCATGTCCATGGGGCTGCAGGCAGCTTTGTCTCACTGGATGGCAGCTTCCCACATCCCACTGAGCCTCGGTGGGAAATAGCTACATGACCAAGGAGAAGCTTGATGGCAGGGACTCCTTTAAAAGCAGAAGCCTGGTCCACTTCAAGGAGCAAGCGGCCAGTGCCCAGGCAGCCCATGTCTGCATCCTTGGCTACTCTACAGCATGACTCACACAGCTATGGAGTACGCCCTATGCATAGGCCCTGAACCAAGGAAGCAAATGAGGGCCAAAGCCCAGCCCATCCTCCATGCAGCTAGCCAGACTCCCTGGCTGGAGGAAGGAGGTACCTCTTTAATTTTAATAAACCACATAGGAACTAGTGGTGGTCAGGTGCTTCTTTGGAGTTTATAAGACTGACTTTGAATCATTAAAAGAGTCCTTGCCCCCTTCCACCCCACCACATCAAGTCTCCCCTATTTGCTGGCCGACTAAGCCACAGTCCCCACCTCAAGGGGCCCAGAGTCTCATGGTAGGACAGACTTGGAAGTAAATGACTGCAGGACAGAATAACCCAGCTAGGACAAGTGCTCCTGGAGAGACAGAGGAGCAACTGCCCAGATCACAGGACCCACCAGGGGCAGGGCGCAAAGGAGAAAACTTCGTAAGGATAAGGAAGTGCAGCCAAATGAGAAGAGGGAATGCGAGACAGGGAACAAGAAGAAAGGACATGCAGGGAAAGGAAGAAGACAATAAAGGAATATTGCAAAAGATGAGATGGAAGTGAAAGAATGAAGAGGAGCCCAGCCAGTATGAAGAAGCTTGTGAGTGTGCGTGTGCACTTACATCAGAGACATACGGGGTGGGGTGCACTCTGCGTAAGGCATCGAGATGGTCACTTTATAGACCTTATCTCATTGAGTCCTTATAGCAATCTTATGATCCTTACTATTCCCATTTTACAGATAAGGAACTTAGAGAGATAGATGGAAGCCAAAAGACCCAGCTGATATATGATGGAAACCATGCTGCCCCCAGTGCCCCACAGGAGAGGCAGAGCTGTCCTTTGCTGCTGGTGGATCAGTCCCTCCAATGCCCCTCTTCGTCTCCCCTCTGTGTCAGGCTATTGGATCATTGCAGCACCCCCTGGGGCCCCAAAGCCCTAGCCTCACCACCACAGCGAGGATTTCAAATGCCAGCTCTGACTGAGGCTAAGGTTGCTGGCATGAAATCAAGTCTGCCATTAGCACAATGTCCAGGGAACATTTGGGCAGCTCTCTGTCCTCTCAGCCTGGTACTTGGGGGTTATGTTAATTAAATAAATCTAATCATGGAAATGAACTGACCCAGGTGATGGGCACAGCACTCAGCTCCAAGTTACTGGTGATGGTCAGAAAATCCAATTAAGATAGAGCTGAGCCTACTGTGCTTCACACAGATAATTGAGGGCAAGGGTAGGGGCTAAGGGGAAGCTAAGGAAGGAAATCATGTCTTAATATCCATTAAATCAATCTCCCTCTTAAGCAGTGCCAGATAGAGTCCAGGAAGAAACTAGAAGAGAATTTAATGGAAACTAGCTACAAGCCTGCTTTAACATTTTCTTGAGATTCTGACTGGGGGGCATGTGGCAGGCACAGGAGACAAGGACAGGCAAGCCTATGTGTCATTCAGGGAGCCATGGACTAGGACTGTGGAGGCCCAAGGTCAAGTCTGTTCTGGTCTCCATCACCAATTAACCACTTGATATTGGACACTGTCCTATCTGAGCCTTAATAAAATGCAGCACTAGACCTCGAGCAAAACCACCTGGTGGTTTTGAAGACCGTCAGCAGGAGAGGGGAAGGAAACGAAAATACGGGAATTTGAGACAAATCTACCAACCTCATCACAGTGAGCTTGTGTTCGTTCATTATGATACAGCACATAGAAAACGCGGGGTTGCTCAGGAGGGGGAAAGGATTTGTTTCTTTCCTTGGTCCATTTGAAATTTATTGAGCAACTATATGTTCCAGGCTACAGAAACAAATAGTGCATGGTCCTCGACCCAGAGAGAATCTCTTACAGGCTATGGGAGGCTGAGAGGTGTCTGTTTTTCTTCCCAGTATATCCCCAACATTTAACAACAGGTTAATACTTAAACATAGTAGATGCTCAATAAATGTGTTGATTAAATAAATAAACCATATTCAAGACAAGTAAACGTACATTTTCAACAAAGCATTTTAAAGCTATAAGGAAGAGAAAAGTGTCCTGGGAACTCAAATGTGGGGCCCTCACCCTGCCAGGGAAGCAGAAGCAGGCAGCATCCCGTCCAAAGATTCCCAAAGGGCGCCGGACTGCGTGCCGCGGGTAGCGGGGGGAGCGGGTAGAAGTCTTCGGATAAAAGATGGGGAAAACAGACCGAAGCAGGTCTCGCTGGCCAGTGACACTCGGGGAGCATGGCCCATGGAAGGATCCAAGGCTGAGGGATCTGAGGTAGCCCTCCAGGGAGACACTCTGCCAAAATCCAGCCACGAGAAGGAGGGAGGGGGCGGGGAAAGAGTAAATGAGATTTGGTTTAGGCCGGAAGAACGGGCTGCGCCAACAACGAGAAAATAAAGTGGTGAGCTGGGGGGGGAGGGTGCAGCGCGGGCTGGAAGGGCGAGGAACCGGAGAACCGCGGGCGCGGTAGCCTGGCGGGGACGCCAGCCCGGAACTGGCGGAGGGGTGGACGGGCGCATGCGCGCGCGCGCAGCTGAAACTCCGGCTGATGAAACTGACAAAGGCGAGGGCGCGCCGCAGCCCCACTGCCGCGGTGTTCGCCCCGCGGGTCGGTGCTGCCCTGCCAGCGGGCGGGATCGTGGAGCGCCTCGCAGAACTGCACGCAAGCAAAAACAAAGCCATCTCTCCGAAGCAGAAATGGAACAGACGTGGCCGGGGAAAGCCAAATATTTGTGAGATGATGTGAACAAAGGGGAAAGGTCAATGCAGGGACGTTTGAGTTTCTGGTTGGAGCCTGCAACGGCTCTGAACGGTGGGTACTTTAAGAGAACGTCCTTTGCCCCCGTTCTCCCTCTCTCCCCGAAGAAAAATAAATCCTTGGCAAAATGAGACTTGACGGCATGAAAAGAGGGTCTCCAGACTGTCCTAGCTGGCGCAGGCAGGGGCGGGGCCGAGGTGCCGCTTGGTGACCTGCAGCCTCGGCTCAACACTGTCACCCAGAAAGGCCCGCCAATGCCATTATGCAGGGAACGTGGCTCTTAGCAGAGTCTGAACAGGCGCAGGGCCAAGGAAATCTTTGTTTTTGTTTTTTTCTCTAGCCCTTCCTGCCAATATACCAGGGATATAATTCCTTGGTGTTTCTGCCTTACAATTGCTCCTTATACCCCACCCTGATCTTCAGCACTGCAGCTCCCACCGCCACCGCCCGCTGTGAGTCACCTCCCCCTCTCCCTTTTTTAAACCAAACAGCAAGGCCATATTGCAGTTATCCATAAATGCAAAGCCAAGAAGCCACCAATACCTGTTTGAGAAGATGGCATTTTAATTAACACACTCCAGCTGCCATAAACCCGGGCTCCTGCCCCACCTCTCCACCCACCCCCCTCCGGGCCCCCCACCCCCAGCCCCGCCGTGCCCTCGCTCAACCTCCCTGCTCACCCCCATCTATGTAAAAAAGCCATAAAGGCTCTCTCCAATCGCCTTCTCAGAGGGAGTTTTTGCAACCCCCGCAACACAGGTTGATTGGAAAGGTCTCTCTCCTGGATAACAACAATTCAATGTGCCTTGACATTTTAATAGCCTGCCGTCCTGGTGAACACAATCGAGCAAGGCAGTGAAGCAAAAATCATTAGGTAAGCAAGATAATCTAAGCGGAATCTGCTGCCTGCAGGCTCACATCTGGGGGCAGGTTGCACAGCTGGGCCGTCCACAAAGCTGGGCTCTTCCTATCCTGCAGCGCCTTTGTATAAGAGTACCGATATATACACTTGTTTAGCTAGAGACACACACTTGTGCACAGGTTTTTTGGTAGATAAATACAGTCAGGCAAGTGTACAGACCACTGACGCCCCAACATGAAATAGCGTGAGAGTACACAAATTTACCACGAATCAAAATATCCACTGTCCCACCAAAGCGCCACCAAGATAAAGGTACTGCTGTAAGCGCAGGTTTGCTATATCAAAGAGAACAAGGCAAATACTTGTTAGGATTCCTAATACCAACCATGTAAAGACTTTCCATGCACACACACACACACACACACACACACACACATATGCATTCATTTATGTAAATATTTTTAATATAATGCCATGGCTAGATATATAATTTAAGCATGATATATAACATAAAATATTTATACTTATGTTTGCAGGGAACTGCTATTAAAGCTTCACATCTAATAACTCATTTAATCCTCAAAACGTAGGTACTGTTATTATCCCCGCTTTACAGATGAGATAACTGAGGCACAAAAGTTTGAAGCAGCTTGCCCAAAGTCATCTTCTAATAAGTGGTGGAGCCAGGATTTGAATCCAAGCAGTCTGGCTCTAGAGTCTAGCCTGTTACCCATTAAGTTATGCTGTTTCATAAAAAGTAAATCACACAAGTAGATATAAAATGTGTTGCAAGTCTTCACAAAGTCAGTGCATTCCATTATGAATGTATATATTTATGTACATGCATAACACAGACATGTTCGTGTGAACAGTCAAAAGGTGCACGGAAGTATGTCTGACTTCTTTTTAACATAAACACCTGCCTGCACGTGTATATTCATGTATTGAGCATCTTGTGAGTCCCTAGGCCATGTGCTAGGGTACTGAGGATACAATAATTAATTAGACACAATGGCCACCCTCAAGAACTCATCACCTATGGAGGAGTCAAACAAGCAAATAGATGCTTAACCTTGCGGGTGATAGGTTAGAGGCTGCCACAGAGCTGCAGAGACTAGGAGGGCCCCTTCCCCCATCCATCCCCACCCTCCTGACATATCTTGCGCCAGAATCTTCCAGGGAAGCCACACACTTATTCCCATGAGGTTGTCATCACTCCGAATACCTTGAGGGTTCCATTTGGGAATTGCCCTCTAAACCATTTTATAAGCTGCCTAAGAAAATGATTGTTGTTATTTAATAATTACATATAATACGCACACTCACGGCCCTTTCTTAGGAAGGAGGCAGGAGTGACGTCACAAAACCCAGGGACCAACAGATGACAGAAAATTCTCCTGTTGGAGTCCAACTCTCCCCAGCTGGTCCACGCCCCTCCCTCTCCTTTTGCACACAAGTCCCCCAGCATAGATCTCGTTCCCTGGATGCTGACTTGGCAAGCTATTCACTTTATGAATATGACCCTCAGAGGGGAGAGCCCCTCTCAGCAGCCCCCGAACTATGTTATCACCATTATTAAGGAGCTTAAAGAGGAGCTGGGAGGACGAGACACCGCTGGAATTGCAGCCTGATCGTGATTGATGTGTTCCTATTAGCGCCTCAGTGTTATCTCTCTGGATAGCAAGAACAGCCAGTGGCTTGTAACACAACAGATTACCTGAGTTCTCAGCCTTAGAAGGATGTTTAAATAAAATATAGTCCCTCTTAGCAAGAGGCTCATTTTCTCCACGAGGCTCCCAGACTATTTCATGTCAGCTCTGATTCGCTGCGACTCTCCTCAGTAAACATGTCTTATCATTAATAATTCTTTACAAGCACAATCTCCAAGAGTCCTCTCTCTCTCTCTTTCTCTAGGTGGCTGGACTCAGACACATCACGCTCCAGTTTGGGTTCCAAGGTGCTTCTCTCTGGATTTTCACCTGCCTTGCCAAAAATGATTGATTACGCTGGGCCAACTGGGTGTCCGGCAATACCCAACAAATGACTTTGGCCCCTAACAGCAGGCCTTGGCCAGATAGAAATCAATATTTCACCATTAAAATCTATCAAAGAAGAGTTAAGGCACCATCTGTCCCTGCCGCCTCTCTACGGTGTGTGAACATTAAATCCGACACTTGCACTACACGGGTAATCAATATATAGTGGTTCACAGATCATTTGTGGTCCCCTTTTAGCAGTGATGGATGTCTGGAATTGTTGTGATTCATTTTGTCAGACCATTAAACAAGATTCTGTCCAGTTCCTTCCTGATTTCATTTAGAGGATCATTCTTCACAGTTCATAAGAGGGAAACGGTTTTACCAATCTGCTTCTATTTCAATAAGTCACTTTATAGAGATTTTGTGTCCTCCAGACTGTAAAAATTCTGGAGAGAGAGTACAAACAGACCTCTAAAACTATTCACTGCATGACATATGCATAGAGTGTGAAGAGAGGAATGTAAATATGTTTACCTCTTTATCTGCAAATGTTGGTTTTAACCCCCTCCTAGCTGGAGAGCTGGCCACGGTACTCCAGGCATTGACCTGCTATAGTAGGAGGCAGCTAAAGTTTGGTGACTGGGGACTAATTTACAGGGATGACGAAAATCCCCTGACCCCTTATGAGCAGGGTGGAAAGCAATGGGAATGGCTCTTCCGGGGACCACATTTTAGAGTCTTCCATTTCTATAGTCGAGATGTCCTTGCCCCTCACGCAAATAGTTGGCAAATGCCTCTGCACTCTCAGACAGCATGCTGACCCAAGAGAAGCAAGACTGACCTTGCCCTTGAGGGCAGGAGTGTGGATGACCAGGAGGGTCTTGCATGACAATATGGCTACCATCTGTGAAGCACCAAAAACCTGTGTCAGGCCCCATACTTGCACGATTCTTGCCCTCAACAATCCTGAGAGATAGGTACAATTTTTTTTTTCTTTTTATGAGACGGAGTCTCGCTCTGCCACCCAGGCTGGAGTGCAATGGCCGGATCTCAGCTCACTGCAAGCCCCGCCTCCTGGGTTTACGCCATTCTCCTGCCTCAGCCTCCCAAGTAGCTAGGACTACAGGCGCCCGCCACGTCGCCCAGCTAGTTTTTTTTGTATTTTTTAGTGGAGACGGGGTTTCACCGTATTAGCCAGAATGGGATAGGTACTATTATCTCCACTTTCCAGTAAGGAAACTGAGACTCCAAAAAGTTAAGTAACCTGCCTAAGATTATTCTAGTTAGGGAATGTAAGAGTCAGGACCCAAACTTGGGCCTGTCTGATGCCAGCCTCCACATGAACTGTAGTCAGATCTCAGCTGGTGGCCATTAATCTGCAGAGGATTTTGTTTCAACCCAAGTGAATTTCCTTTAATGCTCCTGGATATCTTACTTGCATCAACCAAATACGGTGTTACTAGGAAATAACAATTTTTTTTATCCTCATTTTGAGTAAATCTACTGTAAGTTCACTAAATTATGCACTCCAAAACGAAACACTGGATTTTAAACTATTTTCTGTTTTTGGATTATTGGACAATTACATCACTGTTGCTGACATTAGTGTAGATAAGTAGATGTTGATTTAACTGTTAACATAAGTATATATACATATACATACAGACTTACATAATTTATATATAATTATTGTATGTCACATAAATATATATAACTTGAAAGACCTTAGAGATAATTTAGCTTTTCCTTTTTTTCTGTGCTTTTAAAATAAAGCAATGGAGGCTCTGCAGGAATAAAAAGCTGGCCCAGGGACAAGAATCTTGTTTTCTGATTCCCAAGTCAAAATGTTTTACCAAAAATGTATAAATAATAGAACATTACATACTTATGAATTTTTGGTGACATATTTGTTGAGGGCATGAGTAGAGAGAGTTGTATTCATTTTGCAGTTTACAGAAGAGGAAAACGGCCAATGCATTCTTACTTCCACTTCAATTCACTAACCACCATGCCATCCTGCCTGGAGATGGGCGTTCCTTCAGATAACAGTAGAAAATAAGGCAGGTCGCATGACTTCAAGCCCAAAAACCATATGACCAGAGCCAAGTTGGACAGCAGCATGCAGGAGAATACCAGCTGAGGGCACTCAGGAGGCACATGGCATGGCAGAGAGAGCTTGCACTAGGCTTTAGAAAGATTAGTCAAAAAAAAATCCATCTGTGCTCCTGTGTCACCTCAGACAAGTCACTTAGCCTCTCTGACCGTCTTTTTCCTTATCTGTAACACTGAAGCTAATTGCACCTACTTCAAAGGATAATTTCCAGGATTAAATAAGACAATACGAATTTCAGCACAGGTCCAAGCACAATCCAGGTTAGTGCCCTTTCTTTTTCCCTTCCTTCCTCCCTGACCTTATTTCATAAATGTGTATTATACCATATTTCAGTCTCCAGTAACAACCTGTAATGGGATCTGCCACATAAGAATTTATCTAAGTCTTTCTTGATTCTAAAAATATTAAACCTAAGAATTAAACGGAGAATTGCAAGGTCTTTGGTTCAGCCGTTGACCCGGTGCAGAAATCACTTTCACCACCTGCCTGATGGGTCACTTTCAATGACCAGGAGCTCAAGATTTCCAAAGAAGTCTGCCTCATCGCTGGACAGTTTCTTAATGATAAATTTCCTGCTAAACCTGCCTCCATGTAAATTCTGTCTATTAGTTCCAGTAATAACTTCAATCCATAACCACCTCATGTTCCACATAATTTAATAGAATGAAAAGAAATGCTCCCTTTAATTTGTGTTCAAACTACCTTCTTGAAGCATTTTGATGATTTCACTGGAATCTCAGAGGTTTGTGACTGTGCCCAAGTTGGCATCATGCATGTCTTTCCATGTTAGCTTTGAGCACACCCCAGCTCGTATTGAGTGTGGTGAAAGAGTTTTGTTTTTTCTCTTTCTTTCATGGACCTCGCCCTGGTCCTTGCCACTCTTTGGGCTCTCAGTGTCTCTGCAGTCCTATTTTTGAGTGTGAAACCTGTAACTGCTCAGAGCACTTCCAATTAAATTTTATGTTCAGTTTTCATTCATCTATTTCTTTCTTTTCGTTCTTTGATCCTCCTAACCGTTTTTCTCCCTCCACCTGTTTTCCCATCACAAATATCCCAATCAAGGCAGAAATGCCAATCTATACCTTGTGTTTGAATAATGCTCCTTAATAACAGGATGAAATGAAGTCCAGCTCTAAAAGCAAGGTCTGCCTCCTGTGTCACCTCATTAAAAACCAGGCCTCATTAAAAACCTTCACAGCTATTAATTACCTCTACCTGAGTTAGCCCCCAAATAATGTCCTGTTATCTAAACATCAACAACACTTTTTCTAATTTCACTTTAAACTCCTGAAGAAAGGGGCCAGTTAGACTATAAGTAAGTTGTTGTGCAAACAGCTGTTGAGACAGCTGTTGTCCACCTTCAGCAATGATCTTCAAACATCAGCAAACAGCCCTTATGAGCAGGCTAATATCCACTCCAGGATCTCAGGGCATATCATGATCTCTCAACTATTCCCACTATTCACACACTCCAAAATTACTAGTGCCTTCTCTGCCTAGTTCTGCGATTACTCTGTGGCACTGAGGTTAATCTTGTGGGCCCTACTCAGGTCCGACTCTTCCAAATCCCACTTATTGCTGAGGTATCATGTTCCAAATGTTAATATCTCAAAATGCCCATTTTTGCTGCTAGGTTCCTTGTCTATTTGTAGACTTCTGAATCCAGTGTCTTTGGTCATACTTGGACATATACAAGTTTCTTCTTGTAAATGTGACCTAATTAGGGAGAAAAATTTCTGCACTAGTTATTTTTAAAAGTCAGTTCTATACACATCCACTCAGGTAAAATTGCACAAGCTCACCCTTGATCAGGGGCTGCTTGAGCCATACTCAATTAGAGGTCAGCCAAGACACAAGTACACCTGCCTGGCACATGGCTGTGTGCATCTGATGTGTACTAGCAGCTGAGCACGCAGCAGTCACAAACACGCACACATACAGCCTGAAGTCTGAAAAACCACTAACCTAATCCCTCTCCCTTTGCCTGGTCAGGCATAGGCAGAACTACTTTTGATGGAATAGGTTATACATTCCTGAAGATTTCCCAGTATTCCAGATATTCTTACTCTTTGTCCCAAGGTCAAACAATATACACCTCTCAAAAGTTTCTTTCTGAGCCAACTTTGGCCCATCTTGTTGTAATTAAAGCCCATCCTGGGGGCTTACAATTTTTGCTTATTTATTTAAGACAGAGTTTCGCTTTTATTTCCCAGGCTGGAGTGCAATGACGCAATCTCAGCTCACCACAATCTCTGCCTTCCAGGTTCAAGCAATCCTCCTGTCTCAGCCTCCAGAGTAGCTGGGATTACAAGCACATGCTACCATGCCCGGCTAATTTTTGTATTTTTAGTAGAGACAGGGCTACATCATATTGGTCAGGCTCCTGACCAATTGTCTCGAACTCATATTGTCTCGAACTCCTGACCTCAGGTGATCCACCCACCTCAGCCTCCCAAAGTGCCAGGATTACAGGCGTGAGCCACCACACCCAGTCTAATTTTTGCTTCTTTATAAACTCTTCTTCTTAATAATAATACTTAGTTATATACCTACCATTGGTGAGGCATCATATTAGTTACCTTGTGACATTGTTTTATTTAGTTCTCACAGCAGTCCTCTGCAAGATAAATTTTATTTTCTCTATTTTGAAATGAGAAACTAGACCATAAGAGGTTTAGTAATTCACATGATACCATGCAGCTAATAAATGACAGAAGGAGGTGCACTCTGGCCAGACTCCATAGCCAGAGTTACTAATACCTGGCTATACTTTTATCAGAAAAAAAAAAAATAGAGTTAAATATATTCACCTTACAACTGTAATGAGATCTACATACAGAGTTCCGGAAGCAGAATCCAGGCCTCATTAAAAACCTTCACAGCTATTAATTACCTCTACCTGATTTAGCCCCCAAATAATGTCCTGTTATCTAAACATCAACAACGCTTTTTCTAATTTCACTTTAAACTACTGAAGGGGCCAGTTAGACTATAAGTAAGTTGTTGTGCAAAAGGGACACGAGACTTAAATCTCCTCTTTCAACTCAGAGCCACAGGAGAACAGAGTATCAAGAAAGGGATCAGAGCATTTCATCTCTTCTGATCCACACGCTCTTTGGCCAGCAAGGATTTGGGAACCATGCTGAAATCAATCAGCCAGTGGTGAGGAAGGAAGGTAGGTGGCTAAATCAGCCCTGGAAGCCTGCATCTGAGCAGGAGACTGCTGCACAGCAGGGCCTCATTCGTGCGTGACCTTCTCAAACTATCAGAAGCAGTGGCCAAGAGGACGAGCTTGAGTTATGGTGCCCTCACACTCCAGGGAAAGGGGTGCAGGGTGCCAGGAGGAATGTTAGAACTAGGTGACTCAGCTAGTGGTTATCAGTCGGGGTGGGGCATAGGATCTCCCCGGCGGGCACTCAGACATGTTGAGAGGTGACAATGTGCTAGCAGCCCTCACTCTCAGCGCCTCCTCGGCTTCGGCGTCCACGCTAGCCGCGCTTGAGGAGCCCTTTAGCCCGCTGCGGCACCATGGGAGCCCCTCTCTGGGCTGGCTGACGCCGGAGCCTCCTCCCTCTGCTTGCCAGGAAGTGTGGAGGGAGAGGCGCGGGCGGGAAACTCGGCTGTGCCCTCCGGCCAGTGTGAGTTCTTGCGGGCGCGGGCTCGGCGGGCCCCGCACACGGAGTGGCCAGTAGGCCCCGCCGGCTCAGGGCAGTGAGGGGCTTAGCACCCAGGCCAGTAGCTGCGGAGGTTGCGACGGGTCCCCCAGCAGTGCCGGCCTGCCAGCGCCACACTCAAATTCTCACCGGGTTTAGCTGCCTCCCCGCAGGGCAGGGCTCGGGACCTGCAGCCTGCTAAGTCTGAGCTCCGCCCCCTGCGGTGGGCTCCCCAGCAGCCTGAGCCTTCCCGAGGGGCGCCGCCCCCTGCTCCATGGTGCCTGGTCCCATTGACAGCCCAAGGGCTGAGGAGGGCAGGCATGGCTCAGGACTGGCAAGCAGCTCGCCTGCAGCCCTGGTGCAGGATCCACTGGGTGAAGCCAGCTGGGCTCCTGAGCCGGGTGGGGACTTGGAAAACTTTTATATCTAGCCGGAGGGTTGTATGTGCACCAATCAGCACTCTGTATCTAGCTAATCTGGTGGGGACTTGGAGAACTTTTATGTCTAGCTAGAGAATAGTAAATACACCAATCAGCACTCTGTGTCTAGCTCAGGGTTTGTAAATACACCAATCAGCACTCTGTGTGTAGCTCAGGGTTTGTAAATACACCAATCAGCACTCTGTGTCTAGCTCAGGGTTTGTAAATACACCAATCAGTACTCTGTGTCTAGCTCAAGGTTTCTAAATACACCAAATACACCAATCGGTACTCTGTATCTAGCTAACTCTGTGTCTAGCTAACCTAGTGGGGACTTGGAGAACTTTTCTGTCTAGCACTCCTGTGTCTAGCTTAAAGATTGTAAATGCACCAATCAGCACTCTGTCAAAACGGACCAATCAGCGCTCTGTAAAATAGACCAATCAGCAGGATGTGGGTGGGGTCAGATAAAGGAATAAAAGCAGGCTGCGCGCTAGTCAGCTGCCACCCACTCGGGTCACCATCTGGGCTGTGGAAGTTTTGTTCTTTCGCTCTTTGCAATAAATCTTGCTACTGCTCACTCTTTGGGTCCAGGCTGCCTTTATGAGCTGTAATACTCACCGCAAAGGTCTGCAGCTTCACTCCTGACAGTGAGACCACAAACCCACCAGAAGGAAGAAGCTTCAGACACATCTGAACATCTGAAGGAACAAACTCTGGACACACCATCTTTAAGAACTGTAACACTCATTGGGAGGGTCCACGGCTTCATTCTTGAAAGTCAGTGAGACCAAGAACCCACCAATTCGGGACACAGTGTGACAGTGAGTTGTTGCAATGACTGAGGGTTCTGTGGGTAATTAGTGGTCAGAGAACGTTCTAAATATATTCTAATGTGTGGGACAGTCCCATGCAATGATGAATTGCCCATTCAAAATGCCACTGGCACCCCAATGACTGAGTCTCGTTTCTAAATTTATACATGAGGAAGGATTTCGGTGAATCTCCTGAAAGAGATCTAGAGAAAATTGTTTCTACCCGCTGTTGTCAGTGCAAATTCAGCTCCTCCAGGAAAACATTTTATGAAGGTTGTTACTTCCTCTTAAACTCATCAAGAGAGCTGCAGCTTCTACAAATAGAAAGGGAAATGGTGTTCATTGAAGTTATCAAATCCTGCATTAAATATAGTAGAGATGATCTCATTTTCTCTTGGAAAATGAAAAATCTGTGAATCAGATGGCATTGGAAGAAAGGAAACTGAGGCTCAGAGAGGCTGAGCAAGCTGACTAAGTTTACACAGCTCATCTGTGAGAGGCAAGATGTTGACTCAGCTGTCCCAGGCAGAAAAACACACAGTCCTTTCATGGAGCCCTGTGAGGTCAGCCAACACCCACTGGGTGCCCCAAACCACACCTCAGCTCTTGAGGTGTGGATTCTGCCAACCTGAAGCAAAATCAAGAGAGGCAAAGTTCATCTGAGAGCCGTCTCTCCTCATATGGTTCCCTCAGTTTCATGCCTTCACCACTTGACTTGGCCTGTAGAACCTGGTTCTCAATTGCTGCTGTCAAAAGTTTTGCTTTTGATGAAAAAAACAAAACAAAACAAAACAAACAAACAAAAAAACTGGAACATGTAAGAAAGAAAGTTCCTGTGGTGGAACGGGAATGGGGAAGGGCATTACTGCTAAGAAGAACACCACAATTATCACCATTTTACAACTTTCCCTTCCATAAGCTAGTCTTTGGGACCTGTTGAGGAAATTTCCAGGCATGTGCTTTGTGCTTCTGACCAACTCTGAAGGCTTCTGCTTTCTTTCTAAGTGACTTTGAACCATCAGGACAGCAGGGAAGGGAATTATAGTGAGGAGAGATCTGGGGTAGAGAGGGAAAATAGTGCTTCAGTGTGGGCTCTGAGATGTGCAGAAAAACAGGAAAATGAAAAAGAACAACAGTGCCAATGAGATAATGGGTCATATTGGCAATTTTTAAAATTCTGATGTATTTACCAGAAAGTGATTGGACTGAAATTTCCATTCTATCATTTCCCAACTTGTGGCCTTAACATTGCTGAATCTCAATATCTTCATTTGAACAAACAGAGTGGTGATTTCCACCCCACAGTGGTGGTGGTCAGAATGAACATGGAAATAAAGCAGCGAGCACATAGTCGGCTCTCTAATAAGTAGAAGCAGCTATGACTGATTCGCTGGAAAATGGACTGCACAACATGGCTTTACATAGGAGAGTGCAAAAGAGCTCATCACCTCCAAAGCTCTGACTCTGCTTTAGGGGAAGAAGACTGTCAATCTATTCTTCCCCTAAAGAGTAGGTGGGGGCGAGGAGAAGGAGCAAGGAGGGGAGTTTTCAGGGTAACAAGACTAATCAGGATTTCACCATCAAAGCAAATATATCCAATTAACAGCTATTAAAGAAGCATTTTCTGTTACTGTGCACAATGAAGGCCATTCTACCTAGTGGAAATTAATCTTAATTATTGGTACCTGCATACATACGTGCAAAGGGAAGCAACTCACATTAATCTACATTAAACTTAATAACAGTCCGTGTATTATCTATTCTGAGTCAAAATTGACTGCTGGCCCCTGCGTAGATATCTGCAGTGCTAACTCAAGTAATTACAGTGCAGTGGGTCTCAAAGACACAATTTGCTCCCTATATAATAAATCAGCTGCTAGAAGCTTTTTATAATTAAAAACCAAAAGAAAAAAATAGAACTGTATAGGCAAATGTCATTTTCTTCTAAGGGAAACTAGGGAAAAGAAAAGCATGTCTCCTTGTTGCCTAGTCTGAAAGGGGAAGGAAATACATGTCTCTGATGGATTCCTAACCAAAGAGAGAAATAAATACAGTGGTAGATTTTCAGAACTATGGAAAAGAATGTTTTTAGAATCTTAAATTTAAGGTTTCTAAGAGGCCTGATATTCCTTTCCAAGGTCTCCTTTGCTTCAGGTGATATTGCCTCACCTGAAGCAAAATCAAGAGAGGCAAAGTTCATCTGAGAGCCGTCTCTCCTCATATCGTTCCCTCAGTTTCATGCCTTCACCACTTGACTTGGCCTGTAGAACCTGGTTCTCGATTGCTGCTGTCAAAAGTTTTGCTTTTGATGAAAAAAACAAAACAAAACAAAACAAACAAAAAGAAAACTGGAACACGTAAGAAAGAAAGTTCCTGTGGTGGAATGGGAATGGGGAAGGGCATGCCTTCACCACTTGACTTGGCCTGTAGAACCTGGTTCTCGATTGCTGCTGTCAAAAGTTTTGCTTTTGATGAAAAAAACAAAACAAAACAAACAAAAAAAAAACTGGAACATGTAAGAAAGAAAGTTCCTGTGGTGGAACAGGAATGGGGAAGGGCATATAAGGAGACCATATAAGGCTATCTCGGAGAAATGCTTTATATGAATTGGAATTTTCATTAGTATGGGACAAGATGGAAGGCCAAGTTGATTACATTAAATTCCACCTAGCAGGACCCATCAAATGACCATGAGCTCAAGGAAAATGATAACTATGTTTGCTTCCTCCCTGCTGCCCACCACCCTTCCTATGAGGGCATCATGCATGGATTCAGTGCGTCCATTTTTGAGGTTGCCCTCCCTTCCATAGATCTCTTTCACTTTTGTCACCTCTGCCTCCAGAAACCATGAGCCCTCCCTCTACCTCAACCACTCCAGCAAGTTAGGGGTACTCAGCTTATTAGAATCCTACATCTACTGGTGCTATATGACCAATGAGGCTATCTAGTCCCACCTTAACCCCAGCCAATATTTCCTAAGGTATGACATGCCTGCCCCCACTGGAATGGGGATGATTAAGCAATTCTCAGATAACACCCCGACTCCATTTGCTAAGAGCTTGTCTGCAGGCACACCATAGTCATGTTCCACATCAGAAAGGCAGCCCGGCCGGGCGCGGTGGCTCAAGCCTGTAATCCCAGGGGAGGCCGAGATGGGCGGATCACGAGGTCAGGAGATCGAGACCATCCTGGCTAACACGGTGAAACCCCATCTCTACTAAAAAATACAAAAAACTAGCTGGGCGAGGTGGCGGGCGCCTGTAGTCCCAGCTACTCTGGAGGCTGAGGCAGGAGAATGGTGTAAGCCCGGGAGGCGGAGCTTGCAGTGAGCTGAGATCTGGCCACTGCACTCCAGCCTGGGCGATAGAGTGAGACTCCGTCTCAAAAAAAAGAAAGGCAGCCCACCCAACCTGCTGCAGTTGGGACACAAGATCGCCCAAGCCAGATCTTCCCTGACTAGCCACCTGCCCCTACATCTCCTAGACTGCAGTTCATCTCAGTGTAGAGCCCTTCCTAATCCCCTACCTCCATTCTACCTTTTCTCAACTCTCACCTCTGGGAGTCCCCTGACTGAGCCTGCCTTCCCTCAGCCCACCCAGTATCCCTCCCGGCTCCCAGCCGTGGCAGCCATGTTCAGTCATTCAGTTGTATGTACAATTGCACGTAGAAGGTGCCTCCCAGGATTGTGCAACTTGTTGGCCCAGATAACCCTTTGGCACTCGTCACCGCCAGCTTGACTCCATCTTGGTTCTACACCCTGGGCCTCCTCCAGCCTGCTTGTTCCCTTTGCTCAGGTATGACCCTGCTGTCAGTCTCCAGGACTCCTCCAGCCAAAGCCCTTCCCAAGCTCTCATCCCCTCGCTGGAAGAATCTAAGTCAATTTCTGATCCCCCTGGGATTCTTTCCTCCTGATTGCTGGTCCAACCTTTCCCCAGCAGGCCAAACCTCTCTTCCAGATCACAAACCCCAGATATCTCCCCTCATCCCAGCCTTGGTGTTTTCCCCATCCCTGCTTTCTAAGCTGTGCATAGCTCTTGCTGCCTTGTCCCACCTCTTAACCCTGACTGCTTTATTCTCTATTATCTGATAGTATCATTTAATGTAATTTTTAAGTTAAAAATCATGTACATGTTCCCTGTAGAAATTTTGGAGAATACAAGAAAATAAAGAAAGGCAGGTATTTACTACTCAAGCTTTCTTTTCGTGGACATATGGCATACATGCAAATTTACAAAATAGGTGTGGAATTGATACTGATTTTTTAAATGATTTTCATTCTATTTTTTCAATAAATAACATGTATGTACCGTAGTCTGTCAGCATCCTGCCCCAGTGGCAACCGGTGTTATCAGCTTGTTTTGTACTTTCTAGCAATAGTTCATTCACTAACAAGTATATATGAATATAAATGCAACTTTTCACACAAATGGGATCCATCACACTTTTTTATACCTTACTATTTTCACTTAAATATTAGAGGTTATATCATAGACGTAGATCTGCACCAGCTTCACTTTTAAATATATTTAATTAAAACAGTGCATAAATAACAACACCATTGGAATTATGGCATAGCAACAATCGCGAGAAAGGTATTTGGCTATTGAAGTTCATATAGAAATTTCAGGAAAAAAAATCGTCAACTTAGAAAACACTGTTCTCCCTTGTGTATGATTCTGCCTGCTCTCCTGACCACCCAACCTTATTAATAAGTGGCCTTCCAGACCTGCTTGAATACCTCTTGTAATGGGGAACTCACTTCCTCAGGAGGAGGAATAAATAGATATGTTTAAAAGGGAAGCTTTTAGATGATGAGACCCTCATCCTGAACCCTGTGGGAATTCTTTAGCTTTTAAAATCTATTTCATCCATCTGGACACTGAATAGCTGCTACTTGATATTGTTTCTTAACCATGTCATAGGACATGGTTTTTAATTCAATTTTGACTTAATTTTGCCTTTTAACTTAATTTTGAGTTTCTGAAAGGCAGAGACCAAGGCTTGGGTTTCTCGTGCACTCCTTTCCAGTGCCTGCCGTGGTGCCATCCACGCTGCCCCCACAGAGCATCTCCTTATCTTTGAGGCCTCAGTGAGCTCAGCACTTCTTCCAGACAGCCTTTCCTAACACCTCACCCCCAGAATTTCTCCAGTTATTGTAATTGTCTCTTTGTGATCTGTATTCTTCATTGCTTATGCAAAACCTACCACTAGTTTTCAAAAACATGTATTTGTTTGGTGAATAAATAAACAAATAAATGGGGAACACACTATGACCCTTTCTTAAAAGACAGTGATGACAGAGTCATGTCAGATTTCTCAAGGGGACCTTGTAGAATCTAAATACAAGGAAAGTTCCTCCCAGGATCTCTGGGACACTGACAGGGCTACCACTTGCTGTGTTTTACAGCCCTAGGGCTCCATGTATGAAGCACCCAATCATGATAGAACATTCAGAAGCACAAAGTTGTAAGGTAGGCATCAAGGCCATGCAAACCACTTGAAATCAGGTGCCATGAAGGGTTCTTAGAGAGATTTCAGAAAAGTTTTTGAGGAGCCAAGGGAATAGAATTAACATTTCTGTGCTCCCATTGGTGCCAGAAATAGGGTTTGAAGTTAAAGATGAACCTGTCCTCTTGCAGGGAGGAAGAGAGGAGTCCCGAAATCAGCCCTAAAGAACACTCGTCTTTCCTGCCCCTCTCACCCAGAAACTACACGCAGCTCTAAACTGGAATTATCAGCCAATCCGCCTACAACTATTTCCTGAGAACCTATGAGTTAAAAAAAGACCTGGGTCATGTCTCAACATTCTTCTTAGCAACATACAAACACATTTACATGAACAGCAAAACAATACTGTAAATGAAACGCCTCTGTAAAATGTTCATACAAGATTCTTGTGACAGAAGAAGCACGGACACCAAAGGACAAAACATTTGCGTCCTGACTTCTCAGCCATGTGACCTCTGGCAGTTTACTTCACCTCACTAAACTTTATCTCTGCAATGGAAATAAAAATGCCACTACATACGTGTCATGTGTGAGGATAAAATGAAATATGAGATTATGTATGTAAAGGTGGGCAGAAAATGCACATGGACTTTAGAAGGTGCTGGGCCAGAAATGGGGCACAGAAAGAGAGAAGCCCGAAGGAGCCAGAGGCAGAGGTCGTCTGGAGGTGCAAGGGAGGACACTTGACATAGCCATAATTGTTCATTCATCCTGTTATTCTTGTCACTCCACAAATATTCGGGGAGCATCTACAAATGGTGAACAAGTCAGACACAAGGCCTGCCCTCATGGAGCTAACAGTTTAACAGGGATACAGATGCTTAAAGAAATAATGTGAATTCAGCTCAGTGCTCTGAGATGCGAGGGAGAGGTGGGACATGGGAGAGGCTCCTCATTCAGACAGGTGGGTATGGAGAGACTTGTTAGAGGCTAGTGACATCTCAGCTTTCAGAAGCAAGTAGAGTCATCCAGACTGGTGGGGTGGGGAAGAGGAGATGGGGGTGGAGCTTTTAGGAAAGCATGCATCTCAGGCCTGCACTTCCCCAGAGAGTGAGGGAAAGAAGTGACCAGAAGACAGCCTCATAGGCCACGATCATGAGTCTGACCCACATGGTAAGAATCACCATAAGATTTCAACTGGGAGAGTGACACACATAGTCAGATTTGCATTTCAGAAGCAGATTTGGGTGGAGCAGGGGAAGATAGCCAGGGAGACAAGTAAGGAGAGGGTTGCAGGAAACAAAGAAAGGTAGAGAGCTTTGGACACTACGGAGAGCAGAATATTACTCAAAGTGCTCATGAGAGATTGGAGTTAAAGGTAGGGTGAGGAGGCAGTCAATGGTGGCCCTCAGCTGTCTGGCTGAGGCAGCTAGGTAAATGGTGGGGCCATTGACCAATATGAGGTTTTGGAGAAAGATCTTGAGTTTAGTTTTGGATATATCAAGATTGGGGTTCCTGAGAGATATCCAAGTGGAATTGTCCAAGAACAGATGAGTACATGGACTCCAAACCAGGAAATTCTGGATTGGAGACAGAAGTTTGGCATTATGTCAGCCCCCAGATAATGAATGGTTGCTGGGCCGCTGATGACATTCTAGAGAGAGCAGGGGCAACAAGGAAGAGAGGACAGCCAGCAAAGGCCCCTCTAACAGGGCTCATTACAAGAGCCTGGAAATTAGCTAGAGAGATGGGAGGGAATCCCACAGAGAGGGCAGTGTTACAGAAGCCAAGGAAAAAGAGGATATCAACAGGGTGAGGTAAGTCGACTGTGCTATGATGATGTCAGATTTGAGAAGTACTTTTTGGATAAGCCAAAGTGGAAGTCTCAGTGACCTTGGCAAATTTCAGTGGAGTGGTAGGAGTGGAATCCAGATTGTCAAGGTGGAGGAGAATGTGGGAGGTAGGAAGGAGGAGACAACAAGTGCCGGCAAAGCTTAGCAGGCACTTACTGTGAAAATTAAGATGAAAGATAGGAAAGTACCTGGAAGGAAATACTTACAGGGTGAGTTTTGGGAATGATGCTTTTTGTTTGTTTGTTGTTTAAGATGGGAGAGATTTGATCATGTCTTAATGTATCTAAGGAAAAGCCAATACAAGAAAGGAAAAGTTTTAAAGATGTAGAAGAGACAGAGGAAATAATAATAATAATAGTAGAGGAGAATCTCTAAGGAGATAGATGGAGATTGGATCCAGGAGGTGTTTCACTGGAACAAGAATGAAAGAAGACGCTGTGTATGTTAGAAACTCTTTTGGGTTCAGGTAACAGTACACCCTCCGGGATTGTAACTTGGAAAGTTGAAAGTCAAGCAGTAGCTTTTTGGTACCCTTAATTAAACTGTTCAATGTTGGTAGGGCTCAGAATCAACAGACTGTGATTTGTTTCACCTTTGCCTCATGGTTGCAGGATGGCTGCAGTAGCTCTAAGCATCACATCCTTACACGCCCCATTCATAACCAGGAACCATGTGTTGGTAAAGGGCATAATTCTCTTCATGCACTTTTCTCTCAGAGGAAGGAAAAACATTTTTCAGAAGCACTTCACAATACTTCTTGACACATCTCATTATGTAAAATTGGGACTTCACAGTCACGCACAGACCAAGGCTGGGTCCAATTCGCATCCAGCACACAAACAAAATCAGTGCTTCAATGGCAAAGAAGAAAGGGGCAACTTTGGGTTAGAAATAGTCATGTCTGCCTCAAAGGTACAGATGAAGTAGGTCAGTGGGCTTGGGAGCAGAAAAAAATGAATGAATTCTTCTGAAATGCTAATTTTCCCTCTAAGTTTGTCATCTGCTAAGAGTGAGAGGGAATGGGTTGTGGGTATGAGTTCTGATGGGAGTGAAGAGATCTAAAATAACCACAGCAGAGAAGCAGGGGTGAACTCACTGGGAAAAAAACATCAAAATTTCCAAGAAGGTCCTCCATGGGGAGAATGATTGGGGAAGAAATTACAGACCAAAGGAAAAAGGAAAGGAAGGGAAGATCCACTAAAGGACAGCTCTGCCCCAAGTGGCCACATACACCAGGGTTTCCCTGCCTCACACTGTTGGCATTCTGCGCTGATTAATTATCTGTTGCAGGGCTGTCCTGGGCACTGTAGCATGTTAGCAGCATCCCTTGCCTCTACCCACTAGGTGCCACTAGCAAACCCCACTTCCAGTCCTGACTGCCAAAAATGTTTCCAGGCATTGCCCAGTATTCCCTGGTGGGGGGAGGGTGGGCAAAATTACCCCAGTTGAAAACCACCTATGTGCACTATCTTATTTAGTCCTTCAGAGCAGAGATGGTGGTTCTGTTTTTGAGGATGAGCTTAAAAGCCCAAGAACACATAGCTAAGAAGAAATGGAACCGGAATTGAGGCTGGCTCTGCCAGAGACCGCATTCTTCCCTCTGACCCTGAGCTCGTCGACCCTGAGCCTGCACTGCTGCACCAGCACCAAACAGGAAGTCATACCCATGGGCTGGCCTCTGCCTTGCCACAGGGGCTCTACACCCCATAGAGTAACTTTGAGGAGTAATCTGTTTTTTTCCGGAAAGAATTAGAGAACTCATAAAAATTAAATCTTTACAAGAGCTCTATCTGCTCTTTTCAAGGCAGTCAATCACTTGGGTTGAAAAAAAAAAAAAAAGAAAGAAAAAAGAAAAAAAATGTGGCAATATTTTCCCAAGGACTTGGGGAAGAAAACCACCATCCAGAAAGGAAAATCTTTGAAGTTGGAATGTGCTCTAGGCTGCCTCTTTAAATGAAAAATGTTATATGCCTGGGAAACATTATATATGCCAAAGCAATATGAGGGCCTCACTGTAATAATGATAGCATCAACTCCATGCTTTCATCCCTGAGACTCTGTGAAGGGCCTTAAAATGAAATTTTATACAAGTGCACACAAACACACACAATATTTGGAAAATTCACACATATATCACTTTGCCCACCTCTCTAATGAAGGTGGAATGCGGTGGCAGATGTTTCACAGCTGTCTGGCAACCACCCTCCAACAGTTTAGGACAGGAAGCTGAGGACACCCGATCCAAAAGGAATTGCAGGGAGCGGCCAGGGAGGTAAAAGCTAATCCCGAGCATTGGGATTCTGCCAAATGCTCGGGATACCCTCCACGCCATTGCTTCATCCTTTACTCTAAGAGAACAAATGAATCAAGTGACAGGCATCTGTCTGCATGTGAGAGGCCATGCCCTCCCCATGAAGAGAGTTGGAAATAGGAAAGATCCTTACATTTGAGGGATACATATTATACATGCAGCCTGCAGCCCAGCCTGAGAAAGCCAAGCCTATAGATTTGGTATCTAGGCCAGTTACGTATCTTTACTCTGCTGAATAGCCATAGACAGAGTCCCTGTTGCACAGATGGCTGCCCTTGCCTCTACCCTTTCATAAAAGATAAATCATTTCATAAAGAATGCCTCACTGCCTGGGTGCAGTGACTCACGCCTGTAATCCCAGAGCTTTGTGGGGCCCAGGCAGATGGATCACCTGAGGTCAGGAGTTCAAGACCAGCCTGGCCAACATGGTAAAACCCCATCTCTACTAAAAATACAAAAATGACCTGGGCATGGTGGCACGCACCTGTAATCCCAGCTACTTGGGAGGCTGAGGCACAAGAATCACTTGGACCAGGAAAGTGGAGGTTGCAGTGAGTCAGGGAGCCGAAATCAGGCCCTGCTCTCCAGCCTGGGCAACAGCAATACAGTGAGACTTCGTCTCAAAAAACAAAACAAAACAAAAAACCTCACTGATGTGTGCGGATGGTAGAGGAGGAAGGGGGACAAGGGGTGGTATCTTGTTTCACTAGGCCAGGCAGTGCATTTATAAACACAAAGTGAGGGGAAAGAAATGAATAACTGTGGAACCCCAGCTCATGCCAGGGCCTGGGCATTCCTACCAATAGGGTGAAAGTGTTCCAACTTTTCCACATCCTTGCCAACACTTGTGGTCTTTTGATTTTTTGATGATAACCATTCTGAGAGGTGTGAGGTGATATCTCATTGTAGTTTTGACCTGCATTTCTCTGATGATTAGTTATTTTAAGCACTTTTTCACGTATGGGTTTGCTGCTTGTATGTCTTCTTTGGAGAAATGTCTGTTCAAGTCCTTCAGCTATTTTTTAATCAGGTTATTTGGTTTTTTACTATTGAGGTATAGGAGCTCCTTTTCTATTTTGGAAGCTAACCCTTTATCAAACGTTTGGTTTACAAATATTTACTGTATGAGTCCATTTTCATGCTGCTGATAAAGACATACCCAAGAATGGGCAATTTAACAAAGAAAAAAGTTTGTTGGACTCACAGTTCCACATGGCTGGGGAAGCCTCACAATCATGGTGGACAGCAAGGAGGAGCAAGTCACATCTCACATGGATGGCAGCAGGCAAAGAGAGAGAGAGCTTGTACAGAGAAGCTCCCATTTTTAAAATCATCAGATATCGTGAGACCCATTTACTATCACAGGAAGAGCACAGGAAAGACCTGCCCCCATTATTCAGTTATCTCCTACAGGGTCCCACCATATGTGGGAATTATGGGAGCTACAAGATAAGATTTGGGTGGGGACCCAGAGCCAAATCATATCATTCTGCCCCTGTCCCCTCCCAAATCTCATTTATTCACATTTCAAAACCAATCATTTCTTCCCAGCAGTCCCCCAAAGACTCAACTCATTTCAGGATTAACTCAAAAGTCCACAGTCCAAAGTCTCATCTGAGACAAGGAAAGTCCCTTCTGCCTATAAGTCTGTAAAATCAACAGCAGATTACTTAACTTCCTAGATACAATGGGGGTACAGGCATTGGGTAAATACAGTCATTCCAAATGGGAGAAATAGGCCAAAACGAATTGGTTACAGGCCCCATGCAAATCCAAAATCCAGCAGGGTAGTCAAAGCTTAAAGCTCCTAAGTGATCTCTTTTGACACCATGTCTCACATTCAAGTCACACTGATGCAAAAGGTGAGTTCCCATGGTCTGGGGCAGCTCTGTCTCTGTGGCTTTGCAGGTAAAACTTCCCTCCCAGCTGCCTTCATGGGCTGGCATTGAGTGTCTGTGGCATTTCCAGGCACACAGTGCAAGCTGTCAGCGGATCTACCGTTCTGGGATCTAGAGGATGGTGGTCTTCTTCTCACAGCTCCACTAGGTGGTGGCCCAGTAGGGACTCTGTGCGGGGGCTCCCACCCCACATTTCCCTTTTGCACTGCACTAGCAGAGGTTCTCCATGAGGACCCTGCCTCTACAGCAAACTTCTGCCTGGACATCCAGGTGTTTCCACACATCTGAAATCTAGGCAGAGGTTCCCAAACCTCAGTTCTTTACTTCTGTGCACTCACAGGCTCAACACCGTGTGGAAGCTGCCAAGACTTGAGATTTGCACCCTCTGAAGCCACAGGCCAAGCTCTACATTGGCCCCTTTCAGCCACAGCTGCAGTGGCTAGGACACAGGACACCAAGTCCCTAGGCCTCACACAGGATGGAGACCCTGGGCCTGGCCCACAAAGCCACTTTTTCCTCCTAGGTCTCAGGGCCTTTCATGGGAGGGCCTGCCACAAAGGTGTCTGACATGCCCTGGGGACATTTTCCCCATTGTCTTGGTGATAAACATTTGCCTCCTTATTACTTATGCAATTTTATGCAGCCAGCTTGAATTTCTCTCCAGAAAATGGGATTTTCTTTTCTACTGCATTTTGCCAGGCTGCAAATTTTTCAAACTTTCATGCTTTGTTTCCTTTTTGAAACTGAATGTCCTTAACAGCATCCAAGTCACCTCTTGAATGCTTTGCTGCTTAGAAATTTCTTCCACCAGGTACCTTAAGTCATCTCTCTCAAGTTCATAGTTACACAAATCTCTAGGGCAGGAGCAAAATGCCACCAGTCTCTGCTAAAACATAAGAAGAGTCACCTTTGCTCAAGTTCCCAACAAGTTCCTCATTTCCATCTGAAACCACCTCACCCTGAACCTTATTGTTCATATCACTATCAGCATTGTTGTCAAAGCCATTCAACAAGTCTCTAGGAAGTTCTAAACTTTCCCACATTTTCCTGTCTTCTTCTGAGCCCTCCAAGCTGTTCCAACCTCTGCGTGTTACCCAGTTACAAGGTTGTTTCTATATTTTCAGGTATCTTTTCGGCAACACCCCACTCTACTGGTACCAATTTACTGTATTAGTAGTCCATTTTCACACTGCTGATAAAGACATACCCAAGACTGGGCAATTTACAAAAGAAAGCAGTTTACTGGACTCAGAGTTCCTTGTGGCTGGGGAGGGTCTCACAGTCATGGTGGAAGGTGAAAGGCACGTCCCATATGTCAGCAGACAAAAGAAGAGAGCTTGTGCAGGGAAACTCCCCTTTTTAAAACCATCAGATCTCATGAGCCTGACTCACTATCACGAGAACAGCCCAGGAAAGACCTGCCCCCATAGTTCCATCACCTCCCACCAGGTTCCTGCCACGGAACATGGGAACTGTGGGAGTTACAATTCAAGGCGAGATTTGGGTGGGGGCACAGCCCAATCATAGCCATTTTCCACTATTCTATATGTTGTCTTTTCACTCTGGATTGTTTTCTTTGCTCTGCAGAAGCTCATTAGTTGGATGTGGTCCCACTTGTTAATTTTGTTATTGTTACCTCTGCTTTTGGTGTCATATCCATGAGATCATTGCCAGGACTACTGTCATGGCACTTTCCCTCAATGTCCTCTTCTAGGTGTTTTATAGGTTTATGTCTTACATTCAATCATTTAAACCATTCTGAGTTGATTTTTGTGTATGGTTTCAGATAAAGGGCCAATTTCATTCTTTTAAATGTGGATATCTAGTTTTCTCATCATCATTTGTTGAAGAGATGATCTTTTCCCAACTGTGTATTCTTGACACCCTTATTGAAGATAAATTAAACATATATGCATAGTTTTTTTTTTCTGGGCTCGGTATTCTGTTTGATTTTTCTGTATATCTACCCATGACAATTCTGTTTTAATTATTATAGCTTTGTCATCTATTTTGATGTCAGAAAGTGTGATGACTGCCTTGTCATTCTTTCTCAAGATTTATTTGGCTATTTATGCTCTTTTGTGGTTCCAAATTATTTTTAGAATTTTTTTTTTCTTTTTTTAACTTTTAGGTTCAGGGGTAGATGTGATGGTTTGCTACATAGGAAAACACATGCCATGGGGTTTGCTGTAAAGATTATTTTGTCACCCCGATATTAAGCAGAGTACCCAATAACTATCTTTTCTGCTCCTCTCCCTCCTCCCAACCTCCATCGTAAAGTGGACCTCAGTGTCTGTTGTTTTATTCTTTGTGTTCATAAGTTCTTATCATTTAGCTCCCACTTATAAGTGACAACATGTGGTATTTGGTTTTCTGTTCCTACCTTAGCTTGCTAAGGATAATGGCCTTCAGTTCCATCCATGTTCCCACAAAAGATGTGTTCTTGGTCTTTTCTATGGCTGCATAGTAGAATTTTGTTTTTACATTTCAGTAAAAAATACTATTGAAATTTTTTTTAGGGATTGCATTGAATCTGCAGATTGTCTTAAAAAGTATGCACATTTTAACATTAAGTCTTCCAATCCACGAACACACAGATGACTTTCCATCTGCTTGTGTCTTGTTTAATTTCTTTCAACAATGTTTTATAGTGTTTGGTATACAAGATGTTTGCTTCCTTAGTTAAGTTTATTTCTAGGTATTTTATTCTTTTTGGTGCTATTCTAAATGGGAATGTTTTCCTAATTTCCATTTCATATTGTTCATTGTTACTGTGTGTGCAAGTGATATTTGTATATTAATGTTGCATCTTGAAACTTTACTGAATATATTTATTAGTTCCAGTGAACATTTTTATGAAGTATTTAGGGTTTTCTATATGTAAGATCATGTCATCTGCAAATAGGAGCAATTTTACTTCTTTCTTTGTGATTCAAATGCCTTTTTGTTTGTTTTCTGGCCTATTTGCTCTGGATAGGAATTCCAATGTTGTGTTGAAGAGTGAGGAAAATCAAAGAATTTCATCCCCAAATATACTTCTTTGACATATTTTGAGGTGGCTGTTCAGCAAGTCTGCAAATAGAAGTAGCCCTGCAAAGCTGTCTTTGGAGGGGAGATTTGCATTTGTAGGAAATCTGCATTGATGCTGCCAGGCTTTCTCTGGGGCCCTCCCTCGTCCTATCTAGAGAAGATTAACTGAGAGTATAATACCTTTAAAGGTCTGAAAGTTCAGGTGCAATGGTTCATGTCTCTAATCCAAGCACTTTGGGAGGCCAAGGCAGGAGGATCACTGGAGTCCAGGAGTTCAAAATCAGCATGAGCAATCTAGTGAGACCCCATCTCAAAAAACAAAACAAAACAGTTAGCCAGGTGTGATGGCATGTACCTGTAGTCTCAGCTATGTGAGAGGCTGAGGCTGGAGGATTGCTTGGGGCCAGGAGTTGAAGGCTGCAGACAGCCATGATTGTGCTACTGAACTCCAGTCTGGTCCAGAGAGCAAGACCCTGTCTCCACACACATGTGAAAAAAATAAAATCTGAAGAAAACATTCATTATTCATTCTCTCTGAGGGCTACTATCTGTGAGGTTTCATTTACATAGCAGGACCACCTTTGTTAGCCAGGCTTCCTCTTCTCTCCCTCCCATAATCTGTTTTGCCAATATCCAATCCCCATTCCTTCTGAAATTTCAAGATGGCACATAAGCTTCTGAAACCCACTGGGAGATTGGGGTAATTATGCTGTGGTTCTCTCCCATATACAAGTTAATAAATTTGTGTGCCTTTTCTCCAATTAATCTGCCTTTATCAGTTGATTTTTCAGTGAACCATCTGAAGATAAAGAGAAATTTTCCCTTGGTCCCTACAATAGAAAAGGTGAAAGCAAGCATCCTTGCCTTGTTCCTAATCTTAGAGGAAAAGCTTTCAGTTTTTTACTATTGAGTGCGATGTTAACTGTGGGCTTTTTATAGATGAGATATTTTACTTCTATTCCTAGTTTGTTGAGAGTTTTTATCATGAAGGGGTGTTGAATTTTGTCAAATGCTTTTTCTGCATCAATTGAGATAATCATGTGATTTATATCCTATAGTCTGTTAATGTGGTGTATCACATAAATTGATTTTATATCCTTGCATCCTAGGGATGAATTCCACTTGGTTATGATGTATTATCCTTTTAATGTTTCATTCAGTTTGCTAGTATTTTGTTGCATCTATTTTCATGAGGGATATTGGCCTGTAATTTTCCTTTCTTGTGGTGTTTTTGTGTGGCTTTGGTATCAAGGTAATGCTGTCCTCATATAATGAGTTTGGAAGTGTTCCCTCCTCTTCAATTTTTTGGAAGAGTTTGAGAAGAATTGGCATTCATTGCTTAAATGTTTGGTAGAATCCACCAGTGAAGCCATCTGGTCCTGAGCTTTTCCTTGTTGGGAGATTTTTGATTACTGGTTCAATCTCCATACTAGTTATAGATCTGTTCAGACTTTCTACTTCTTCATAATTTAGTCTTGGTAGGCTGTGTATTTCTAGGAATCATCCATTTCTCCTAAGTTATCCTGTTTATGTTATTGTTCAAAATAGGTGTCTTATGTTCCTTTGAATTCCTGTGGTATCAGTTGCAATGTCTCTTATTTTATTTCTAACTGTATTTGAGTCTTCTCTTTTGCAGTGTAGCAGGAGTTTGCAATTTTATTTATCTTTTCAAAAAAACAAACTCTTAGTTTATTGATTTTTTGCTATTGTTTTTCTATTTTCTCTTTTATTTCTGCTCCAATCTTTATCATTTCTTTCCTTCTGCCAACTTTGGGCTTAGTTTGTTCTTTTTTTTTTTTTTTCTATATCCTTGAAGTATAAAATTGGCTTTTTATCTGAAATCTTTCTTTGGTTAATGTAGACATTTATCAGTACTAACTTCCCTGTTACTACTGGTTTTGCTGCATTACACAAGTTTTGGTATGTTGTGTTTCATTTCCATTTGCCTTGATATATTTTCCAATTTTCTTTTTGATTTCTATTTTGACCCAATGGTTGTTCAAGAGTATTGTTTAATTTTCACATGTTTGTGGGTTTTACTGTTTTCTTTAAGCTCTTGATTTCTAGTTTTATTCCATTGTAGTCAGAAAAGATACTTGATATAATTCCAGTCTTTTTAAGTTTGTTAAGTCTTGTTTTGTGACCTAAAATGTGATCTATCCTGGGGAAATATCTATACATGCTTGAGAAGAATGTGTATTCTGCTGCTGTTGGGTGAAATATTCTGTATATCTCTATTAGGCCTATTTGGTCTATAGTGTTGTGCATGTTCTCTGCTTCCTTATTGATCTTCTGTATGGATCTTCTGTCTGTTATTAAAAGTGGAATATTTAAGTCTCCTGATATTATCGTATTGCTATCTGTTTCTCTCTTCAGTTCTGTCAATGTTTGCTTTATGTATTTATGTACTGTAATGTTGGGTACATGTAGATTCATAATTGTTGTATATTCCTAGTGAATTGACTCTTTTATCATTACATAATAGTATTCTTTGTCACTTGTGGCATTTTTTTGACTTGCAGTCTATTTTGTCTGATGTAAACATAGCCACCCCTATTCTCTTTTGGTTTTCACAGAATATCTTTTTCCATTTCTTCACTCTCAGACCATGTATATCCATAAATCTAAACTGAGTTTCTTGTAGACAGTACATAGTTGGGTCTTATTTTATTTATCTACTTAGCCATTCTCTGCCTTTTGATTGGAGAATTTAATTAATTTACCTGTAATTATTAGTAGGGAAGAATATACTATTGTCACTTTCAACTGTTTTCTGTTAGTCTTATAGTTTTCATTGCCTTTTCCCCTTTTGCTATCTTCCTTTGTGTTTTATTGATATTTTTATATTGATATGTTTTTATTGCTTAGTGTTCTTTTTATATAACATCTGTAGGTAGCTTTTGAGGTTCACATATAATATATTGTGGTATAATGGTCTATTTTAAGATGATAATCACTTAAGTTCAATGACACACAGAAAAACTCTACATTTTAACTTTTTCCCTTCACACATACACTTTAGGCTACCCTTGTTACAATTTACATGTAGTCATATTGCATATCTTTTAACACATTTTTTAGTTATAGTTATATTTAATACTTTTGTCTTTTGACTTGGATACTAGAATTAAAAGCAATTTACATATCACTATTATGGTAATACAGTATTCTGTATTTGTCTTTGTATTTTTCTTTATCATTGAGCTACATACGTTTCTTTTTTTTCTTTTTTTTTTTTTTTTTTGAGACGGGGTCTCAGTCTGTTGCCCAGGCTGGAGTGCAGTGGCACCATCTCGGCTCACTTCAACCTCCGCCTCCCGGGTTCAAGCTATTCTCCTGCCTCAGCCTCCCGAGTAGCTGGGACTACAGGTGCCTGCCACCATGCCCAGCTAATTTTTTTGTATTTTTTTTTAGTAGAGGCGGGGTTTCACCATGTTAGCCAGGATGGTCTTGATCTCCTGACCTCATGATCCGCCCACCTCGGCCTCCCAAAGTGCTGGGATTACAGGCGTGAGCCACAGCACCCAGCCGAGTTAAGTAAGTTTCATACTTTTTAATGCTATTATGTTGCCGTGTAGCATCATTTTATTTCAACTTGAAAAAGTCCTTTTAGCTTCTATTGTAAGACAGATCTAGTGATGAACTCCCTAGGTTTTGCCTCATTGAAAAAATGATCTCTCCTTCATGTCTGAATGACAGTTTTACTGAGTATGTTATTTCTGGTTGGTAGGATTTTTTTTTCTTTCAGCACTTGGACTATATTATTTCTCTTCTCTTCTGGCTGCAGAGTTTCTGCTGAAAAATTTGATAATCTTATGGAGTTTCACTTACATGTGACAAGTAGCTTTTCTCTTGCTTTCAAAATTCTATCTTTGCCTTTGATTTTTGACAATTTGCTTATAATTTTCCAGGTGTGGGTTTTTTTGGATTCATCTTATTTAGTGTCCTTATGCCTTCTTTGATCTGGCTGTCCATTTCCTTCAACATATTTTGGAAGTTTATAGCCATTATTTCTTTGAATAAGAGTTTCTGCACTTTTAAATTTTCTTCTTCTTCTTGACTACCATAATGTATATATCGGTACACTTGATGGTGTTCTATAAGTCCCTTAAACTTTCTTCATTCTTTTTCATTCTTTTTTTCTCTTTTTGCTCTTCTGACTGGATCATTTCTAATGACCTGTCTTTCAGTTCACTGATCCTTTCTTCTATTTAATCTAGTCTGTTCTCTAACCCCTAGAGTGAGTTTTCAGTTTAGTTATTGTATTCTTTAGCTGCCATTTCTGTGTGGTAGCTTAAAAATATTTTCTATTTCTTTTTTGAAATTCTCACTTTGTTCATGGATTGTTTCCTTGCCCTCAGTGAGCATCTTTCTGATGATTTTTAGTTCTTAATTATAACGATTGTAATGGAGTCTAATTTATCAATCTTTTGTTATGATTTTATATCCTATTTTTAAAATATTTGCTACATAAGGTAATATTCTGCCATATTATTTTCTGTTATATTTATTGTCTATCTTTCATATTTGAATCTACAATCTACATGAAAAGAATTTTTGTGTATGATATAAGGTAAGAATTAATTTTTCCTCCAAATGGATATTTAATTATTGTAGATCCAATTGTTGATAAGACAATTCTTTGTTTTTTACAAGTCATGTGATAATGTATGTATAAGTCTGTTTATAAATTCTTTATTCTTGTTAATGGCTAATTCATCTATCTTTGCATCAATACCACCTAACATATTTACTGTAGCTTTACAATAAGTTTTAATACAATGTAAGTCTTCCAGCTTTGTCCTTCTTACAGATTGTCTTTCTTATTTTTACCCCATAGAATGTTATATACCTTTTAGAATCAGCCTGCCAATTGATTAAAACCCATGGGATTTTTAATGGAAGTGCATTGATTCTATTTTTTATTAATCTACTACAGATTGATACTTTTACTATTTCTTGATAATGCAACAATCTTAAACGACTTTAACACTGTTTACTTTTGTTTCTACTTTCATGCTATCATTTTCAGGCATTTTAAGTTCTACATACTTTTAAACCCCAAAGACATTATTTTGTGGTTGTTATAATACATAATATTCATTTAGGTTTTTTCTTTATCTTAGTGATAATATCTCAGTAAATATTCATTTAATTTATACATGTATTTACCTTTTGTACTGTCTTCATTTCCTGCAACATTTCTGTGCTTCCATCTGAGATCATTTTTATTAGCTAAAGAACTCCTTTGAGTTTTTACTTTAGTGTATCAGCTGGTAGCAAATTCTCTCAACATTTGTTTGTCTAAAAATGTCTTCATTTTGCCTTCATATTTGAAGGATATTTTGGTGGGAATAAAATTCTAGAATAGAAAATATTTTCTTTCTACATGTTAAACATCTCACCTAATTGAGCTTTTGGCTTTCAGTATTTCTGTTGAAAAGTTAACTGTCAGTCTTACTGCTTCTTCTTTAAGGTTAATGTAACTTTTTAATATGGCCTCTTTTAAGATTTTCTCTTCTCTGTGATTTTAAGCCATTTGACTAGGGTGTTCCTTGTATGATTTTATGTATATTCATTCTACCTGATGTTTGCCATGTTTACTGAATTTGTGGCTGGATAATTTTCATCCGTTTTGGAAGATTCTCAGAGAGTGTCTCTGAGAATGTTGCCTCTGTCTCATCCTCTCTTCTCTTTCATAGTTTACACTTAGAGGTATAACGAAAATTTTCACCACGCCCCATATGTCTCTTATGCCCTTTTTTGGTGGTTTCCAAACTTTTTTTCCTTTGTGCTTCATTGTGACATTTTCAACTGGTCTACACTTATGTTCTGTAATAATTTTCCCCGGTATGTCTATTTTTCTGTCAAGTTCATCTACTGAGTTATTTATTTCAGTTGCTGTAGTTTTCAGTTGTAGAAATTCCATTTAATTCTTATTTATAGATTCCAGATCTCTGGTGAAATTCTCTGTTGTCATCTAATTTTTGCATATATTAATCATAGTTGAAGACTATGTCCAATACCTTTGTATCTGAATTGCCTGTGGGGCTGCTTCTACTGTGTGCTTCTTTCTCTTGCTTCTCTTTCTGGTATGTCTAGTGATTTTTAACTGAATGCTGAACATTATGTATAAGAAATTGTAGATTTGGGTGATGTTATCTTTCTCCAGAGAAATTTTAATTTTCTTCTGGCTGGCAGTTAAAATAGAGAAAAAAAATCACCTGCCTGAGTAATGATTGAGATGATTCAAGACTTGATTTTGGTTTTCGTAAGGGCTCATCTATACTAGGTCTGCCCTTAATTCTGAGGTGTATCCTTTAGACATTTCAAGTGAAGGCCTTGGATTTTACAGGGTTCCTCTTATTTGTTGCATCCTGAACTCCGCTGATTTCTACACTTCCCTGCAGTACCATGAGATTGCAGAAAGTCCTATGTTGCTTTATAGTCTCTTTATGTTGGCCCATGCAACTTAGAAAATGGAAAATACCTCAGGTGAAAGAAGGCAGAATAGAGGGCTCACTTCTCTGAGGTTCTCTTTTCTCTGGGATCCTAATCTTCCAAGTCCACATCTGCCTTAGTAGCCCTGAACTCCAAATTTTGCCCATGAGATTGCCAAAAATTCTGATTCCTTGCTTCTCTCTCAATCTCTTGGCCTTGTTCTGCTTATCAATCAGCCAATACCTCAACAATGAAAGCACCAGAAAATATTGAGCTTGACTTTTCTTCAGGATCATGGCCCCTCAAGACCTGGTTGCTTTGGTTGTTCTCCAGTACCTTCAAGTAGTTTGCTTTTTTATTTTTATAAAGCTTTTATAGCTGTCCTCATGGGGAAATATACTCTCATGCAAGCTATTGTATCATAGCCAGAAGTAGAAGTTGATTGGTTATTTTAAAGTGCCCCAGTTGACTGTAATATGTGATCATAATTAAAAAACTCTACCATAACTTATCGTACTCTCTCATACACATGCAATTTCCTCCGTCAGGAAAACCATTTTACATTCTCTGCTTGACTGACTTCTAAAGGAGCCTTTTCTTACCTAAGGACAGATGGGGTTAGTGGCCATTCTACATAAGCTCATAAAACACTATGTCTATCCTATTTCAGCATTTATCCCACTGTATTCTAATTTGTGTGCTTTTGCATTTATCTCTTACATCAGACTAGGAGTTCCTTGTGGACAGGAGTCATCTCATTTTTTTTGCTGTATCTTGTAAGTATTTAATAAATTATTTTGAATATATCATACTGCTCTTTAGTGAGCAACCATCTCTCCAGTTGGGCTGTCTTTCTCGCTCTTCCCAAACAACAGACTTTTCTCCCTTTTCAATTCCACCAAATAGCTTTTGGATCCATCCCAGCACATATGGCCTTTTGATCCTCTGAGGCCAATTTTACTTCTCACCTTCCTTGGCTTAATCAGTACAAAGCATTACTAATCCTGCTACCAACCTTGAATATCCTTCGTGCTTCCCTTTTTATTTTCATATAAGCATGGTACTATCTTTCCGTTAAATATACGTATGTGTGTGTCTTTTTTGGTCATATTAATTCAATCAGTGAATAACCACAAATTGAGCTAGTAATATAGTCCAGGCTGTGACGGAAGGTATGGCAGACTTTATTCTTCAAAGTTCAGCTCAAAGATTATTACCTTTGGAAAATTTCTTTCCAGGTCTGCTATTCTTTGGAATGGTAGTGTTTCCATACCCAGAGGTCATGGGCTGATGAGAAAAATTAAATGGCCTCCTTATTCCATCCAGAAAGTGATGGAGAATATTTCCTGCATTACCCAAACCTGCTCCTCTAATGTTAAAATAGTGATATCATACAGAAATTTTTCTAGATATATGCTTGGAGGGTGGGTGAAAAGGAAATCAAAACTTCTCGACAGCCCAAAGAAAAATATCTTCCCACTAGAGCAGCTGTTGCTAAGTTTAGATAATATGTGTCCTGTCAGTGAGAAAATAGGAGCTTTCCTTTAAATGTCTTTTGGTTGTTGTTTGACTGCTTGCCCATTCGAGTACTGATTAGCTTGTTTTATAAGTGCATAATTTGCAAGGTGTGTGTATGTGTGTGTCCAGGTGTGTGTCCAGGTGTGTGTGCACATGTGCTTGGGAGGGGGGAATGGGGAAAGACGTTGTTATTCTCATAGTTGTGACTCTAGCTAAGCTCCTTCAGTGTCCTTACTACATTTCTCCACTGATACTGAAATCATGTTACGGATAGTAATAAAATCGATTGTAGAGAGAATCTAGCCTCTTGTCTGTCCTGTCTTTTGCCCTGTCTTTTAAGAATCAAGTGTCTTTTAGTGATTCCCCGAGGGAAGAAAATGTAAATCCTGAGACCACTCCATGACAGTCTCTCAAAGGTCAAACTCAGGTTGAGTAAAGACATCCTAGAGAGGGGCACTAACTTCAAAATGAAGGATCCAGGTACACAGCTGCATTTCTCTTTTCAGGGAGCAAGGAACATATTTTATTTATTTTTGTATTTCCAAGGTACCCACTGCAGTGATTTTCACACAAAAAAATTGGGAAACAAAATCAAATAATGATACAGAACTAGACAGATTGTCATCTACCTTGGATGGTTGGGATTTGACCCTGGCCAGAAGGAGGGAAAGGTATCACGTGAGCTCTCTGGACACTTTTCAGCCCTGGAAGAGGTAAGTGAGACACCCAAATTCCCTTTCAGACTTCATCTATCTTTCCCCTACTTAATTCTGTATATTTCCAGTTCTCTGTAGATTGACACCAACAACCATATTCCAGACTAATGATTACCAATGGTTGCAACTATAAGGCTCATTTTTCATGACAAAACTATTCCTCTTGGGCATACACGTTGTTAGCTGGACTTTTAAAATCCACAGATTGAGAACACACACGACAATATCAACTATGAATCTAGTATCACATTTTTAAGATATATAAACCAAAGTATCATCTGCACATATTTAAAAATTAGCATAAATATCTGTTTGTGACGTTATATATTAAGTCTACAGACAATATTTGACGTATAAATGGATTTTCAGATCCCTTGAAATAACTCCCATCCTTTGTTCCTTATTCTCTCCCTCCATCCCCTTTGCTCACACTTCCTTTGTCCTGTGGCACTCTTCCTCAAGGACTTCATCTCCCTTGTGTCTGAACCTCATTCTTTTCTGCCTCTAAAAAATATCAGGCCTCTTCTCCCTTTTTTGCCTGGCCTGCCCTTCCTGCTCTTTTCCAATAGCCATTGCTTAGCCATCTCTTCCTTTGAAATCAAATTGTTCCCTGTGTCCTTTCAGAGGCCTCTCAGACTTCCTTAGCCTTGTGCAACCTTGGTCTAACACCTGGCTATGAGCATCTCTCACTCACCTTGAGTCCACCGAGCGTAAGAAGAGGTTTTCTTAAACTATCGTTGTTTGATTGCCTGTTCTGGCCCCAATTAGTTCTGTTTTACAAGTTCTAATTTTGTAGGAATTCATCAGTGAATACATGGACACCTCTAGTTATAACTACGTCTGTCCTTTGTGAGCAACTCAGGTCCAGGCCCTGAGTCTTGAGAGGTTTCCATAAATATTTACTAGAAGGGATAACATTATGCAGTGAGTGACATTTGTATTCTCAGATAACCACTATTTACAGAACCTAATGAATCTATGCAAATTAGATGAGCATGAGAGCATTTTGTGGTCTTCCAGGGAAACTGCACTGGTTTTATTGTCTAGGCCAACCCCAGACCAAGCCAGACCACGAGTGTGATAGCAAAGGGCTGAACTTTGCCATCCTGTAACCTTCACTCCTATAGGTTTTATTTTGCCTCATGGACCCCACAGAACTAGCCTGTCTCCTCTTAACTTACCTTAAGAACTTACCTCACAGAACTTACCTTACCTCTTAGAAGATAGGCCTCCACAAATGAAACAACAATTTTTCCCCTTTGACTTCTCCCACTTCTGAGGTTGGTGATCAGACGGTCAGACCTTAGTGGTCTGACTGCTGACCTGATCATTTCCTTGTGAACATCCCCTTGCTCACCCACATCCCTCTTAAAGTGCAGGGCCCAGAATGGAAAAGTACTGCTCAAGTTGCAAAGAGGTGATGCAGAGTGTGAAGAACAATTGCCTCCCCCACACTGATCATTATGGCCTAAACCCACACCTCAGTTTACAAAAGCAGTGTTGGCATAGGATGTCATAAGAACCGCCATTTATAACTACCTACTGGTTGTAGGTCTTTGGAGAGAACTTTAGCTTTTCTGAGCCGCAAACTTCCAAGCAAAAAATATGCCCAACTCTATTTGTGACCAAGGAAGTACTAATTTAAATCCATAGTGCAGGCTACTAGAACTACTAGAAAGATTAAAACAACAGAGGCAACATCAAGTGATGGGGAAGATGTAGAGCAACTGGAATTAGCAAACATCACTGGGAAAGTAAACTGATCATCACTTTTGAAAAACTGACAGCATCTTCCATAGCTAACCCAGCAATGCCATTCTTAGGGATATGCTCAAGAGAAAAAAACTTCACAGTTCCATGAAGAGACATATCCACAAATGTTCCGAATGTTCACAGAAGC
This sequence comes from Colobus angolensis palliatus, assembly GCF_000951035.1. Lineage (NCBI taxonomy): Eukaryota > Metazoa > Chordata > Mammalia > Primates > Cercopithecidae > Colobus > Colobus angolensis. The sequence continues at coordinate 299,594 of NW_012115155.1, read as the reverse complement.
ACTATTCACATCATCCCTAAATGGGAAACAAGCTGAATATCCTCCAACAATGAACATAGTGATGTAGTCACATGATTAAATACTATAGGAAGTGAGAGTGAATGAACTCCATGTACAGGACTTAATATGAATGAACCTCATAAACAAATGCTGATTGAAAGAAGCCAGACACAAAGGAGCATGTGGTACATGGTTATATTTACATACAGCCCCAAAACAAACAAATGTAATCTCTGCTGCTAGAAGTCAGAAGAGTGGCTACTCGTAGGGTAGGAATTTTGATGATAAGAGAACATTACTTCATTGTATCTTCCCAATAACTCATTAAGATGCATAATCTCCACGACCAATGAAGAAAGTAATACACAGAAAGATTAAGCTGCTTGTGCAAAGGTAGAGATACTGAATTAGAACTTGCATTAGAGGAGGGACTGACTCACGCTCTTACCCACTAGACTTTTTGTCTTGAATCAGGTCCCAGAAGTGTTTGGTTTGATGAAGTCTGACCCAATTTGCATACCTTGCAGGACTCCTGAACTTTGGTTTGCTTTCTACCCACATGTCTGTCTGTATACTGCCCATCTAATGCTGATGCTCTGCCCTTTCCTGATCTCCAATGACATCACAACTCTCGACTCCTGGCTGGAAACCCAGGTTGACTGTGTGCTGAATATTCTGCTCCTGTCATTCATCTAGTGGGCCCTGTTCATGGGTCTGGCATTGACAAGATGCCAAGAAGAAAATGGATAAAAAGAAAATGTCATCCCCTGAAAGGAAGCCTTTGTAAACTACAGGAAGCTCCAACTTTAAATTTGTAAATCTCTGTGGAGTTTTCAACCTTCACAGCTTAGTCCAGAGAAGAAATCTGACTGAGAGCTTGAGACCACCCCTCGAAAAAAAAAATTAAATCAAGTTCTCAAGTGTTCCTGAAGGTTTTGGCTTTCAGCTGTATGGTATTTCAGAGATTTCTGGCTCTTCTTAAAATCTGTTAGCAATCCCCAAATCTACAAACAGGCTTTAGAAGACAGGGATGGGGAGGGCAGTGAGAAAGACTGTTTCAGGAGCAATCTGTCTGTGAGGAAAAGCTGAAACTTAAATTAGATACAGCTGAAAATATCTCAATCCTACAAGACGAGTCTTGATACAAGTCCTGCAGTAGAAGCATTCTGTGTGCTGAAGCAATTACTCTAAAATGCTTTTCCTTTCTTATGGCCCGCTTACTTGCTTGAAAAGCCCTTTTGAAACTCTGTGTTTTATATCAGTGCAACACCTTTTTGGGTTACTGTCCTCGATGGATTCCAACAGGAGACTTCTTTTTTTCAGTTGGGGCAGGGGGTGTCCCTGGAATTTTGGTTGACTCAAGCCAGTGTGAATCATCAACACTCTGAGAAGACCCAGCCCCAGCCAAGGAGACCAGGGTGACCACAACAAGACTAAAAATCATCCAAATTAAAATTGAACAGGACCATTGAAGTCATTGGTTTTTCCCTCCAATAAACAGTCCAGATTTTCTGTTTTACCTCTCTGGGCTCGTAATGATCAAATACTCGACCTCTCACCACCTCCTCTTTGAAGTTCCTACAAATTTCAGAGTTTTGCAGATGGGGATAATGTTTTCTGGGTACTGATCCACGTCAGTGAAATAATACATCCACTCTTATTCTCAAGAATCCCTGTTCTCATCTTTGGATTTCAGTTTTCCAGATTTGTAAAATGGCAGCTAACTAAAATGGGTTTGAGTTAAAAATGAAAGAAATGAAACTTCAGTTTATTGGGATGTTTTCTCTTATTTCAAAGGTCTGGGTGATACCAGATGACTTAAAACCAAGTAGACCACAGGATATCAAGAAATTAAGGGACAGTGTTTGGGGATCCAGTCAAACTCCAACCCTCCCACACAGTTTAGTCTCCCAAAATGTTGGTTCACTTCTTCTATGTGCAAAAAAAATTTTTTAAATTCCATTCGCAAAATCAGCCAAATCTAATCTGAACTCTCCTGTTTGTCGCAACTATCTAGAGTTATTTTGCTCCACCAACAGACTACTTCCTCAGACACATTCTCCAGGAAAATCATATAATTTATTGGCATAATGGTCCTTTTTCAAAAGAAGTATTTCATTTTAATAAAAATGTGCATCACCATATTTAATCAATCAGCGTGATTGACAACAGCAATAGTTGAGTCTTGCAGCAGATGCTGCTGCTACCTCATTCTTATTCCAGTTTCATTTCTCAATCAAATCCATGTGTAAAAAACATAATGTGCTGCCAACACAATGTAATAAAACCTCAACTGAAATGCACACCAGCACATCAGAAACTGATAACTCAAAGTATGGGAAAAATTAACTTCAGAAAAATCACTTATGACACCCGAGTATTCAAGTTTTATGGACAAGAGACGCATCATCTCACTATAGCTAACATGAATAGGCCAAATTCATGGATTTGTCCTGAAACAGAAAATAATAATCTCTAAAGCAACATTTTCCAAAAGCTGGCAGTAGAAGCCTTTTTAAGCAGCCCAGAAATCATCCTTAAAATTGGCTGAGTTTGTAAGAGATGCACCATTTGTGTCATGGAGCAATAAATTAGGACTTAAGCAACATTTTTTCTTTTTATGGTGGTACAGACTGGTTAAACATGATGTATCACTGGTTGTCACAGATAGAACCAGCAGTTTTCAAAGTTAATGATTCATAAAGGAATAAAGGTAACCTAATTATAGCAATACCAGGGACAGACTCAGTTACTCAAATTCTGAACTTCTCCAGATTTCAGGCTGGGGGACATACTTCTGTAAGACTTTATTCTTGCAAAACCTGAGTTAGGGAGCAGAGATATGAGTCCCTACAAAAAGTAATAGATCCATAGTCCAGAGACCTGTAAGTGCACTCATTTGAATGATGTCCCTCCAAAATTCATGTCCACCCAGAACCTCAGCATGTGACCTTATTTAAAAATAGGATCATCAGAAATGTAATTAGTTAAGACGAAGTCATACTGGAGTAGAGTGGGCCCTATATACAGTGACTGGTGCCCTTATAAGAAATCCACATGAACACATAAACATACATGAAGACAGACATGTGAAGACAGAAGCAGAAATTGCAGTGATGCAGCTACAAGCCAAGGATTGCGAAGAATTGCCAGCCAGCAACCAGAAACTAGGAAGAGGCAAAGAAGGAATCCTAGAGGCTTAAGAGGGAACATGGCCCTTCAGACACCTTGACTTTGTACTTATGGCCTCCAGAACTGTGAAAGAATACTTTCCTGTTGCGTTAGGCAATCCAGTTTGTGATTGTTTGTTACAGCAGCCCTAGGCAACTAATACAGTAATAAGCAAAAACTAAGACCAAATATCTAGGACCAAGGCAGGGGGCAAAAGTCAGCCACAGGGATCAGAATGCCTTTTAAGGATAAGAAATGTAGGAAGCTGGATTCCAAGGATGGCTTTCATCATGCTGTTTCCTCACTCAAAAATATGTCATGGCCCACGTGACCTATGGAGAAACTCTTAATTCTTCATTTAAAAATTCAAACCTTTCACAAGGAAGGTCCTCAAACCACATGCCTCAGCATGATAAACAGATCATAACACAACGTAATAATGTAAGCATTTGGACAATATCCACAACTCAGCTAAGCAAACCGTCAGTTGGTTGGTTTGTTTTTCTTTCTTTTTTTCCATAAAGAACAGAATTTTATTTTCTCACAGTTTTAGGGACTGGGAAGTCCAGGATCAAGGCAACAAGATCAAGGCACCGGCATTTGGTGTCTGGCGAGGACATTTTTGCTGTGTCCTTATATGGGGGACGTCAGATGGTCAAGAGAGACTAGCTCCCTCCATCAAGTCCTAGTTTGATGGCACTAATCTATTTATAAGGGCAGAGCCCTCATGACCTAAACACCTCCCAAAGGGACTCACCTTTCAGCACTGTTGCACTGGGGATTAAATTTTTAATACATGAATTTGGGGGAACACATTCAGACCATAGCAGATAGTTACATTTGACATTGAGGATATTAAAGTTCAAAGAAGTTCACTTATTTACCCAAGGCCATAGGCTATGGGGCAAAGGTGTGATTTAAAGTTATCTGACAACTAAATCACATCCTCTTCCTTCCAAAGTACAGCTGCCTTTTACTTGCTAGTATATGAAACACCTCTGGGTTTGAAAAGAAACAATGACTCTGACAAAAAAAAAAAAAAAAAAAAAAATCTCATTGGCTATTTGACCCTTTGGCTTAAGAATCACTCCACTCTGTTACGTACCTATAGGGTGATTTCTGAATGTTTACATTTCTGCCATGAATAGGTTACAAAGTTCAGTCTTACCTAGAGAGGGTATCTGAGTTTCATGGAACGGATATTCAGAAGATTTGCTCTCAAATAAAGGGGATCTTTATCTTCTTTCCCCTTGTGTTTCAATGATTGTGAAGAAGTGTAATCAGAAAGTAAGGTGGCATGCAGATCTAACTTAACCATAACAAACTCTCAAGGACTGTCAGGCATATCATTCATTATGCCAGTCACACCCTAGCAAAAAGAAGCTGTCCACCCACTCCCCTCACTGAAGGGCAGCCTTCTTAATGAACATCTTTAATTGGATTGGGAGTAAAGACCTGTCTGTCCCATCACCAGCCAATCCATAAACGAGAGATTGGGCTGAAATGTGACTTGGCCAATAAGTCTCTGCTCAAACAGGCCAGAATGCCCGTTTCAAGAGCCGGAATTGCAAAATACAGAAAACACAAGCCCTTTGGTGGACGGGGGAGCACAGAGGAGACAACAGACGCATAGTGTCTTCACATTAACACTGGGTGCTCGGAGTGAAATTAATGGACTTCTACTTCTGAGGATCCCAAACTTGTCTTGGGTTCCAAATCACTTCCCCCAGAAATTGTTGTTTGCTTGTTTTTCAAGATGGAGTCTCGCTCCGTCGCCCAGGCTGGAGAGCAATGGCAACACCTCGGCTCGCTGTAACCTCCACCTCTAATTCTTCTGCCTCAGCCTCCTGAGTATCTGGGATTACAGGCATGCGCCATCACACCTGGCTAATTTTTGTATTTTTAATAGAGACAGGGTTTCACCATGTTGGTCAGGCTGGTCTTGAACTCCCGACTTCATGATCCATCTGCCTCGGCCTCCCAAAGGGCTGGGATAAGCAAACCTTTTATAGAAAAATGAAGCCTGAGACCTTTTGCCGTGTTAGAGAACAGGGATGTGAGGCATAGATAAGAGAATGGATCCACAGTCCATCAGGGAAAACCACACATCTACGGCTGATCGTAGTCCCTTTATGCACAATCTGATCACACAGGAAGACATAGATATATTTCAATATTTATGCAGATGTATAATCTCCTGCCACAACTAGTTTCTGTGTGCAACAAACTCTTACTGAACACCTAGTCAGGCACTGCCTGGGACTTTCACAGACATTTGACAGTGCCGAATGGCTTCACGCCCTTTCTGTGACACCACTGGTGTTCACAATAAGCATCTATCTGAGGGTTCCTACGCTGTCTTCTGGAACCAACGGGAATCAACTAGGGCAGTCTATAAAGAGCCTCAAGTTCACAAACCAGCTGTGTTTTGCAGTACGTTTTGGTTGGCCTATGCCCAAGGGCTGAGGTTCCAGCATGCCCCTGCAGTAATATCGGGGTAGCCAGGTCCTCCTGCTGTCATTTTCTTGTGTCGTCCAGACCTGTTATCCAGGGCACTGGCTACCCGTGGAAACAGGCATGACTTTTACACAACTGAGGACTTTGGTCAGCATTTATTTGCCAGTCTTAGTCCTCAGGTTCTCTAATTATTAAAGCTACCAGCACCCCTGATGCATGCACACACCCACACACAAAACATTCATATGTGCCTGGAATCATTTTTTTCTGGACCTTTGTCCCCTTCCTTCTCAGATGTATAACCTTGGGTGTCATCTTATGCCCAACTTTTCAGGAACCAGACTGGTCGAACCATAGTCTTTGGTGGGAGAAAGCTCTGCCTCCACATTCCACTTGTTTAAAGCTTTGACAGCCCTAACAGGATGAACAAACCTGGAAAATATATATATTTTTTATACATTATATATATTTTTTTCGAGATAGGATCTTTCTTTGTCACCTGGGCTGCAGCACAGTGGCACAATCTCGGCTCACTGCAGCCTCAACCTCTCAGGCCCAAGCAATCCTCCTACTTCAGCCTCTTAAGTAACTAGGACCACAGGCATGCACCATTATGTCCAGGTAATTTTCTTACTTTTTTGTAGAGATGGGGGTCTCACTATATTGCCCAGGCTGGTCTTGAACTCTTGGGTTCAAGTGATTGTCCCATTTTGGCCCTCCAAGGTGCTGGGATTATAGATGTGAGCTATCATGCCCAGTCCAGGTAAATTCTTTAGAAAATGTATGGGTGAGGTAAATATTCTGAACCCTTGATTGTCTGAAAATTATGTGTTTTTCTTATTTTCTTTTCTTCTTTCTTTCTTT
>NW_012115155.1:285023-287152 GCF_000951035.1 Colobus angolensis palliatus | reverse complement strand
GGACACAGGAAGGGAAACATTACACACTGGGGCCTATTGTGGGGAGGTGACGGGGGGAGGGATAGCATTAGGAGATATACCTAATGTAAATGACAGGTTAATGGGTACAGCACACCAACATGGCATATGTATACATATGTAACAAACCTGCACGTTGTGCACATGTACCCTAGAACTTAAAGTATAATAATAAAAAAAAAAAAAAGGAAAAAAGAAAACTGTACAACCAACCAGAATGTGGATGAAAAGAATTCCCTGGATAGGAAGTATACTAAAAGTATTGGAATCAATTATAGAAAACTACTGAGTTTCAAGAAGATTATCTTAAGGAGAACAAGTCTAAGAAATTAAAATTTCTACAGAGCTAGATGATATTCGGAATATAGTCAGAAAGACGTATGTTCTTTCTTCTACAAGAAAAAATGGAAAGAATCAAAATTCATGGAAATAAAATTTGTACAAGAGCATTATGATATAAATAGAATACCAAAGGAAGATAAATTGTTATATCAAAAAGACACCTGCACTCATGTTTATTGCAGCACTAGTCACAATAGCAAAACCATGGAATCAATCTAAGTGGCAACAGATAATTAGATAAAGAAAATGTGGCGTATGTGCACCATAGAATACTATGCAGCCACAAAAAGAATAAAATCATGACTTTTGCACCAATGAGGATGGAGCTGGGGGCCATTATTCTAAGTGAACAAACTCAGAAACAGAAAATCAGATACCGCATAGTCTCATTTATAAGTGGGAACTAAACAAAGGGTACACGAGGACATAAAGACTAAAATAATAGAGACTACCTGTAACACCGGCATTTTGTGAGGTCGAGGCAGGCAGATTACTTGAGGTCAGGAGTTTGATACCAGACTGCCCAACATGGTGAAACCCTATCTCTACTAAAAACGTAAAAATTAGCCAGCCGTGGTGATGGGTGCCTGTAATCCCAGCTACTCGGGAGGCTGAGGCAGGAGAATCACTTGAAGGTGGGAGGCAGAGTTTGCAGTGAGCTGAGATCGCACAACTGCATTGCATCCTGGCCAACAAAGCGAAACTCCATCTCAAAAAAAAAAAAAAAAAAAGACACTGGGGACTCCAAAATGGGGGAGGAAGAGAGGGGGGTGATGGCTAAAAAATTATGTATTGGTTACAGTGTTCACTGTTTGGGTGAAGTGTTCTTAAGAAGCCCAAATCTCACCATTACACAATATACTCATATAAGAAACCTGCACATACACCCTCACGAATCTAAAAATTTAAAATAAATAAATAAATAAATAGAAAGAACAAAAGAAAACTAAAATATGGTATAATTTTGAGCAATTAAAGGAGTAGGGGAAGTACATTTGACCCTGATGCTAGAAATGTTCTCTTTTACTAGCAAAGGGACTGTGATATTAGGCCTGGAGAAAAGAAAATGCATGCTCCTTAGTCCTGTGCTAAGCAATATCAACATAATATAGATGTTCATTTCTGGCACTCAATTTTCAGAAACTCTCACAGACAAGGCATAGAAAACTCAGTGGCTACAAAACAAAATGTACGTGTTCTCCACTCTCGCCATGTAAAAAATAAAGGTTTAGCTTGACAGAAGCAGGGAAGTGAAAAGGGTAGGAAAAAAGGTTGGGAAAGAAATACCTTCATTTTGCAAAACGGGGGATCAAGAGATGCAGTTGAAAGCAACAGAACAAGAAATAGTAGTTCCTATCTATTCTTTAAATGTATGTAGCAAATAGTAGAGGAAGTTTAAAATACTAATAGAGCTATCAAAAATTGGGAGGAGAGAGGAAGGGAAGGTAGGGGTGGTGCAAATGAGGGAAATCCTCATCTAGCCCATCAGGAGAAATGGCTAATGTCTCCAGTTGACATAGCACTAAAAGTGGCCTTAGCCTATGATTTTGAGGTATAGAGGTAACCACCAAAGGTAAAACCGAAGAGAATTAAAAGTTCTTGCCTCTAGGTATTGGGAGGAGGGACAGAGAGTGTTTAGGGAAAAAGATTGGTCGTTCTCATCATAAGTTCTTTCTGATGTTTTCACTATTACTAAATGAAAATATTTTTCAAAATTAAAAACAAGTTTTATTTCACTGCTTTAGACTAGGCAGGGCCCTGGTAGAAGA
>NW_012115155.1:241911-284683 GCF_000951035.1 Colobus angolensis palliatus | reverse complement strand
GTATTTTTAGTAGAGACAGGGGTTTCACTGTGTTAGCCAGGATGGTCTCGATCTCCTGACCTCGTGATCCACCCGTCTCCGCCTCCCAAAGTGCTGGGATTACAGGCTTGAGCCACCGCGCGCGGCCCTGAGCAACATTTTAACAGGACCATTCACAATTGTGTGGGTCGGCTAGCGTAGGGAAACTCACAAAGCTGGCACAGTAGCCACCAGCCTTAGGTTGCACTGACCATCCCTCAACCTCAAAGGCCAGGAGAAGGAAGTCTGTGCTGAACCTGGCAAGAGAGTGGCTGTATGGCGAGGGCTGTCTGACGAGAGCTGAGGCCTTTGCAGAGGACATGATGACCCATGGTAACCACACAGGGAGAGGTCCCAGGGAAATAAATAACCTTCTTCACCCTCCTTCTCCTCCCCAGGCTTCTCTTGGTGCTTCTTACCGGCCAGACCCAACCAGAAGCCAGAACTGTGTTGCCCAGTAAGAGAGCCACTAGCCACATTTAGCTATTTAAGTTAATAAAAATTAAATAAGGTTAAAAATTTAGGTCCTCAGTGCTCAACAACTGGTGGGTAGTGGCTGCCATCCTGGACATGGTAGACAAAGGACAAGTTCAACATCAGTAAAAGTTCTACTGGGCAAAGCTAATAAAGGGTAAAAGTGGGTCAAGACCTTGTTTATGAAGCTTATCATCTGGGGCACAGAGGAAAAGGAGAAGGATGGGGAGTGGATCTGGAGAGACAAACAGAAGACGTACAGCATGTACAGCACATTGAAATGCATCTTGCAAGATGTTCTATTAAAAATATAATAAAAAACTGGAGTTTGGGAGTGTGTGTCAATGGTCAAATAAATGTGACAAACTCTACATACTGTTTCATTCCCATGGAGACTCAAGATATACATCAGCCTAGAAACAGTTCTGGGAAATCCTGGAAATCTGTTTAACCTTTGTTTAAAAATAGGTGTTTCCCAAACATTTTTGGCGAAGAAACTTCTTTTCTTAATGGGAAGGGTTACAATATCAATTCACAAAGTTCTTTTGATAATGGACATTTATCATTTGTGGACTTCCAAGATCCAGTCATTCTCCTTATTTGGGATGGGGGATCCCAAAGGAGACAGGAAGGTTGGATCTTCCTCCCCAGCACAGAAGCTGAATAGTAGCCAAGAAGCCTGCTACCAAGGGACCCGGGGTGGGGTGGGGCATCAGATCCCCCTCAGCCATGCTGTGGTTATGAAAGGCACCACTCAGATCTCCTGCCCTGGGTGCATGATTGATAGCTCCAACTGCTGCCTTCCTGATCTATCCTTGGGGTCACACCACCCTTGCCCTGCTGCTCCCAGCCAGCGACTGAGGGCAGCAGGAATATTAAGAGGCCTGCCCCATCCCGCAGACATGGGCCCCTTTGAAGATATCTTTGCCTTGAGGACTCCTCGATGGCCTGAGACCGTCCTGCAGCCTGAGATGCCTCTACACACTCTCTCTTCCGCTGCCCCATTTCCCAGGTGTTACACCTGTACCTCTATTTAAAAGCTCTCCCTGCCATTCTGGCTGCCTCTCCTTTTTCCTTCACAGGCATTTCCCCTAGTAACTCTCCCACAAGTCTAATCACGTCTTAGGGTCTACTTTCTGGAAGTAACACAACTCAAGAACCAACACAACTCAAGATCTGGATCTTGAGTACTGACTCCAATATGTGGGAACACACAGAAATAATCCAGCCCAGAGTCTAACAACATGGGGTGGGAGGGTTCTTGGATGCAGCTTGTTTGGCAGGTCCAGTGCTTTCTTTTGGTTTGCTTTCACAGAATTTGAGGGTCTTTAAGTGTGGTATGTGTTCTGCCCCAACCCCCAGTACCCTCTATTACTCCCATGCAAACTAGTTGTTCCTATTACCTGCCTGACACATGCAGGTATTTGAACTTGAAATCTCTAACTTAATGTGTACATCTGCCTAGGCAGTGAGAAATCACACTAGAATGCTCACAGATTTTCTGAATCCTAGCCCAGTGACCCATGACTCCTACCCTCTGCTAAATCATTTTACCATGATTTAGAGGCCATCATGTTTTAGGCCCCAGTTATCTTTTGCCCTCTTCATTGGGCCTGGCTTCAGTTATTTTACTATGTTAGAGATTCTCTTTGAGATACCTCTAAGTACTCCCTTCCCCCTCAGAACCTAATTGGTCATTGTACTTATTTTGTCATTACCTCCAATGGCAGGGATATTTGTTTTCCTTTAGAGTATTGATTGAAAGTTTATTTTTAAAGTAAGTTTATTTAGGGAAACAGTAAATCACTTTAAGAAATTATTGCTAATAGCACTAGTGGTATTAAACTGTTGCAAAAATCCTGAAAGGGACAGATAGATAAATCAAACAGGAGGAATATCACCCTAATCAACCTGCATAGCCACAGTTCCACGCCTATGTGCCTTCCATCTGGGTGCCACTAGGTAATCTTTGTTGATGAATGAAGCCTGTTTGAGTTGGGTTTCCTTTTCTTTTCTATCCTTTTTTTTTTTCCTTTTTTCTTTTTCTTTCTTTCTTGTTTTTTTTTTCCTTCTTTTTTTTTTTGAGTTGGAGTCTTGCTCTGTTGCTCAGACTGGAGTGCAGTGGCACGATCTCAGCTCACTACAACCCCTGGGTTCAAGCAATTCTCCTGCCTCAGTCTCCCGAGTAGCTGGGATTACAGGTGTCTGCCACCATGCCCCGCTAATTTTTGTATTTTTAGTAGAGAAGGGGTTTTGCCATGTTGGCCAGGCTGGTGTCGAACGCCTGACCTCAGGTGATCCACCCACCTCGGCCTCCCAAAGTGCTGGGATTACAGGCGTGAGCCATGGCACCCGGCTAAGGTTTTCTATAACTTATAACATAAACAGTCCTAATTAATTGAGGTTAAAGGAACATCAGTTAGAGTGCTTCTGGTCTCAGGGAGTAAGCAATCTAGCTGGGAAGCTCAGAGCAGAGACTGGGTCTATTTACTCTTCTAACCTTAATGCCTAGTACTAGGCATAGAACAGGTGCTCAATAAATATTGTCAAAAAATAAATGTAAATACAAGAAGGAATGACTAATAGAAGACCTAATATCAGAACTGTTATGTAGTAATACAGTCATCCCTCAGTATTCAGAGGAATTGGTTCCAGGACCCCCTGAGGCTACCCAAATAAACAGATTCTCAAGTCCCTTATACAATACGATGTAATATTTGCATATAACCTACACACAGCCTCCCATATACTTTAAATCATTTCTAGAACACTTATAATACCTAACGCAATGCAAATGCTATGTGAAGATTTATTATATTGTATGTTTTATTATTGGGTTGTTATTTTCATTGTATTGTTTTCTCGAATATTTTTGCTTCGCAGTTGAAATTCTGGATGTGGAGTCTGAGATATGGAAGGCCAGCTGGCTACCAAATAAATGGGAGAGACAGCATGTGCAGTGGCTTCAAAGGAGGAGAGAGAGTTGAGTTTAAACTAACGAAATAAAGGCAGGGATGGGAGACCTAAAGGAAGGAAGACGCTAACACTTCTTCAGTGTGATTGTATGCCACACACTGTGCTGGGTGCTGTTAATACAACAACCCTTCTGGCGATGTGCTGTTTAACCCCATTAGAAGTAAAGCAACAGGAGTTCAGAGAATTTAAGTAACTCGATTAAGGTCGCTCAGCAACTAGCCAGGCCAGACATATACCCAGGCTGATGGATGGCCAAGCTCATTAAGTCAGGCAGCTAGAATTGAGATCAGTGGTGAAATAGAATGAGAGCATTGTTATGAACATGGTTTATAAACTTTTAAGGGCTATGAAGATCATTCCAGAGGAATGCAGGAACGAAGAAAGAATTGTGTCAACAAAGTCTGACACATGGCAGGATTCCACTCACTTCCACAAACTTTGAAAGAATAAGTAGCTCATTGAATCTGAAGTTTCATTGACTAGAAACTAATAGTCAGATAATTTACAATAATTTCTCCTGGATGGAAAGTAAGATCCATTGTGTACATGTTAGACAAGAGAAGCATTTGATCCCTTATCTTCCTAGTTAACATTCTTCTTGAACACTGATTATGTGATAGTCTTCCTAATACAAATAGCAAGGGGGATGGGGTAGGGGAGCACACAGATAAGAAAAAAGTTCTGATGAGCTTTATGGAGACAGGAGATAATTTGTTGACTTAAAAATACACTTGTAATCCCAGTACTTGGGGAGGCCGAGGCAGTGGACCACTTGAGGTCAGAAGTTTGAGACCAGCCTGGCCAACATGGCAAAACCCTGTCTCTACTAAAAACACAAAAATTAGCTGGGTGTGGTGGTGTGTGCTTGTAGTCCCAGCTACTCATGAGGTTGAAGCAGGTGAATCTTTTGAACCCGGGAGGCGGAGGTTGCAGTGAGCTGAGATCACGACACTGCACTCCAGCCTGGGTGACAGAGCAAGACTCCGTCTCAAAAAAAAAAAAGAAAAAGAAAAGAAAAGAAACCCTTCTACATGTACTTCCTTTCCACCACCATCTGTCACCTAGGAAAACCTCTACAGTCACAAAGCTTATCTGAAAATCTGACCATATTCAGGCAAGATTCAAGCCAAGAGAAGCCAAACCTAGAGACACACAGCTATGAACTATAAACTGTTCATAAGGCCCTGGGGTTTTTTGGACCACTTGTGCCCTAACCAGCCTGTGGGCTCCCACGTTCATTATCCTCCCAAGTGTTAAGACACATGGTATCAGACATCAGGCAGTTTTTGTATTAGGAAGACTATCACATAATCAGTGTTAAAAACCAATGTTAACTAGGAAGATAAGGGATCAAATGCTTCTCTTGTCTAACAGGTGTATGATGGATGTTACTTTCTGTCCAGGAGAAGTTATTGTAAATTCTCTGTTAGTTTCTAGTGAATGAAACTTCAGATTCAATTAGCTACTTCTTCCTTAGAAGTTTGTGAAGAGTGGAATCTTGCCATGTGCCAGACTTCGTTGACACAATTCTCTCCTTGTTCCTGCATTCCTCTGGAATGATCTTCATAGCCCTTAAAAGTTTGTAAACTGTGTTCATATCAATGCTCTCATTCTATTTCACCACTGATCTCAATTCAGGCAGTTTTTGTTGCACAAAACCTCAGAAGATAAAACAATGTACATTATTTGGCACATGTCTGCAGGGCCCGGCACTGCTGTATACTGGGTTTGACTGGACAGCTCTGCTGATCTCGGCTGGGAGCATTGAGGCATCTGGGGGTTGGCCATGTGTTAGCCAGTCTAGGCCAGCCTTGGCTGCAGTGACTCAGCTCTGCTCCGGGTGTCTCTCATCCACCTCTGGAATCAGCGGGCTACCTCAGACATGTCATTCTCACAACGATGAAAGCAGTGCAAGAGGAAAAGTGAAACATGCAGGAACTCTTGAGGCCTAGTCTCCAGACTGGCACACCATCTTGTCTGCCTTATTCCACTGACCAACATAAGCCACAAACTTGAGTCCAGAGTCGGGGTAGGAAAGTGCTGTACAGATGCATGGCAATGGACATGGATATAGTGAGGGTGAAGATGGGGACCATTACTGGCTCCAATCACACCTAGTCTGCAAAAGACTTGGCTCACTGGTTGGGCTACCAAGAGGTTCCCTGAGGACAATGACTATATCTATTTATGTTATTTCATCTTTTCAATCACTCTGCAAAACAATATCATGGCCTCCAACTTATAAAAGAGGACATCAAGGCTCCAAAACATTAAGAAATAAACTACTTAAAATCATCTGTCCTTTCACATTGGGTAGCCCTTGAAATTGAACTCTAGCACCATTATCAGTTGCTAAAGCTCCCTAACCATTCCCGGAAGGGACCTTAATTACGGTCCAAATCTCAGCCAGGCATTCTTCTTGTGATTTCAGGGAGTGTGCAGATCTGGGTTGAGGCGACTAAGACTTGTATTCGATGGAGAACCAGGTTTTAAGGAGAAGGAAACAATATTTTGAATACAAGGCACTGCTCTTTCAATAGATAAAGTTTTGGGATATGCACCTTCCACTAAGGCTCACAAAGGATTGGCAGCATTTTGAAAGGGCATAATATGTTTTTCTTTCTTTTCCCTCTCTTTTAGGGTGAGGTAGTTGCATTGATGGCCACTGTTGGCTCCCTAAAGTGAAGATACCTCAGACTTTGAGGATTTTTCTACAGAGGTGAAGGTCAGAATGGGTCCTGGAAGGTGAGAGGTGGGTGCTGTATCCAGCTCCCCAGGAGATGTACTGCTGTGACTGCCCTGGGGAAAGGCTGAGAACCTACGGGGAGAGTTGAGAAAAAATTTCCAGGAGCTTCATGGTGGCACCAGGCAGGAGGGAGTTCAGGGCCCCCCTCCACACACAGTGTGCTTCTGCCTACCATCCACATCATACTGTACCCTGTGTGCATATCACATACTGAAGGAACCAAGCTTCAGTTCAGTTTGGTTCCAGCACCTTCAGCTTCTAATGCCATGTCAGGCATGGGAGATACTGAGATGAACCATAAATGGTTCTTGCCTTTAAAGAGATTACAGGGTAGTGGGATCATCAGGAAAAGACAGAAAGGGAAAGAGAAACGCTGTTGGGTGGCACAGATTGAATAGCCGAGGTAGCATGTAAGAGGCAGCAAGACTCCTCTGGAATGACGACTTCAAAGCTAGGAATTGAAGTACAAGTGGAAATTTACCAGACAGAATCTGGAAAAGAGACTTTCAGAGAAAGAGAAGATGCTAAGTCAGTCTTGGCTATTAAAATGCCCATATTCCAAAAGTATGAGTATTGAATTCAGATGGCTGTCTAGAATCCTCCAACATATTGGACTCATCCAGGACTCTCTGAGTCTTAGTTGCTTCATCTGTGAAATGGGAATAATCTTAGGTACCTGACAGCAGTGTGCTGACAACTAAATGAAATACAGTATGTGAAAACATTTTATAGGCTATAAAGTGTAACCTCTGCAGATGTTCATTGCTCTTATCATCATTAGTGCTATGACTATTAACCATTAATTTCATACCAGGGGGCTTAGTTGAAAACTAAGGATTCAGAGATAGATAAAGCAGATCACCCTGCCTCAAGGTGATCACAGTCTAACAATAATATTACATTCTTGTAGGGCTTATTGTGCGTACATCCTGTTCCCAGCACTCTATGGCTATTTCATCCTCATGCCCACCTGAGAAGCAGGTGCTATGACCATCTTCATTTCTCAGTTGGAGGAAACACGAGCACAGAGGGGTTAAGGAACTTGTAGAAGGCCGCTCAGCTGATGGGTGGTAGTGTCCAGATGTGAACCCAGACAGGGTGGCTCCAGAGAATGCACCTTCACCACTACCCTACACAAGTAGACAGTCAGCTAAGAGACAACCACAATAGGATGTCATAAATGTTGTGAGCCTGTTACAATGCATTAAGTGTGCCCAGTGTCCTGGGAGAAAAGGGGGTGTATGCTGAGTGAGGGGTTGGGGGAGTTGTCTGCAATGTCTTCTTAGAGGAGATGGTCCCTGAAATGAGTTCTGGCTAAGAGGTGGAGCAAATTGTGCCCTGCAAGAAGAGCAATATGAGCAAAGCCCCCCAGCTCCCCGCCCCAGGGCTGAGAACAGAACTGCTGTCCTCAGTGTGGGAGGGACAGAGAGAAGGGGCAGTGTATGGCTGAAGATGTGGCAGGAGCCAGGTCCTGAGGGGCTGGGGCACCATGCTAAGAAGCCCCAACTGTCTTCGGAGGGCAGCACAGTACAGAGGCGCACTGCGTGTGGACAGGAACCCTGGATGCGGCACAGTACAGAGGCGCACTGCGTGTGGAGAGGGACCCTGGATGCCTCCCTCCTGCCTGGTACCACCATGAAGCTCCTGGGCATTTTTGGTCAAGCCTTCCCATAGGTTCTCAGCCTCTCCCCAGGGTGGCCCCATAGCACCTCTGCTGGGGAGCTAGACAAGTACCTACCTCCCACCTGCCAGTACCCATCCTGACCTCCACCTCTGTAGAAAAACCCTCTGAAGACAGTTGGGGTTCCTTAGCATGTGTTGGAAGCCTCACTCCAACTACAGTGTGGATGTCATATCAGGAGAGGGGATTATGGGCAATAGCTGGAAGCAGAGACAGTTCAAGGTCTGACACAAAAATCCAGCTGCTAGGACTGGGATCTGAAGGTGGAGTTGTGGCAGAGAGGAGAGAATGTTTGAGAACTGCTAAGATATAGCAATTGATGAAAGAGAAAGAGGAAGAGGAATCAAGAGTGACTACTGAAGCCCAGTCAACATAACGAGACTTTGTCTCTCCTCAATATAAAAATCAATTAGCCAGGATTCACGGTGCACGCCTGTAGTCCCAGCCACTCGGGAGGCTAAGGTGGGAGGATCATTTGAGCCTGGGAGGAAGAGGCTGCATTCCAGCCTGGGTGACAGAGATCCTGTCTTAAAAAAAAAAAAAAAAAAAAAAAAAGAGGTCCCTGGTCCCTGTTCTGGGTGACTGGGTGGGTCAGGATGGCAGGCAGCAGGATCCGAAGGTGAAGACCTGGGAAATGCTGACCTTCAAGGGAGGGCTGAGGAGGCAGAGTCCAGGGAAATCTGACATAAGCAAGCAGAAGAGAAGGAGGAAAAAGAGGTCCCTGTTCTGGGTGACTGGGTGGGTCAGGATGGCAGGCAGCAGGATCCGAAGGTGAAGACCTGGGAAATGCTGACATTCAAGGGAGGGCTGAGGAGGCAGAGTCCAGGGAAATCTGACATAAGCAAGCAGAAGAGAAGGAGGAAAACGAGCGAGGATCCTCCAAGAATTCAAAGGAAGTTGAAGGATGACGAATTTAGGTTAGACACCAAGACTTTACTTCCAACAAGAGTCCTGAGTCCTTAACCTAGAGGAGTGTTTCTCCTTGTGATAGAAAAAGTCCTTGTTTTTGTCTTATTTTTGTATTTGTCTTTGTCTTCCCAGACTTCACATTTCACTGCCTCACTCATTTAGTACGATTAATTAATTTCTCAATATCTTTGTCTACTCATTACTGCTCTCTGCACGCATAGACCTAATGGGATGGAGGAGGAGGTTCTGCTGATTGGTATTTGCAATGTGCTGAGACTGATGAATGAACCGCTAAACACAGTCACCATCGCCAATACTAGTAGCAACTGACTCAGCCCCCATTTATTGAGCATCTATTACATACAAGGTGTTCTGTTATGAGTTGCAAAAACATGGCCAACAAACAAGGTGGACATGATGATATTTCTGTTTTGCAGAGGGAGAAACTAAGTCTTGGAGAAGTTAAGAGAGCAGCTGAATATCACACAGCAAATAATAAATAACAATGGAACATACGCATATAGCCCTCAGGCAGCCCCTCAAATTTTTCACCAAAAGACTTCTTTGCCATCCTTGGTGATTTGTGAGCAGAGAGTGAGTTATGTGTGGTACATGGAGAGGGGGTGGGGGCGGAGCAAAGCAACGAGGCATAAGAGGACCCAGGTTGGGGAATGACTCTTCTCGAGCCCAGTATTCTAAGTCATTAGCTGTGCCTTCACACACTTAGCACAGGCTCTTTCAGAAAACTATAAGCACCTGAATGGCTTTTCATGCTTGCCACAGGAGAAACTGAACACACTGATGCAAAAATTCTGGCCAACTTTCCTTCAAGAACACAACTTATAAATCATTCATTCATTTAACAAATATTTACCAAGCACCTACTAGATTCAAGCATTGAACTGGGCCCGGGGTACAAGGACAAACAACAAACCAACCAATCCCTGGGTTAGAAAAAAGGTGTCTTCTTGGTTGTCTCTGAGGAGGGGACACTTGGAGAGTGAAAATGGTTGGGGGGGAGGTGCAGGAAGAGAGGTAACTTGGCAAAGGTGTCTCTTCTCACACTGGGTTTGCACCACTCCTCACCTCTTTATCTTACAAACTCCAACTTATCCCTTAAAACTCTGGGAAGGTTCGCCTGACCTCCAGGGCTGGTTTTGCAGGTTTCCTGTGGGCTTCTTGAGCATCCTGTGTGCAGTTCTGTAGTAACAGGTATTTGCAGGTGACCCAGACTGTCTATCCCTAAATCTGAGCTCTCTGGAGGAAGGGGGTGTATCTTCTAGCTCTGTGTCGCCAGTACAGGCTCAGAGTAGATCCTCGATAAACACAGTGGAATTACTGCGGCATGCTGAAATACATGTCTAAGGATACATCAGGACCCTTTGGGTGGTCTTGGGCAATGCTGCCTAGTTAACCACTTTGCAGTTCCTTTTTGAGGAAAGCAATGGAAAGATTGGAGGTCCAGGCTCTACCAGAAGGACTTGAGCAAATCACTTAAGGTTTTGTTTTCCTCTTTTATCCAATGCAAGCGTTAGACCAACAGTATGGGCTTGGGATGGTATATGGTTTATCAGAACCCGTGCATAGGGCTGTTTACACAAGAACAAGTCCAAGTTAGCTTGAAGTTATTGCTACTTTTTGACATTGTGATTTTCTTTGCAATGGTCTTTCTTTGCAAAGGATCAATTACCGTGGTTATTCCATGGGCACTTGAAACTAAAATATATTCTCTGTAGTCCATATGGAGCACAGAGACCTTATAGAAGGAAATTAACAAGCACATTTGGTCTTTATTTAACTCTGATCTAAAATTCTGTGACACAATACTGCTCGTGTCTGTGATTCACTTGGAGTTTAATTTTGCAACAAGAACACAGCTCAGAGTGTCTGGTATGAGCTAAAATGGTAGCTAAAGTATTTAGCATTGGTTAGGAACTTTAATTTTTGAACAGATAAAATGATTACATGGCTCAGAAAGGAAAATGATATAAAAAGATGTACATTGAGAACCTTGTCCCACTCATGCTTTTACCTGCCCCATTTCGTGCCCTTGTGAGTCACCAACATCATTAGTTTATCATCTGTCCTTCCAGAGCTTCTTATGCAAATACAAGCTTGTGTGGGATTTTGTCAAATGCATCTTTAGTATCTATTTTATAGATATAGAAATTATTACACATTGTTGGGGTTTTTTTCTCTCCTTAGGTCTATTTTGATGAACTGTCTGCATTCTTAGAATAAGCTGACTTAGTCATGAAGTATTCTGCTTTAGGTACGCTGCTGAATTCTGATTGCTAATGTTTTAAGATTTATGAATCAATATTCATGTGTGAAATTCATTTATCATTTCCTTTTATACAACCTTTGTTATCAGTGTTATCCTTTCTTGATAAAAGAATCTGGAAGTCTTTTTTTCCTTTTGTCTAGGCTCAGAAATGGTTGAAATAACGTTGGAGTCATCTGTCTTTATTTATTTATTATTTTTATTTTATTTTATTTTATTATTATTAATTATTATTGAGACAGAGTCTCGCTCTGTCGCCCAGGCTGGAGTGCAGTGGCGCGATCTCGGCTCACTGCAAGCTCTGCCTCCCGGGTTCACACCATTCTCCTGCTGCCTCAGCCTCCCGAGTAGCTGGGACTACAGGCGCCGCCACCACGCCCAGCTAATTTTCTTATAATTTTGGTGGAGATGGGGTTTCGCTGTGTTAGCCAGGATGGTCTCGATCTTCTGACCTCGTGATCTGCCCGCCTCGGCCTCCCAAAGTGCTAGGATTACAGGCGTGAGCCACCGCACCCGGCCCCGTCTTTAAAGATTTGGTTAGGCCGGGCGCGGTGGCTCAAGCCTGTAATCCCAGCACTTTAGGAGGCCGAGGCAGGCAGATCACGAGGTCAGGAGATCAAGACCATCCTGGCTAACACGGTGAAACCTCATCTCTACTAAAAATACAAAAAACTAGCCGGGCGAGGTGGCGGCGCCTGTAGTCCCAGCTGCTCAGGAGGCTGAGGCAGGAGAATGGCGTGAACCCGGGAGGCGGAGCTTGCAGTGAGCTGAGATCCGGCCACTGCACTCCAGCCTGGGCGATAGAGCGAGACTCCGTCTCAAAAAAAAAAAAAAAAAAAAAGATTTGGTTAAATTTGACTGAGAAACTTCTAGCCCTGGTGCTTTTGAATATTAGTTCCTTCTTTATTTTCTCCAACTTTTTCTTTGAAAGTCAGCCTATTTGCATGTTCTGGAGTTGGTTTCAGTGAATTATATTCACCTAGAAAAGTAGCCATATCTTTCAGATTCATAAGTTTATGTACATAAAATTGTGCAAAATAGTTTTATATTTCCTTGGTTTCTGCATTATCTTCTTCTTACTTATTATGTTTGTGTTTGTTCTTTCGTTCTTGATTTTTGATAAAACTTATCTATTTTGCTGTTATTTCCTCAATGACCCAGTTAATTCACTTATCATTTAATTTGCTCTTTCCTCTGTTATTTAACTCATTTATCCTTTTATCTCTACTTTCTTCCTTCTAGTTTTCTTTGGTTTATTTTATTTCTCCTTTTTTCTGATTTTGAAGGTTCATTCTTAATTTCTTCAATTTCATTCCCCTTATAAAATTATTTTAGGCTATGGCATTTCCTATGAGTACTGCTTTAGTTCTATCCTCTAGATTCAGAACCTATTATGTAGTATTTTCATTATCATTGTCTTTTAGGAATCTGCAAATTGGATTTGTAGCCAACTTTGACCCAAAAGTTGTTTAAATAACAACTTTCATAAAATTCTCCAATTCTGAATTAATTTTTAATTTTACTGCATAGTGAACAGAAAATGATGTCTACATTATTGCTACTTTTTGACATCGTGATTTTCTTTGCCATGGTCAATGGCAGGATTAATTACTGTGGCTGTTCCATGGGTACTTGAAACTAAAATATATTCCCTACCTTCAGGGCACATAATATGACATCTATCCATCATATCTATCTACATTTATGATTATGTCACTTAGGTCTTTTTCTATCTTTATTTTCAGTCGAATCGATTTGAGACGATGTGCTGCTTTTTCAAAACTGAGATATGGAGAGGCTGAGGAGCCAGTTCCTGGAGGAAAGTCGAGTATGGAGAAATCACAGGGTCTGCAGATCATTTCCAATCAAACCTCACTCTGACCATAAAGAAAGGCCCCTGCCCCAAAATTCAATGAGGTCTATATTTTCTCATTTTTATTGGTATTATTTGAAAGGAGGAGGAAGAATCAACTTTTTTATTCAATCGGGTAATTTTTTTATTACTTTCGAACTTTCCTCTACTTAAATTTTGTTTCCCAAATCAAGTTGGAAAATTCAGTCCTCCTTTTATATCTCCATGGTGGGTAGGACAAGATCCTACTCATGGCTTGGTGGGGGGATTTTAAATGGTGATGTTGCTAGTAATTACACGTAAGCACTTACTATGAGACAAGTTCTCTTCTAGATATTTCGTATGTTTTAGATTATTTAATTCTTACATCAACTTATAATGCCGCCATTTTACAAAAAAAAAAAAAAAAAAAAGCAAGGCACGTGGATGTAAAATAACTTGCCCAGGTTCAAACTGCTAGTGAGCGGCAAAGCTAGGACCCCAGCCTGAGCCACCGTGCTCTGCTGCTGCTTTTAGAGACCAGCTCACCCACTGGCTTCACTACATGCGTGAAGAAACAGAGACTCGAGTCTGCTAGCAAGCTGCCGGCAGAGCTAAAAACTAGACCCCTGGTATTTGGACCTTTATCCAGAGGCTTCCTGCTGTGCATCACTGCCCCTTACGATGCACAGAAGCTGTATTTGTGGTAGCAAGAGGTTGTCATTTGCTGAATGACATGGGCTAATGGTTGAATAGCAACCCCTGCCTACCTCACTTCACAGGACTGCAGGACCAGCACCACAGGAGAAATAAAGACGATGTAATCAAATGCTCTCTAAATAATGTATACTTTTTGAGTCCTGAATAAATCACTCAGCTGTGGAACACATTCACGTTTCATATTACTAGGATATATAAAATGATTTAGGATTGGGGGGGATTGTAAGTAAAGAAAACTAAAATTCCACAGGGGCTAAATATTTCTAGGTGGGAAGACTTGTATTTTTTATAAGCACCTCCTCTCTCTCCAATTCCCATGCACATGACCTTCATTCTTTGTTTATAGATTGTGGGTGTCACCCTTGGAAACAGGCACTTTCCCAGAACAAGTAAGAACTAATGTTAGCCAATAGGAGAGAATACTAGTCAGCCCTCAGGGGAGAGGATGGCCGTTAAAATACAGTACATAAAGGGATGAGCTGCTGGTATTTATCTCCAAGTCCAGCTCGCAGAGCCGTTCTCTGTTGCCAAAAGTGATCTAACATCTCCCTGCATAGCTTGGCTTCAGATGGTGAGATTTTCTTTATTTTTTCGTTCCATTCCACATTCATTCCAGTAATTATGAAAAAAGAAAGGAGTTTATGACATGTTTGGGGAGACTGACCCAGTGTATCAACTTTACTAAGAAAGGACATAATGGTTTTGGCAAGATAAGAGAATTTCATTCGGAAATTCCAAAGACATCTTATCCCAGTGGAATTACTTGACTTGCCAAAAATCAAAGTTGTTTAGCTGGCTGGGGCAGGGACCTAAACCAGATGATTAAGGGTGACACTCCTGGACAATCCACACAAGAGGCTTTCAGAAAGGCATTCTGCTGCTGCGGCTGGTGGTGTTTCACCTGCATTCAATCACGATGAGCCAGCAAGGTGAGATCAACAGCAAGCCCCAGAAACCTGGCCCTCTAGTGACACAGAATCTCTGTGAGGTATGGGAACAGAAACAGTGGTCTTCATCTCAAATCGTGACACTATCAAGTAGTCCCACTACCTGCCTACTTTGGGCCTTACAGCAGAAACTGAATAAAATGCATTCCTATTATCTTAAAGACCAAATCGACTCCCAAGCCCTCTAACCTAATATTAGTATGTGGTAAATGCCAGATGAAGATGAAAGCAGCTAAAACTTTGGGATGAATTTCTTGGAGAGATTCTAGAATTTCCTTCCCCAGTTTTCCTAGTTTTCATTTCAAACAAGATTCGGAAATGGTTTCCTTGTGGTTCAGCTCAGATTCAAGAGAATTGCTTCAATGGTGTCTCCATCCCCCTTGGCCTAAATGTTCCCACTTGCAAAGAAGATTCCACTTCAAAGGAAGTCCAGCCAGTTCATGCTTAACCACAGCAACTCCTCCTTTACACCAAGTGAGAAAGTGGGGCTGGGTGGAAAAATGGCTGGAAAATGGTGAGTTTTGCATGAAACTGAGTGTAGGTATTGTTTGAAAACCAGAGAACCCCAGAAGCTCAAATTTCATGGGCCTCCAAGCTCATTTATTTCAAACCATGTATCTAATTGCTCAAAACAACAACAACAACAAAAATCTCTGATCTGTTTGGCAAGCAGGTTTCTCTTCCCGCAGAGGGACACAGTTAACTGTAGGGCCTCTATAACTTACATGTCACATGGAATCCAGCCTTACTTGGTAAAGGGAACATTAAGAAAACATCTTAGTCATGGTCATTTGGTCACAAAGAACAGGAAAACCATTCAACTTTTAAATCATTTTTTGAAGAGCTTATTGGAAGGAAAGCACGGGTTTCAGGGGAAGTACAGAGCGTCAGATGCTTTCTCTCTCCCTCCCTTCCTCCCGTTCTCCCCCATCCTCCCCCATCCTCCCCTTTTCCTCATCTCCAGCTTCTGTTTCTCTTTGTAACTCACGCCTTTCTCTTGCTTTTGCAGCTTTCACTTCATTATGATTTTCTGGCTCTGATATAGGACAGGTTTTTTTTGTTTGCTTGTTTTCTGTTTTTTACATTTACCCTCATTTTTGTCATATTTTATTCTTTTCTGTGGAGAACAAGCCATGGGAATTGGTTTTCAGAAATGGACACCTGACCTGACCAAAGCCGATAAATCATGAGACTTTTGCGGAGACTTCAGAGGGGTGGGATGTGGAGGGGAGAGGACACGAGGCTGGAGCTGCCAAAGCCATCCTGTCCTTGTGAAGTGCAAGACTAAGGCCAGCACAGCAGAAAGGGCAAAGGGCTGGAAAGAAGCGAAGTCTTGATGGAGGCTTTCTGAAGTCTGAATCCCAGCTGTCCGTGAGAACTGTCCTGCTTTTCGTTTCATGAGCCAATCACTTTATTTCTTGCCTAAGTCATCCATTAACACAGCTGTCAGCCTTGGATTGCCATTGAGTCAACCCCATTCCTCCACCTGGCCTTGCGCTCCAGTTTCATGACTAGCCTAGTTAGGAAGGATGTGCTCAGGTAGAAGTGCAGTTTAATGTGGTTTCTAGGATATTCTTTCCAGGGTAAAAGGGGGCAGAGGAAGAAAAAATAATTTATTCTTTCCAGGGTAAAGGGGGCAGAGGAAAAAAAAAAATCAACCTCTTCCATTTATATTCATTAATCAGAGTCCTTGATCTGACAATTATCCTAATCATATTTTTACTATCCTGTCTTCACTAACGTCATGAATGTCAAAATACAAAAGATCAAAGTATGCAGAAATCACTTCAGAATTCATAAATAATGCTTGTGATTTTTTTCATATGCAAGTCTAATGAAAATTGAGAAAACGATGTGTGCATTTCATAGTTATTTTCTTGTGGACATGTCAACTTCATCTTAAAATTGAAGACTATATTTAATGACTTAGAGGTTCAAATTTAAGTCATAAATGAAATTGTACCTGGCAAGGTGTACCTTACATTCTGCTTCAAAGACTATATAACCCAAGTCTTTGATTTAGAAATATTTCCACTTTAATAAGTCATGATGCAAATCTTTCCCCACACCTCTTGTTTCAAGACATCCAGTTTACTGCACCACAAAATAGTAAATCTCAGGCCAGAACTCCTTTCTTTGCCAAGAATTATACTAGTGAAGTTGTTCCTTGCCTCAATTAAAGCCTACATTTGTTTAGAAAGGGCAAGAGCATAACTTCTACATATATGTTTAAATTCCACATCTAACATTGTATAGGAATAAACCAGATTCCACCAGCTTTCTGTGTTGACACCCACAGGCAGTGCAGATTGCATCCTGGGAAAAAGAATAAGGGTCTGACTCTATCCCCAGCTGTACAAACTAGCTGTGTGGCCTTAGCAGGTTGTGTATAATCTAAGCCTCTGTTTCTTCACATATGAAGTACTGACCTTACACTCTATACATAGTAATATCAACCTTATGGCTTTATTGGGGTCATGAAATGAGGTGGTATATGTAAAGCATATAATAGACATTCAGGGTTCATCACCAGCTACTACTTAAGGTAATAATTGCCCTTCATAATAGAAACATTCATAATTCATAAATGCCCATTTTCTACCAGTTGTCAACATACATGCTACATTGTTGTAAACCTTGCATAGTTATAAAATTCAATTTCCATCTTTTATAAATTGAAATGTTAACATCCTGCTGAAGCTACTGAAATGTCTGATTCTGCCACTGACTGGTGATATAACTTGGGACAAACATGTAATCAATTTGTGGCTTTGCTTCTGCATTAGTAAAATGACAAGATTGGACTGTTCTAAATGAATTTTAGTGTCTCTTCCAACTTTACCATTCTTCTGAGTCTTGTATGTCAGTTAAATGGCTGTTTAATATACACGAGTCATCATGGGATAATTGCATGTTTATCATAAAGAAACCTATATTCCTCTCGGAGGAAGGCAAACTGTTGACATCTAAAATTAGTCTCTCAAATAATATTACCTCATGAAAGAAAAAGAGGTGATGGTAGTACAATTCATGCTCAGATGTTGTAATCTGGGAAATCTCTAAAAATTGAGAGACGTAAGAGGTGATGACAGAACAATTCATATATGCTCACATTTTGTAATTTTGGAAATCTCTAAAAGTGATTCTCAAAGGTAGAAAGTGAAATTGAATTTAGGGACATAGAGATAGTCACAGAAAAGTATGTAGCAGAACACACTATCAGGCTTACAATCTGCAGCTCCACATATAAATAAGCCTCCAAACCCAAGTTGCCTTAGTTATTGGAAATCCAAATGACTGACATATTTCTATTTTCCTGGAAATGCAAAACAGACTTGTGTAATTAACCATTCCTTTGGTATTTATTTTGAAACCAACTGTGCATTTCTTGGCCTCTTCACATACAAATAATGCCAATGCCTATGCAGTTCCACAGAATTCTTGTGCAGTTCTCACTCGCTCTACCCATTTTTTTTCTTGCCCTCCTCTCCATTACCTCATAAATGGTGAACATTTCAGAAATAACTGTCCCATTAGAAGAAGGTCTCTACACGTCGCCTATAAGGCATGAGAGGAAAAATTCAAAAGATGCCTTTGCATAAAAGTGGGAAAAGGAGCAGAAATGAAATTTCTAATGGACATAGTAATGCAAGAAAGTACCGTGCATGAAGAACCCAGCTTCTCTCTGACAGATGGCACGTTGTGCATGCAGCTAGACAAGCAGCGTTCAGGGGCTTGCTCCATTGCAAATACAGAAACAATAAAAATGCATATTGATTTTTAAAGAGATGTGTAATTAAGTATGACATTCTAACTGATAAGAGATTTACCAAGGCAGAACAGCAGGATTTGAGGGGTCCTTATATGGGATACTGCTTAATTTATTTAAATGTTATTCCTAGGATGGCAAAACTTCAAGAACTTCAACTCGTCTGTGTATGTGTCTTTGTGTCTGTGGGTTTATGTGTGTGTGTGTGTGTGTGTGTGTGAATACAACTGGATCTATGGCTTAAGGTGGTGCATACCCATTTGAAATTTTCTTGGAGGTTAGAAAAGCAAAGGTTGCAACCCTTATACTCAGTTGCCTTGGGCAAGCAAGAAAAATATCTGTCAAGACCCAGGTCTTGCTGTTAAGGCTGGAGTTGAGAAATGCCCTCCAAATGCCTTCAAGTCAACATTAGCTATGACAGAAGCAAGACTATTATTTAACAGTAGCAGCAAACGTCAAAAACAA
This sequence comes from Colobus angolensis palliatus, assembly GCF_000951035.1. Classification (NCBI taxonomy): domain Eukaryota; kingdom Metazoa; phylum Chordata; class Mammalia; order Primates; family Cercopithecidae; genus Colobus; species Colobus angolensis. The sequence continues at coordinate 265,863 of NW_012115155.1, read as the reverse complement.
ACTGTGCCTGGCATTTTGACAAGACACTATTGAAAGAGAACCACTTTTTCAGCACTTGTGTAACCGTGGGAGAGAACTCGACAATTAATATCCTGAGGTCTGGTAAGAGGATTTCCAGGCTGCTTGGTGGTTTCCTTCTGATACAAATGAAAGGAGTAGGCAAGTGGAGGACATGGGCAAAAATAATCTGAAACAATGAGGCCTGGAGAAAAGGACTGATACATCAGGTACCTTGTGGCTAATTAAAATGTAACTCCTCCCTCAGGAGACTGCACTCTCACCGTGGTGACACTATAAAGTATGAGGACAAAGCCATCATCTCTAGGTGAAAATAAGATGCTGACAAAACCTATCTCCTCCCTCCCACCTCCTTTCCTCGCTCTCCAGCAGCCTCGTGCCATCCTGGGGCACCCTACCTAAGCTTCCCTCCATGGAAGCAGCCCCTGCCTGAACTGGCCAAACCCTCAGCCCTGCAGTCAATCAATCAATTAATCAGTATAATAACAACCAGCCAGTTTCAGTCCTACGTCCTTAGGAACTTGCTCCCTGTTAACTAACTGACAAGTAGAGCTGCAGCAAGGTGTCAGCAGGCACAGTGATTCGTGTACTATGCTTCCTCTTATTTTGACAGAAACATTAGGGAAGCAACCTAACCCAAAGGAAATGCCAATGTCACGGCTCCATACTCAGGCTTTGAAGTGAATGAGGACAGAGGGAATGGAACTAATATTTCATTGGACAGCCCTTATGAGCTAAGCCTTTGAAACGTTTTCACATTTAATGTTAACAGCCCTCAAAGAAAGGTGGTATTGTGTTTCCATCTTACAGGTAGAAACTGAAGTTTAGAAAACATGAGGAACATGCCCAGCATCCCAGTCTGCAAGTAACCCAGAGTTAAAGCCTGCACTCTCTCTCTCCCACAGCTGACTCTTCCTTGGCTCTCTCCGCCACAGCCCAAGTTCACACCTTGATCAGACTCAGAATGTTTTTATTTTTTCTTTTTATTTTTTTGAGACAGAGTTTCACTCTTGTTACCCAGGCTGCAGTGCAATGGCATGATCTCGGCTCAATGCAACCTCTGCCTCCCAGGTTCAAGAGATTCTCCTGCCTCAGCCTCCCGAGTAGCTGGGATTACAGGCATGTGCCACTATGCCAGGCTAATTTTGTATTTGTAGTAGAGATGGGGTTTCTCCACGTTGGTCAGGCTGGTCTCAAACTTCCGACTCAGGGATCCGCCTGCCTTGGCCTCCCAAAGTGCTGGGATTACAGGCGTGAGCCACCGCACCCGGCCTTTGTTTTAAATAAGAGCCTGACAATGATACTGCTTAATAAAGGGAACACCAGGAACTGTGGTGGGTGGGGCAGTCTTACTTGCAGGCCTCCTAAAAAGAACCCCCATGGGCAGATGTAGATCTTGCCTGAGCAGAAGCATGCCCTGCCTGAGAAGTAACATGAGTGCAGTAGCCATTTAAATCCTCAAAGAGAAGCCAAGCCCTATGTTTTAAAAGCCCTCCCTTCCACCCACTTCCTCTACCTGCAACCTTTACTACCACCAGAGCAGACTTGCGGTTCTTGAGAGTACATACTCTGTGCACATGGGTTTCCTGCCCATACCATCCAAGGAGAAAGGCCTTGACCTCCTCCAACTGGGTCTGCTCCTTCCTTTGAACCCCATTGGTACCTGTACCCATACCTTTCAGAGCTTTCTTGACCAGTGTCAACACGCTGCTCTTCCTCTTAAATAACGCACCATCAATACAGCCCAGGCACATGGCTCCCACAAAACTAGCCACTTCTATAGTATGGGGCCACATCAAAAATGACACCATCCAGCACAGTCATTCATACAGACCTCTCTCACACTAAACCTTTTTATAAGGTGAGAAGTCAACACCTGCAAAAACTGTTTCTTTTCAGCTGGATGCAGTGGCTCACTCCTTAAATCTCAGCACTTTGGGAGGCTGAGGCAGGAGGATCGTTTGATCCCAGGAGTTTGAGACCAGCCTAGGCACACAGTGAGACCCCGACTCTACAAAAAGTAGACAAAATTAGCCAGGCACGCACCTCAGGTCCCAGCTACTAGGGAGGCCAAGGTGGGAGGACTGCTTGCCCTGACTGAAGGTTGAGGCTATAGTGAGCCATAATCACACCACTGCACCACTGCACTCCAGCCTGGGTGTCAGAAGAAGACTCCATCTCTCAAAAAATAAATAAATAAATAAAATAAAAAAACTATCTCTTTCCTGTCTGTCAGATTTCCACATGGGTCTGGGTCTCTGGAAGCTGTGGCAGGGCAGAACAGCTGCTATGGAAAGGGGCTTGAGGTCCAAATCAAGGACATTCCCAGGCTTTCTAGAAATGCTTTTTATTAACTTTCTAAAGAAACTGAGACTCCAGAGTGGAGGAACACATTCAACATGAATACGTCTACAAAGTCTTTCCCTTTTCTCCTAAAAAGCTAAGATTGCATTCCTATCCGCAATGCCTACAATGCCAGGTCACTTATTTCCATGAGAAATGCATATGTAACATGAGGCAGGAGCAGTGAAGGGACTTTCAGGGACAGCAGACAGGTCTGTGGTGATGAGGAAAGTCTTTGGTCACCGGAGTGAAGTCAAACCAGGGTTTGAAACTGCTGTGCCACCCAGAAAAATGTGGATGTTGGCAGCCGTAAAATGGGGTCAATACCCACAGAAGTGTGCTGGGGATATTCCCAGGAGGCACCAGAGAGCCACTTGGTTCATTCCCTCCCACACATTTCTCCTTTTAGGTGAGAGGAAAAGATGAAAGTGAACCCCTTCCTTCTTTCTCACCACTCCAAGACTTAGATATAAAGTTTACATTTTACGTATTTTAAAGACCATAATTTTGTTTTAAACTTTGCCACCAAAAAACATTTTCTTATAGCCATGTTCACTATCAATCACTAAGAGAGAAAAGTATTCTGTTGTGAACAGAGTACCACAAAACGTTTTACAACTGTGGCAGACATTGCCAGGGATCACCAACATTTGGTTCTCCTCTCCCTTTGGAGGACGGGTTACACATCCCAGCCCCCTTGCAGTTAGGGCCACAGGATTGGTTCTGGCCAGTGTGCAGAGCAGAAGTGCAGCACATTCCTTCTAGGCCCAAGCAGAGAAGAGTGAGTATGAGAACCCATGCCCATTCTTCCCCTGCCTTGGCAAGCGAGTGAGGCTGCCGGTCTGCAGTGGGGCACAGTCTCCCACAAACCGGACCGTGTATGTCACGTAAGTGGGAAATAAACCTGGTTATGTAAAGCCAAGTTACGCATCAGTGAAAACAAGCTGCCATTTCAAAATCAGATTATCCAACAATATTTAAGGATCACTAATTTATTCTTTCTGGGGAAAAAACTGAACCAAACTCAACTTTAGTATGAATTTTACACATATTCCGGGAAGATATGCTTCAACATGCCCTGACATGCCTTGAAGACAGACATGATCTTGATATGCACTAGGATCTGGGACTTCGAAAATTCCACAAAGACTTGTCTTTATAAACATCTTTAAGTTTCATCTTAAATTTGTCAGTCTGCAAGCTTCCCAAGCCCAGGGTGTGAGACTACGCACCCCAGGTGCATCCAGCTGATCCTGAGGTGATGGGCCAGCACTTTGCCTCTCTGTAATGTCCTGCTGGAAAATCTCAAGCTTTTTTATTAATATAAGCAGAAAGAATTGTTTCAAAACAGAACTGCCACTGTCATACTTTGGTGGAGCAGACATTCCCGAAAGATCTAGGAGTGACATGTGATGACTATAAAGGGAATAGAAATGAGTTTGATCCAATGGCAGAAATTCCCAGGGAATGCATTTTAGAAACTTTTCTTCTGAAACAGTTTCAGCACTTGAGTTATTTGTCTACTCAACTGCTCATCACAATGAATTGGACCATGATCACATTCTGTACAAGTTTCCCCAAAAAGTGTTTCTAAAAGAGAAGCAAATCTTGCAAATGAAACAGTCTCAGGGAGGCACAGCAGCAGGTGGATTTATGGTTTTTGGAATGGCAATCAAAAACGATTGTTTTTCAATGGCAATATGTTTCCCAAGTGCTTATTACTTTTAAAGCCCACCTTCGGGGAGGCCATAGAATGATTAGCAGTTACAAATGCTGCCATGTGAAAGCAGCAGAGGACACGGTTACTAGAGCACAATTTTGATTTGGAATCAAAACTGCCCTTGCTCATGAAAATCCTCACAGAAACTGAAACCAGGAAAACAGTGAAAAGGAAAAATCGCCCATATATGGCAATCAGTTTTGACACGAGGCTCATCAATAGCCCAGTCTTTCCAAGGCACATCATTATCTATCTGATCTGCCAAATCTGATACTTAACAACATTGTCTTCAGAACAGTTGACATAGCCTGGAAAAGTCTATCTTGTAAATCACAAAGAAAGATGACAGGTTTCACAGATCTCATCAGTGATAAAAAGAAGGGAGGCATAAAAGAGCAGATGCCAGTATACTTGCTGGCACAATGAACTGAACTACATGTATTTCAAGGAGGAAAAAACCCTTTACACCCCAATTTTTATTGAGGCCTAGTAAGAAACCACTGACTTAACCTATTTATCTCAGCTCCTAACTAAACCGAGTTTTTGAAAGGTAAAGACAAAGGATCAGGGAGATGGCATGATTTTGCAGTATAAAAAAGTGGTGGGGAAAGCTGAATCAGGTGTCGGGTAGGCATGCTACAGCTTCTTCCACCTACCCTAAATCCATAGAAGTAACGAAAAGAAAGAGATTTTTAAAAAGAAAAGGAATCACAACTATACTGCAAAATAAGTACATTCTGTGAACCAGAAACTACAAGGAATCCCTGAAAGCAAGAGTGAGCAGCTGGATGGAGGGAAACCACAGCTTGAAATACTCAAGGAGAGGACTTGCTAAGTAGGAAACCGGGGGCATCCTAAGCTCAGAGGTGGCTGATGCTGGGAGCTGGAAATGCAGGGCAACTGACCTTATGGGTTCGACCAGGCTTCTGTGAAAGCAGCCAGTCTGGCCAACCCTTCTACACTTCTCCTACTTGCCAACCTTGGACCAGGCAGAGATAGCATGGTATCTACCCCATGATGTGAGTGGTTTAGTGCAGACAGTCTCAAGAAGCATGGTGATGTGCCCAAAGCAAACCAGCAGGCACTCACAACTGGAGATCGGCTGGTGGCAGGCTCATCCTACCCTTCCCTGCAATGGCTCTTTAGAAGTGCTTAGAACTTTAGAAGAGCAATTAATATTCTCAGAAAAAATACAAGAATGGCAATATACTTCCATTTCAAAGTACAGCAACCTTAGAAATTAAAATTGCTATCAATAAAATTAAAAACTCAACTGCTGGGCTGAATGGATGGGTACAGCTGAAGAGCAACTCGCTGAGCTGGAACACCAGTTATGTAATTCTTCTAGAAGGTAGCACAACAGAGAAAAGCTAAGGGCTATATAAAAAACAGAAACAGAAGGACAAATATATCTAGAATAGAGAACTTTTAGAAGAATAGAGAAAGTGAAAAAAGGAACACTAACAGCAAATACAGAAGTAAATTTCCCAGAATTCAAAAGGTATATCTGACTGAACAGGATTAACAGAAAAAGACCCACTCCTAAACATATTGTAGTAAAATTTCAGAACACCTAGGATGATAAATATCTAAAAAATAAATACTCAAGCCTGTAATCCCAACACTTTGGGAGGCTGACCCAAGTCACCCAAGTCACTTTGGGAGGTGACCCAAGTCACCAGGTTCAGGTGATTTTATTCCAAAATGTGCCCCTCATTCTTCATTTCCAATGTCACTACCCATCTCATCTCTCTCACCTGGACTCTCCCCCTTATTTTATGCATAACTACACCAGTGAGTGGCAACCTGGGTGGCACATCAGAATCACCTGGGGAACTTTTAAAAATCCTAATGCTCAGGGAATACCCCGGACTAATTATATCAGAGTCTCTGGGGGTGGAACCCAGACACCAGCATTTTCTATAGGTCCCCATGTGATTCCAATATGCAGGCACATTTAAGGATTTTCCAGAATTGAAACCATGAGCTCACAGGTTGAAAGTATATACCAAATACCAAGCAAAAAAAAAAAAATAACAAATCTACAACTAGCCAAATCATAATGAAGCTGAAAAATGTTAGAGGATAGAGAGAAAGTCATGCAAATATCCTAGAGTGAAAAGACAGATTATCTACAAAGGAAAGAAAATTACGGTAATGGCAGACTTATCTGTAACATTAGGTGACAGAAGACAATGAGTTAAAAATCTTCAAAGTGCTGAGGGAGGGAAAAAACTATGAACCTATAATTCTACAGCCTGCCAAATCATTCTTCAAGAATGAAATAGACCTTTTCAGACACACAAAGCTAAGACTCTACTATTCAAACCATCACTGGAAGAATTACAGAATATACCTCATTACAAAGGTAAGGGAGCCAACAGGAATACAGCAGTATTTATTGATATTAACCAAGTCTGGCTTCTGCCTGAACAATACAAGATGTATGAAACATATGCATCACTGAGAGGTCCCAATGGTCTTATGGAAGGTAAAACAGCTCGGTGTAAATAAGTAAATTTTACATGAAAAGTTTTAGCAGGGCTCTGGCTAATTTGAATTGTTTTCTTGCACTTTTGTAGAATTTATCCCCAATTTTCAACTGTGCAAATTTCTATAACTTGAAATAATCCAAGAAAGCACTGCCAATCTAGCCATGTTTAAAAGATGTTTCCCATTTTCTTTCAATGAAAAAGATAGGTTTTATACATTTATATATTTATCAAAATATCAAAACAATTTTATTATTTTGCTATAATTATCTTATTTTCTAGATGACCTGAAAATAATTTAAGAACACCAATGATAATCATTCAATCTCACCAATACTATATAGAGTTGACCCTTGAAAAACGTGGTTTTCAACTATGTGGGTCCACTAATAATGCAAATTTTCTTCCACTCCTGCAACAGCAAGACCAACCCCTCTTCCTCCTCCTCCTCCTCCTCAGCCTACTACTCAAAGTGAAGACAGCATGAGTGAAGACCTTTATGATGGTTCACTTCCACTTAACGAAGAGTAAATACATTTTCTTTTCCTTAGCTTACATTATTGTAAGAATACAGTATATAATACATATACCATACACAATATGTTGTTAATCAACTGTTTCTTATTGGTAAGGCTTCCGATCAAGAGTAGGCTATTAGTAGTTAAGTTTCAGAGGAGTCAAAAGTTACATATGGATTTTCAACTATGTTGGGGAATGGTGCCCCTAACTCCTGTTGTTCCAGGGTCAACTGTATTTAGTTTCCTTTCATCATTTCTTGGTAACTTCAACCACACATGTTAATTTCATTAGATTAAATCCACAGTACCATATTCTAAGACTTACCACAAAGAAAAACAGACTCTTCACCCAGATGATAATTACGTATTTAATACATGTTGCTTTCAACAGCAATTTTTAAAGTAAACACATCATAGACCTTATAACTTATTAAAGATTTTATAGTGCTTACAAAGTTGATTCTAAAAAATATACCTTATTTGTTCTAAATGAATAACATTATCTGGAAGATATAATAATAAATTATAGTAGTATGTTTTCCACCACAATAGTTAAGATTGTGTACACACATTCAATATGAAATCCTCTTAGGATTTTCACACCCTCCGCCTGAAAACATAAAAGCAGATTAAAGTTTGGCATACAAGATCTCAGTCTGATAGCAATTGTTTTAAAACTCAAAACGTAAAAATATCTACTTGACATTCTAGGAAAGCATGGGCACGTGCACAGACACATTCTCTCACTCACTCACTCCAACGCACACATGCATGCACACATACACACACCCTAGAGTACTCAGCAGATCTTGCCCTTGTGGATCAGACAACTGCCATCAATTTCAAAAACTAATGGAAAAAAATTAGCTAAGAATATGTTTAAACCATACTTAAGAGGTGCTGGTTGCCATTAAGATCTTTAACATGCAGAGAATGCCATCTCAAAACATTCTTAAACAGACTTGAACTATTCACTAATGGACACATGAATACATAAGAAATTATGTACCCATCCACTCCCCAGATTGCATATAAGATGAAAAACTAGGCATTCCACTAACAATGAGTCATATGACCGAACCCAGCTAAAGCTAGAGTGGTTTGCTTCATAGAACCCAATAGATGACAGAACCCAACAGAATTAGAAACCTCATTTTGATCTGTTTGGAGTTTCCTATATGCTCCATGGGCAAAAGCAATGAGATTCTGTATTGCAGATGACAGCTAATAGCACTTTGCACTTTTGTGGCACTGCAAGAGGTCACTGTAGTTCCAAAACATGTATTTATTCTAATTAAATCCTCTAGTGGTCCTTACTTTTAATTATATATACTGTTCCAAATTTAGAACCAAAACAATTTAATGCTGATAACCTCTTTTGCTTAGCATATACTTCCAGTAAAATCTGTCAAAACAGAAAATTACTCTTTGGGCTGTCTCCAGTAATGCAGGTTTGAAACCAGAAGTCCATTCTCACCCTGTATCAAAACATTCCAAACTCTATGAAACAACATTAGAAACCAACCACAAATTAGGGCACTCATAACTCATACTGCTGTGATTAGAAAAATAAAAAGGCACAACAGTAAAGCTAAAGAGAAAATACCAGCTCCCCATATGCTTTTTGTTTGTTTGTTTTTGGCTTTCTCCTTATTTTATTTCACTAAGTTTACAAATTGTTCAAAGCATTCTTACACTCTGCATGACAGGAACAATATTTTGGCACATTAACATTGTGAAACAATGTGTGGCATGTTTAAAAAATTAATTTAAAAATTTCATCTATTAATCAACACTTTTTAATGTAGTACATATATATCTTACAGTTATTTAAGTCAAATACGTAAATGTTTGCAACTGATTTACAGATGAAGCAATCACAGATTGCAGTAATACGTGTGTGTACATGTGTATATTTATTCATATATACACACACGCCAATCAAGGGAAAAACTGCATCCTGGCAATTTTACAGTCTGAAGTTTTGTTGGTATATCTACCACTGCACATCCTTTTCATCTTGTTTTTTTGCACAAAAGATATTTTTTGCCTTCTTCATTCCTGATGAGATTTTTCTGCGATAACTTTACATTCATACTGCAAAAATTAAAAGGTTAAAAGGTTAACAGATGAAGATTTCTTTTGAATAACTTCCAAATAAACTGAAAAGCTCTAAAAATGAACACTTTATTACTATGTGCCCATTTATTCCTCAAATAATCTGAGAGTTACATAATTACTATGATTAAATGACAAATGGGACAGGGAAAAAAATAATTCACCTTCTGGAAGTGAAAAAGCCACAGCCAAAAGCAGAAGAAAGATGAGATTTTTGCATTACAAGCAAATAGTGGCAGTATATTATTTAGAATTTAGATCAATCTTTTAATATGAAAGGAAGCAAAGTAGGTTTCTTTGAGTAGTCAATAAGGCAAGTTAGCAAAGAACAGTTCACGAACTTAAGGACAGGGCTCTTGTGGTGAACTCAGATCCCTGTATTTTCAAATCATTATATGATATAAAAGAAAAAATCTATTACATTAACAAAAGTTTCCAGTCAAAACAATATTTTTAAAGTACAGCTATAAAAATGTACACCCACAATGCAAAATAAAGGAAACCAATAGGGTAAGATAATTGGTTGGCTATGTTACCAAAAATACAGCAAAGTAAATCACTCAATTCTCCTAACCTGGCTAAAAAGGTAAAAGTGACAGCATTCATTCATAAAACTGCTGCGGCCTCTGAATGCCACTCCCTAACCCTTGCCATCTATGACTGGAATCATCAACAATGTCCTTTTCCTTCATAACTAAAATGATCAATTGATTTGTTAGAGATGGTCCTAATTTATACCTATTGTAGCAACATACTTATTAATAGTGACCTTTTTAACTTTCAAAACTGTCCCCTTTTGATATAGTGGAAACCTGTATATTAGTTTTTTAAAAACCACTAATATCCCCCATATGGTCAATAAGTCATATTGCCCTATCCATAACACATTTTGAGCTTTTCTCTCCAGTGGCTTCTCAACTTTTAAAACACCTGTGATTAAGTTCTTCCAAATGATTTATTTCAATGGAAGTGCAAAAAAGCAATCAAAGAATGTTGTCTTCACAAATTGCTTTCCCTTAAAGGACTACCTTTTAGATAAAACTTGTCATACATCTCATTCAGAAAAGTGATTAATAAGCATCAGCTTACCATTGCCAGTTGTCGACCAATGTTTCCCATTGTTATGCCTCCAGCAAAAAATATACAGGGTAACCAAGAACGAACATAGAGGAAATCTGGAGATGTGTATCTAGAATAACAGACATGTCTTTAATACCCACAGAGGAACTGCAATGACACTTAAGATAATTACAATGAAAATAAACTACTCTGTAGATTAAACTGGCTAACCTCATTTCATAATCTAAATTCTGAAAGCAGTTAACATTTATTTATCTAGCAAACAAGCACCAAAATTTTAAGGATTAATACTTACTGATAAACACCATTATATACTAGCAACTGAGTGACCAGGGTTGCCAAGAAGGCGATTCCTACTCCAAGGCCAAAACCACTTCTAGATCTATCAAAAGTCCACCACAGTCCAATGGATAGTGCAGCCAGTGTGAGAGACAACTGTATGTTGTTATCAAAATCCACTTTCTGAGATCAGTGTTAAGAAGTCATCTTAAAACTTGTAACCAAATAATATCACCTGTTCATTTTTCTAAATAAGAGATGCATCTGTTGAGAAGGGAATTAATTGCTTCTACTCAAGTACCTCAGTCTCTTAGTACAATGTATGAAGCTAGGTGAGATTAGAACTGTCTCCAGTATTTACCCCATACCAGATAAATAAAAGACATTAATCAATAGATCCTACCAACCTGTAACCCCTCCAAAAAAATAAAAAATAAAAAAAAAACAGTCTACATACATTTCCAATTATAAGGCTTTACCCATTATTTAAGAAATGCTTTCTTTGCTAAAAATAACTAGAAGCCTCAGAACACAAGTATCACTAAAAGAACACACTTTTGCAAAAAAGGAAACCAATATTACTTCTCCAGCAGGTTTAGAATTACTTGAGAATCACACAGGAACTTGAAAATAGAAGAGTTGACAGCTATTTAACAGGGTACCACGTTCTCTCTGTGATTTACTGACGGACACATTTTATCATAATGCAGTTCAGAAACAAGAGTGCCAAGGACACAGTATCCCTTTCTATTATGTCAACTGTTCTAGTTTTAATTTGTTGAGGATAAAGCCTTGAAGTGAACATTATGTTACGACCTGCCAAGCTATTTTGGTGCCTGAGACTTTCTGGTCTAGGACAGTTTACTCGAATGATATTTTATTTTCATCACCTACTTAAGCATCTATTCACAAAAGTATGGCCCTTTTCTACACCAAAATCTCTGGGTAAAATGAAGCTTTACAGATTCAGTTTTCTCATCTCTTTGCTAGAGGATTACACTAAAGGAATTAATTTCAAGTGTCATTAAAAGGGCATTATCTATGTCCCAAAGGCCACCTCTTGGCTCTATAACCAGCTACTGGGGAAGGCAGGGGAGGTTTTGGAGGAACACATGTCACCAAACTGACCACGCTACAAGTACAGAGAAGTCCAAAAAAAAAAAAAAAAAAAAAAAATATAAAAGAAAGAAAGAAAAAAAAAAAAAAAAAATGCATATGAAGCCATTTCCCGCTACTTTTAACACTCTGTTTTTCACCATTTCCCCACCCCTACCAAGCAACTATTCTAAACACCCAGCTTGCTTATTTCTCAGCATCTCAGGACTGTTGTGGGCAACCCCCTCAAGGTCATTCCTCGTTAAGGCTTGATTTAAAAAGAAACCTACAGTTCATATGGATATGCTTTCTGGAAAAGCTTTTCTTATTCTTTCGCTATCATTATACTTAAAGTTCAAAGAAAAGGTTTAGAACTCTGATTTCCCTATGAAATAAACACTCATGTAAAGAGTGGAATTTGGTATTAAATGAGTTTCATATTTGCTAACTAAACTCAATTAAAAGTCACAGCGAAGTAAGGAGGCTTCCAGAGTAAACAGATATATCAGTCTTAAAATAGTGCCATATGGGCCAGGCGTGGTGGCTCACGCCTGTAATCCCAGCACTTTGGGAGGCCGAGGCAGGCGGATCACAAGGTCAGGAGATCAAGACCATCCTGCTAACACGGTGAAACCCCGACTCTACTAAAAATACAAAAAAATTTGCTGGGTGTGGTGGCGGGCACCTGTAGTCCCAGCTACTCGGGAGGCTGCCAGCTACTCAGGAGGATGAGGCAGGAGAATGCCGTGAACCCGGGAGGCAGAGCTTGCAGTGAGCCAAGATTGTGCCACTGCATTCCAGCCTGGGCGACAGAGCAAGCCTCCATCTCAAAAAATAAAAAAATAGTGCCATATGAGTTTGTAAAGTCTAAGTAACCTAACATTAGAAGTGTATGCTATAAATTTGGTAAACATTTTGGACTTTACTTAAAGGACAACAGGATATCTCAGATTGCTATATTTAAGTATTTCATTAAGAAAGAAAGAGTGAACAAAGATTTTAAACTTAATAAGTTTTTAAAATTTCATAAAGGCTATTTAAATTTCTCTACATAAAAACAAAAATCCAAGTGGAAATCTCTGAGATAGAAACATCTAATCCACCAGATAGAGAGGAACTGACACAGTTTTGAGGCTTCTGTGTAGGCAAATGAGATGTTCCTAGACTTGAGTCAGGCTCTCTCGGGTCTGTTCTCAGCTCTGCTGCAATGTCGCAGAATAAATGACTTAGTAAATTACCTAACCTCTCTAGCTTCCATTTGTCTTATTATCTTTACAAAAAAAAAAAAAAAAATGTGGAGCTAGGTGATTTCTAAGTTCTCTTCTAGATATGATGGTATATGATCTTATCTTTTTAAGCCCTCCTGACCACTAGATTTTTTATAAAATCTTAAATCTCAAAAAGGTCACCAAAATAAACACGTGGAAATGTCCTCAATACAAAAGGAAATTAAAAATAGTAACAGCCACTGAGGGACTTCCAAATTCACAGAACTGCAACAGCCAGCACAACTGTGTAGAGGAAGGCAGATACGTTTTCAGAATCTACGATGCTTCTCTTTTCCATGTTTTCTGCCCCCGAGCTTATCCAAAACACCTCAATACTTTCTGTGAAAGACATAGGGATCTACTTGACACATGGCCCACCCTCTCTCTCAAGCTAGCTAACTCTGCCAGCCCTGAGTCCAGTGCAGAGCTGTAAGAGCAAACTTCTGGCAGCCTGGGTCACACTTAACTGCTTTTCCAAGTACCCAAGGTTCCTGCCACCTTCACTGTCTAAACCACATCTCCTAGAAAAAGACAGGAATAGCATTTCCTAGTTCCTCTTCTACCAAGGAAAGTCTGAGTGAATGAGGAGAGAGTAGAAGAGAGGAAATAAGGAGGATGACAGGAGAAAAACCTTATGAGGGCAAACATTTTTTTCTGGGTACAGAAGGTAGAAACGGCAAGAGAAATAGGGGCTACCTGGGACACTGTAAAAACACTCATTAACGACTAAATAAAATGTCTGAATCTTCAAACAATAAAACTTTAAAAATATGTACTGGGAAAGAAATTTATTTTTGACCAAGGTCTAAGTTGGTATTTCTACTTATTGCATTTATATGGTTTGTCAGTATTGATTAAAACCAATACGTCTACCTTTAAAAAAAAAAAAAAAAAAAGCTTCTTGGCCAGGTACGGTGGCTCACGCCTGTAATCCCAGCACTTTGGGAGGCTGAGGCGGGCGGATCATGAGGTCAGAAGATCAAGACCATCCTGGTGAACACGGTGAAACCCCGTCTCTATTAAAAATACAAAAAATTAGCCGGGTGTGGTGGCGGGCGCCTGTAGTCCCAGCTACTCGGGAGGCTGAGGCAGGAGAATGGTGTGAACCCGGGAGGCGGAGCTTGCAGTGAGCCGAGATGGTGCCACTGCACTCCAGCCTGGGCCACAGAGCGAGACTCCGTCTCAAAAAAAAAAAAGAAAAACAAAAGACAAACAAAATAGCACCTGAAGCTACCACATGTCCTTCTTAGCAATCATTAAAGAAAGAAAGAGAGGAAAAAACTCTTCTGAAAATGTACCTGTTCCATTTTTGGATTAACTACACAGAAGTAGTAAGTAACCAAATTTAAGAAAACAGGTAAATGTTTTAAATTTGCAAAGTTTCTAAGTGATATTGAAAAACACGAATTGAAATGAAAGGCTATACCCCACTTTATAATTGCACAGTTGCTACACTGATGTTTCAACAATATGGTTCACACTCTTCTTCTGACTAAGTGGGCATATCACAATTTGACAACAGTGCAGTTGTAAGGAGCTGTCTAACCTTTGGTTTGTTGGAAGCTTTGTTATCATGCATTTCATTACAGAGTAAAGGATACAGCACTGGCATGATTTATACCAACAAAGACTGCTACACACCGCATTACACTGGACCACTCTCTTTTAAATTTATGTGGTTCTCCTAGATGTCTGTCAATGCAGGGGTATAATAACCCAATCACAGCTGTGGGGAAAAAAGAAAAAAATTAAGTTATCTCCAATGTTGTACTGGCAACACTTAAGCTAAAATAATCACTATAACCAACACAAGCATTTTAAAGATTCTTAAGAAAAAAAACAAACAAGTTATTTCACATCAATCACTGATATTTTTTAACTTACCTTCCAAAAGAAATGAAATGAGGATAACACCAATGAAGAAAGTATTGCAAATGATTACAACAACACTCTAAATTATGATAAACAAAACACTCTTCAAATATATGATTCATAATTTAGCAGACTGGACTAGAGGATTCATGCTATTTTTCTGCTACTGATACCTACGACACCTGAAAAGTATCAAACCAGTTACCAGTTAAGAAACATTCTCTCTAAACTCCAAACCATAAAATAGGTATTACATGCCACAAATCTAAAGAGAATCTAGAAGCATAAAAGTATACAACAAGCTCATCCTACACACAATGTTCTGATGGTTCTGGCTGGCCTCTTACGTAGATCAGTCTCACCCCTACCAGCTTCCCGTCTTAGTCTTCCCATCTAGCGCCTTTTACTGACACTCCTTTCCACTCTAGCCCTTTAATGAGGCTGTAGGTCATATTGTCAAAGCAGGAAAACTCACAACAGAAATCTACAGGTAAGACTCGTTCTGCACATAGAAACAGTGGAGGAAACAAGGTTTACAGGTATTTAAAATTTTCAGTTAAATTTTAAATGCACTGTTAGAAGAAGAAATCATCTTGGTACTTCCCTTAGTTCTGGAAAGAACACCTTGAATGCTGTGTCATTAATTATATATAACTGTATATAAAATGTCAATGATTGGGTCCCAAAATATTCTCATCCCTTTCTTAAATATTTCTCAAACCTCAACATTTTATTCATTTAGTGGGAAAGAATTTTAAATGCTAAATTAGTTATTAAAAAGAATATTTAATGAAAACATTCTAATCTTCCTAAAAACAGGATGATTATGTTGTGCCATTCTGGCAATAAAGACACTACTGTCACATCAGTTGACAAGCATGTTTAAAATATCCAGTACCACTTAAGGGGAATCATGAAATTACAATGCCAAAATCTAAGTGCCTGAGGGACAAGAGGCCCTCCCCTTACCCAATATTAGCCAGCTATATCTCACAGGCAATGCATTCACTCTTCGAAGAAAAACAGAAACCAATTAGTATCAAAAATCACAGGCTAGCAGATCAATGGTGCAGCATTTGAAAAAGGCTGTGTGACCAGCCTTCTATCTCAAGATGAGATGCTGCAATACTGTATGCATTTTCTAGTCCACAACTCTTTTAAGTTAGGCATTTGCTGAGTATAGATGGCTCATAGAACATGAAGAGATTAAGAACTATCTTGGCAATGCAGAGCTCCAATAACTATTTGTAAGTCTAGAAGTTTCACACTATATTCCTATTTAAAAGACTCCTCCAAAATCCCGAGAAGATTTAACTGACAGGATTTTTAAATTTCTATACAAATAAAATGGCAACAAGCATCCCTAACAGTTCAAATGTAATTAAACGAATATCACCTCTTTTTTTCTCAAGGGTTCATAAAACTAACAGCTCATTTGTCACCCCGGTCCCCCCACGATATATAGCCTCCCTTTGCCTGTTGCTGAGTAAAGTCAACTAAGAGCAGACATTCCAAGTCAATTTTCCTGAGCAACTGATGCCATAGGTAAAGAATTATTACATAGAGAATACTGACATGTGTGTGCCAAGATATAAATAAGTAAAATTGACTATATTTTTATGCATGTGATGTCAGACTTGCAAGTGAGAGACAATTGAGGAGAGAAAGCAAAAACACAAAAAGAAATTTAAACTGCCACACTGCCAACCCTGGGATTTGCCAATAAAAATCAAATCCATTGAGTATGCATGGTTCTCAGCTGCTCACTGAGAGGGAGAATTCAAAGAAGCTTGTCACTTCCCATTAAATGTCTTCTTTCTTTCCCTTAAATAAAGGCATGGCAGAGTCTGATAGCAATACATGCAACCCTGTGAGGTTCCACTGTTTTGAGAGCTCGACAGAATATGTCTGGGCCTCTTTTCCTCTTCCTGTACTTTTAAAAAAAAAACAAAAAAACAAGAAAGACTGTTAAAATCATGGCTGTGTAAAATCATATGCAAACACAGTCCTGCTTATGAATCAAATGGTTCTCTGATGCAAAAATCACATTACTTGTGATATCTTTAAGTTATTTCCCAGTAACTAGTTACAGTCTACCAAAGCCAAACACTAAAGAAGTTTGTAAAACCTCAGTAGTAAGTCATCACTTTTTTATGGGAGCGTGCTTAATGCAGGGAGGCACTAAAAGGAACATAGTCAAAGCCAGACATTTTGTAAGAAAACAGGAACTGAATAAACGAAAACACTCCATGAGGTATACTTCGATGGAAAACTACAAGATAATATTTTCCTTCAACAAATACTTAAGCCCTGACAATATGTCTGGTTCTTGGTATTTGCTGGAGATTTAAAAAGGCAAGGCCAGGTGTGGTGGCTCACACCTGTAATCCCAGCACTTTGGGAGCCGAGGCAGGCGAATCACAAGGTCAGGAGTTTGAGACCAGCCTGGCCAACATGGTGAAACCCTGTCTCCACTAAAAATACAAAAAAAAAAAAAAAAAAATAGCTGGGCGTAGTGGCGGGCGCCTGTAATCCCAGCTACTTAGAAGGCTGAGGCAGGATAATCACTTGAAGCCGGGAGGTGGAGGTTGCAGTGAGCCAAGATGGTGCCACTGTACTCCAGTCCAGGTGACACAGTGAGACTCCATCTCAAAAAAAAAAGGCAAAAGAGTAAGATATGATTCCAGTTGCAAAGTGACCATAGAAACAAAACAATTAAATACAATCCTGCATTAACTACAGCTGACAGGACAGAGGGGTCCCAGGCTTCTCTTTGCCTGTGCTGCGGGAAGGCAAGGTGCTGGGCTGTCAGAAAAGCTTCACATAAAGAGGTGACACTTTAGGCAGGACCATTCAGCAGTAAATGGCACAGAAACAGTGCTCTCATTAAAGGGAGGTGACGGAGGACAATCATGGACAACTGGAAACTGCTGGTGTTACGAGGAAGCTGTAAGCTTCAGACACAAAGGGAGCTGCAGGGTCCAGAAAGACTCTGAAGAAGATAAAAGCAGGCAAGGGCCATATTATAAAGCCTTTACCCTGCAGACAATGGGCAACCAGGAAAACAATGTCATCACCGTTGTACCAGACAGAGGCCATCTTCTTAGCAGTGAGGGTAACACACAAGGGGGCTGAGAAAGGGGTGGGTGCAAAACTAGAGGCAGGAAGAGAAAAGACTAAAGACTCCAAGCACAGCTATTCAGGGATGGAGGGACCAAGAAAGAGACAGAGGAAAGATATAAAACTTGGAAACTGGATGTAGAAAAGGAGACCAAGCAAGAAACCTTAAAAGGCTCTACAGGAATAGGGCAATGGACTGTACAACTAAACAGGAAAGATTTCTCTTTTCTTTTTACATATTATTTTCATACTTTTGGACATAACCAGGCTACTTGTGATTTTTGAGGCAACTTCTCTACTTATTTTATCCACATGAGTTGTCTTTTTCTATTTATTCTTTAGAAAAATTTCTTGGTGGCCCTCAATAACGCTGAAAAGATTTCTAACTCCAATTCTGGTGCATGGCATACATAAGGAAGTTAACTTGTAACATCAGCATTATCAAACTAAAAATATGGAATTAAGAAAAAAAGTCATCAAAATTAGTTTACCAAAGTTCTCTATTAGTTGTCCCTCCAGAAGCACCACTAGCAAATTTTCCAGGATTGTGCCATAGAGAAAGGTGGCAAATAACCAGGAGTACTTTCTACACTCAGAATATGGTGATTCTGGAGCCCCTCCAAAAGGTAGCTGCTCGATCTATGAATGTTAGTTGAGCAGGAAAATCAAAGCATTATCAGTTTTTCTGACTTAAGATGGTAAGACCCTAGAGAGGTCTTGAAAATCCATGCCAACACATATACACAAAAACATATGCATATTACATATACACACAAACTCAAACACACTATGTTTCTTAAATCATTTACTTCTTTTCCCATGATACTTTCCCTAAAATAATGATGCAGGGGAATAGCAGAGCAGAGGTTTTGCAAGAATCCATTTTCCATCTCTGGTAACTTGCACAAATCTGTTAGCTTTCACTCTCATCTACTAAACACCATGACTTAACTAACAAAATTGGTAGCAGAATTCGCTGGAATCTAGATTTCCTAATGCCTCTCTTTCTTTTGCCCAAGGACCTCATGGTACAAACTGCTTTCAGAAGAGATACTTAAGTGAGAAATGTAAACGCAGATTCCCCAAATGAAAAGGTATGAGGTTAAGTTCGTAAGTGTGGCAAACTAGTGGCCGGAAATAGGAAGGAAAGGAGCGGCTGAGCTGTGGTATTAGCATTTGAAATTTTCCTTCCTAAAATGCAAGTTGATGTCAAAAGTGCTGACATGACAGGGCAGAAGGACCAGAAGGACACTATGCAGCCCTGTTACTCGTCATAGTGGAGGTACAGTGAAACCTCGGTTAAGTTCTCCTGCCCCAGCCCAAACGCACAACACACGCCAGGGAATTCCATCTAGGTCTGGCACCCAGTCTGGAGGCTTGAAAAGAGGCATCCTGAGTAGGGGAAAGTGTGAGTAGCTTCCTTTTCCCTTCCCTCACATGTGACATGTGGGCCCAGTCACACCACTCACTGGCTCTGGGACCCTGGGCTCACTGGTTTTCTTTCTTCATCTCAGTGAGTGTCCTCATCCCCCCAAAACAGGCACAAAACCAAACATCTCTCTCCCAAAGTTGCTCTACAGAACCCTGGGATTACAGGATGTACCTAGCACATTAGCAGACATTCACTAAGCAACAGTTTCCCTTCTCTGACCTTCCCTTTGTTCTAGCCTGAAAATACATGTATGTTCTTCCATGTCCCCAAAAGCTTCTACTGGCAGCCAGACTACACCATAGAAGAAAAACAAAGAACTATAAAAGTTGTTGAGAAAACGTTTTCTCTTCTGAATTTAAATGGAAGAAAAATGCATGAGGACCAGTACATACAGCAGAGAGTGACACAATTTGTTTTTTATTTGGACTATTTTGCCTTTTCACTTGGAGAATGACAACCCTGGGGAAATTAAGAATCACTGCCGGCCGGGCACGGTGGCTCACGCCTGTAATCCCAGCACTTTGGGAGGCTGAGACGGGCGGATCAGGAGGTCAGGAGATCGAAACCATCCTGGCTAACACGGTGAAACCCCGTCTCTACTAAAAATACAAAAAAATTAGCCGGGCGAGGTGGCGGGCGCCTATAGTCCCAGCTACTCCGGAGGCTGAGGCAGGAGAATGGCGTGAACCCGGGAGGCGGAGCTTGCAGTGAGCTGAGATCTGGCCACTGCACTCCAGCCTGGGGGCAGAGCGAGACTCTGTCTCAAAAAAAAAAAAAGAATCACTGCGTTCATGACTTCACTTTTAATGTGAACCCCGTAATAGTGAGACATCAGTATATGAACACGAAAGCCTCACCACAGCGGTGCCCCCTCTAACCGTGCGACCGGATTCTATAATTGTCCAGTAAGTTTCACAAGGCCATTCTAACACTTCTCTAGAGTGCAGCCTCACCCTTCAAACTCACCCTTCAACCTCCAGCTTTTGGATGGAAGCCAAGAAGGACATCTATTATGTTGCAAGATATTCATTCATGTATGTTAAGTATGAGACACCAAATGGGTATTTAAAAAAGCAATTTTCTCCTTCAATCAGAATCGTCTTCTACCACATGATTATGGTTTCCTTCTATTACTTTATTATTAAAAACAGTATTAATCTATTGGTCTTGGTCATTAGAAAACACCAAAGAGCTATCCACTGTGGGTGTATGGCATCAATAAAGTATTGTGAAATGCCCTACTCTATGCGTTACACATTGCCCACCACCAAAAAAAAAAAATCGAAAGTAACTAATAGGATAATAATTTTATGCAAAAGAGTCTACCTTATAGATCTCTTTAAATATTTCTTATTCTTAAGGTACTTACAAAAATAAGACACCAAGGAAAAAGGCATTTACAAAAATCTAAAAAAATACAACATGAAGCTTTAAACTTGAATTATTCAAGTTTTCAAGTTTTTATTACTTCAAAAACAAGACCACAACACACGCATCAAACCCTTAAAACCAGATGGTGGTGCTCGTCCTCAAAATAACTTAAAATAACACTTAGATGAAATGGGTTGAAGAAAGAACAAAATTAAAGGGTTAAATGCTTCATCCCTAAGGGAAACAGGATTGTTTTTTAGAAGTAAATGTTAAAAGTTTACAGGACAGATAGAAATGAGACAGAAAGGAGTACATACTTTATGAGTTCATTTATAGTGCATTCTAGAACAGAGAGAAATAATTTATGGCAACAGAAAGCAGATCAGTGGTAGCCTGAGGCTGGGTTCGGGAATGGACTGCAAGAGGACACGAGAGACTCTGGAGGGTGATGGAAATGTTCCACAGCTGGATTGGCAGTGGCCATGTGACTGTATGCATTTACCTAAACACATCAAGTTGTTCAATTCAAACAGGTCCAGTGTATTATATCTAAATTATACCTCAATAAATATATTTTCTTTGTAAAAAAGGTTTATTGCTCAGACAACATCCATACTCATTTACCCTATTTCCTTTCTAAGCATTACAGAAACATCCTACACATACCTGAAGCCGTGCCACAGCATGGGGGTACCCACCATGCAGAAGAAAAGATGCTTGCAATCACATCAGGTGGAAAGAGCGTCACATTTCTCTGAATCTGAAGTAAGTTTAACACTAATGCAAGAAATACTCCAATAAAAAATAGCACTACTCCTCGAATCATCAAGTTCACACTCTGGCTAGTGACAGATGAGATATATGGGCCACATTTTTTGGGCCCAGGTGACTCTGTCTCTCCTTCCGCCATGGTTTCATAGGTTCAGTAAGCCGTTACAAAAAAAAAAAGGAAAGGCTTCCCAGCTGAAAAGCTCAACTGTCTGTGAATCAAAGACTGACGCTTCAACAGTACCACCACATCTTGTCCTAAAGTAGGACCTACCAGAAATCCTGAAAGAGATAAGAAAAAAGAAATTAATGTGCATCTAATACACGATTATTGTAATTTTACTGATTTCAATACTAGTTCATTTAAATGGACAAATGAGAAAATGACAAGCTTGTATACTAATTTATTCAAATTATTAATAGTTATTTATGGAATAAGAAAAAGTTTTAAAAGTATTTTTATATGCAAGATGTAATAAAAAATAAAGTACTACCCTTACATTTACTAGGACAGAAAAAGTGACCTAAGAGACCTAAAGGTTAGAATCATAGTAGAAACAGCTTGCTCTATCTCTGAGAAAAGCAGAGCAGGTAATCTGACACTTCCACTAGAAACTGGAGGGTAAAACCCTGCTCTCTGTTTTCTTCTCCCTAATCTCTAAGCCTATCAGTACAATACTGTATTTTATATTTTACAGGTAGGCATATTCTGACTGAAGACGCTGTAGTTTTTGCAATAAAATGTGACTTGCTTACGAGGACAACCTCCACAGAAGAACAAAATAACCTGTTTTAATGTGTACTGCTTGTATATTTGGTTATCCGCACAAAAACATTCTACAAAAGCAGACCACCATGCATACACTTACATATACACCAACCACAGAAGCCAGACCTGATTCTCTCTCCCCAGGGGCACAACTGTTTCCCACCCCTGCCTCAACAGTCTGCCCTTGTTGCAATCCCAGAAGGGACTGTGAGAAAGCTGGAGGACAAACGAAAGAAAGGAAGTGAAGAAAATGAAGAACAATCTAATGGCTAGATTCTTATGCGTTTTATCCACTTGGTTCCTGACTTCTAAAACCTAAAACTTTGCTACTACAATCAGTCTAGGTATTTGTTCATTCCTCTGACCAAAGTGATCTTTCCTTTTGGGGCATTCTATGTGCTGTGTTAAGCACCTGACGTGTGGTAATTCATTTAATCCTCACAATAACCTTCAGAGGTTAAGTGCAATTATTATGTACATTTTATAGGTGATGCAAAAAAGCAAAGACAGGTTAAGTCACTTGACCTAGTGCACACCTCCAGTAAGAGACCAAGCTGGGATTCAAAAGTATGCAGTCTGACTCGAAAGCCTTCATTCTTACCATAATGTTCAATCTCCCAAACTGTCACATATTCAATGTGTTTTCTATGAACACTAACAGTTTTTAAATGGGAAAAAATACTACACAGGTAATTTACTTTTATTCCATCCAACAATACATCTTCGGCACTTTCAAAAGTCGGTACAGAAATAATATTTCCTTCAATCCAAAAGCAGTTTATTTTAAAAAGTGTAGCACTTATAATGACTACTTTGTAATTATAGGTATAGTTGCTTTATGGATTGTAAACGTTTTATGAAGGTCTTATTTATGATTATATTAATATCACTGTGCCTATGCACCCAGAAAAGTTCCTGCTTAGCCCACAGTGGGAGCTCCACATACTCATATTTGCTTAAACTGGGTTAACTCTTTCTGAATCAAACCATATAGGGTAAAGTAGGCTTTATGAGAGCAAACCTAGCTCCTAATCATCACTTAAAATACATACATTTCCTCTGAGTTTTCCAGTCTCAAACAACCTTTGAAAGAATTTTGGAACAAAGCCCTCATGTAAACTGCAGAGAATGGGGCTGAACTACAAAAAAAACTAGTATGAAAATGAGAATATTTGTAAGTATTAGTAACCTCCACAGCCTATCAGTTCCATGTGATAAACACTTAGACAACAGGCCTGGGGCTGTGCCACATCAAAGCTGTGTGTTCAACATTCAAGAGGAAATTCTGTTCCCAGGCTAGTCCTCACTGACCTACTTAGTCTATAAAGTAATTGAACTCTATGGCTTAAGGGACTGAAAAAACTAACCCACAGTATAGCTAATTCATGGGAAAACATACTTTAAATACCAACTGAAAATGCCCAGAAACATCTCCTCCTGACCTGGTCCTGCAGACCATTCCTCGCTGTGGAATCCAGGCATATGAGCATGCCATGCATGCTGGTTGCTTTTAGCAAGGTTCAGTAGCTGCAGAACTGTCCTTTATCATCATCATCATCATCATCATCATCTGGTTGCTTTTGGCAAGGTTCAGTAGCTACAGAACGCTCCTTCATCATCATCATCATCACCTGGTTGCTTTTGGCAAGGTTCAGTAGCTACAGAACTCTCCTTCATCATCATCATCAT
>NW_012115155.1:164659-241778 GCF_000951035.1 Colobus angolensis palliatus | reverse complement strand
TCAGTAGCTACAGAACTCTCCTTCATCATCATCATCATCACCTGGTTGCTTTCGGCAAGGTTCAGTAGCTACAGAACTCTCCATCATCATCATCATCTGGTTGCTTCTGGCAAGGTTCAGTAGCTACAGAACTCTCCTTCATCATCATCATCATCATCATCATCATCATCATCATTCTTTATAGGGCACCCATTTATGGAGGGCCTACTCCATGCCAGACATATAGTAACTCTACTCTTCAAAACAATCACAAAGGTAGGAATTATCATCCTCATTTTACAGATGAGGCTACCAAGTCAAAGAGATTCAGCAATTTGCTTATGGTCATGTGACACGCAGTACCAAAACTGAAATTTCACTTCAGGTCTAACTAACTCCGACACTCATCCTCTTGCCTCTATACCTTGAATTCCATTCCATCTCAACTGCTCAGACTTCTTTTTCGGCACATGGTTCTATATAAAGGTGTTTGGTTACTGAAAAGATAGTTAGATGTTGAAATATCATCTCAACTGTAACATACTCTAAGGTAGTAAGCCAAAATAAGTAAGTGACTATACAATTGCACCAAGACGATGAGAATAAATGCACAATCACCTTGAAATTTTCTTTAAAAGTACTAGATCAAGGTGTAAAAATATGTTTTAAAGTAAAAAGAAAAAATAGCAAACTAACACTCTGGATGAGAACAACAGTTGACTCTTTCCTGCCCCAAATCCTAGTAGACACAGCACACTGCCCTCATGTGCTGCTAACAGTGGCTAGAAGATGGGCGTACTTTCTGAGTAACCCACATTGAGACAGTATATCATTTGTTTCTGTTTGTGATTGTTCCAAAAGGGAATTAATGGAAAGGGGTATTTTATGTGTAACAGTATTTTTAAAAAGGAAAATAACTTCAGTTTAAAAAAGCTATTTCAGTCATGCTAGCCCCCATCTCACACTCACCAGCATTTGTCAAAGGGCACTGGCATTTTAGGCAGGACAATTCTTTGCTGTGTCAGACTGTTCTAAGCATTGTAAAACATTTAGCATCCCTGGCTCCCACCCACTAAATGCCCCCTCCCCTATTTGTGATAACCAAAATTGTCACCACAATGACAGCCACTGATTGCTAGATACTTCATTCTATTTCAAGACAGCTGGAGACTTTGTTTATTTACATTTTCTACCACAGCTGTTTATTTAACCTTTCCTGGCAGTGCTTGTTCAGTTTCCTACTTTACCCCAAAAGTTCTCGTTAAAAATAACACATTTGTTTGATGTTTATTTGAATGAGATTCAAAAAGCTAATTTCGTAACTACATCATAATACAATAGTATATAATTACTGGTGACAAAAAGTAAAAGCTTTAAGAAATAGCAGGGAACCGGGAGATTGTCTATTCCAATGGGTATGAGACCCCCATGTAAAACAAAGCAAAATAGTTGTGTACATATGCTTTTTTTTCTGGGACGAAAGTTCCATAATTTATATCAAGTACTCAAAAAAGTCCATGATCCAAACAAAGTAAAGAATCAGTAATCTAACAGTTCTCTCACTCTACTAGCAAGGCCAATGACATGCAAAGTGGTCAACTGGAGTAACAAGATTAAGACAGTACCATCAGTTCTTATTACCACAAACATGCATAGTGAATGCCCGAAAATGACCAGACTCATCAAAGGCATAGAGGCTTCCACAAAACCATTTCACTCCCTACCATGCAACAATGAAATTCCTTTAAAAGGATGTTTATGATATCAGTTGCACACTAGAGGAGTGGGTTATTTTCAAGGGAAAGTAAGCTCCCTTCGTTTATTTTGAAGTTTGTTTTTCTGATTATGTACTGATACCATTTTCTTAAAACAAAGTGGTTCTATATCTTTAAATATTAGTCTTACATAAACTTGAGGCTCCAAAATTTTTCTAAAAATCTATATTTGAAAAATTTAGATTACTTGACAAATAATTTGCTGACCAGGGAAGAAGCCTCTGGTATAAAGACACTATTTAAAGGGCAATATCTCCATAGATTCTCGAAAACAATCCTGGTAAATAGGCAGGTGCTGTTAGTTCCCATTTTACGAAATTAAACAGGTTAAGTAACTTTCTAAGATCACAGAACTGTTACCAGGTAGCACCAGGACTAGGCCAACCCACTCTGACCCCATGTCCAGAGTTCTTCCTGCTTCACCACATTGCTTCCATTCACAAACACAGTACAAAACAATGTAAGCACCACACAAGAAACCGTTCTTAAAATCACGTTGGTAAACTACCAAATACCAAAATAATGTTTTCAACAATTCACAAAGAAAAACTTTCCACTAAACTTGAAAAATTCTACTTTGAGCCCTGGCCTAAAATTTCTGGAAAGTACGATACTAAATAGAAAGAAAAACAGTTCAAATAATTTGCATAGATCAATGATGAATCATCAATACTGGAAAAACATTAATCCAGGTGTATGGCTGCCTACTAATGGATTGATATTATTACTTTTAGGTTAAAAAAAGAGTTATAAGTGATTATGAGCTTTGTGAATAAAAATCAAAGTTCATGTTGGCCACTGAAACAACTTAGAGGCAACAAGCATTTGAAAACAAACACACATACAAAATATTTCAGTAACCTTAACCTGTTGCATTGCAACAACTGCAACACCCCCTCAAACCAAATGACAAGACCATTCTTCTTCCA
Organism: Colobus angolensis palliatus; assembly: GCF_000951035.1. Lineage (NCBI taxonomy): Eukaryota > Metazoa > Chordata > Mammalia > Primates > Cercopithecidae > Colobus > Colobus angolensis. Next base: position 239,095 of record NW_012115155.1, on the reverse strand, counting down.
ACGATTAGCAGTAAAAGAAATATTTTTACTCCCTCAGATAACCCTGTCTCTTCAGGTGCTTAGGTCACATAAGCTACTAAACAATAAAGTTGAATTACTACCTCACGTATTTTTCATCATATGCTCTCTTAATTAGAATAGCATTCTTGAAATAGGATAAGCACTAACATTAGGAAGAAAAACATACTTAAATCAATGAAACAGTTTAATTCTCCCTAAATAAAAACACATCTACATGTATCATGGGCTAGAGACCTTAAAAATTTCTAGGAAGAAAAGAAATATTTGCCTTAGAAACACTGTAACTCTTTCCTCTCAACATTATAAACCCAAACACAGAAACCGGTAAGCTAGCTGCATTCACATCCCCTTATAGCTTTTAAATGTCACATCTCAGTGCCTAAAAAAGTTACTCCATCGTTTTAAGTTTCTGAACAAAGAAAACTGTCTTGAAACTACTGAACTGCATTTTATCCTTTCCTTTCCCTGTGACCATCTGCAAAAGCAACAGCTGTCAGTTAAACAGAATCAACCTCTTTCCCAAAGGTACATGATTCACAGCCTGGTCACTGGATAGCAGACATGAACCGATAACTGTGACATAACACAATGCCAACGCACAGTCCTGAGCAAGAGAAAACAGGAAGGGCACACGTCTAATTTCCGTTTTCTTTGGGGCCCCCATTAGTAGCATTCCCTTCATCCACCTTCATTCAGTGGTTCACTATCAGGGCCAAACCCAAAAGTTACAAAACACCATCTAGCTACTGTTTGGCTGCTTTTATTTTTTCTGCACCAGGACTGGAGCACGCATTCCCCTGCAGTCCTCAGCTTCACCGCAATACTGATACCAAACAGTTTCAGCGGCCCAGCTGCCAAGCCTAACCATTCGTCTTTAAAGCAGTTCTTCATCAATCCCACAAAACAGCAAGTTCTTCATGGTATATTTTCCTAGAGTATCTAGCTAATATCATACTTTTAACAACTTTTTCCAACGTTAACTGGACACGGTGTTAGCACCATTGCCTGCGCCCACTCCCATAATCCACACTGCTTTCCTTCTCCATATTGCCAATCCCCACTAAACAACCGTAAAATCCAGTAACCATCATCAAATCCACTTCCAGGCCCTGGCAAGAATTCTTTGGCTTTACCGAAACACCTATTCCATGGGTAACCAATTCCAGTCCAAAATGCCAGAGTCCTACTCCTCAACCCAATGCCCTATCTTTTGAGTGGATTATCAACTTACTACGATAACCTGTCTTCTTTGGATCCAACCCCGGCCCAAGCCTGAGTCTTCTCTCCCAAGTTACAAGCCCCCAAGTCCTGGCAGCCCTACGCTTGACAGCTCGCTGACCTCCACCTCATCCTCTGGCTCGCCCTTCCCGCCGTCCTCCAGACTCCTTCCCGCTCAGACACTCATCCACTGTCCGAGGAGCCTGGACGCCTCCTATGACCGCTCCCCGATCCCGCAGTCCCCTTCTGGACCTTGCGGACCCCTCTCAGGTAAGCGGAGCCTCTTGCCCTGCAGGCCCATCAGTGGTCCTGGCTCCCCGCACCTGCCACCAGGGTTCCCAGGCTGCAACAACACAAGTAGTTCTTCTTCCCGAGGGCCACCCTCCTCTTCAGGCCGCTCTCCTCAGCACCACGTTACCCGCGCTTCGCCGGGAGACCCCCTACTCACCCCCGCCTCCGCCATCTTCTGGGACCAGCCCCCGTACCCTCCACCGCCTCTTCCTCCACTCTCACAACTCCGCCCGAGCTCCACTGCGCCTGTGCGGCCAACGAGGCCGCGCGCAGGCGATCGGGGCAAAAGAGCTTCCGGTTTCTGCTGTCAATAAAGGGTGGACCTGCGAGCCGGGGCAAAAGGGCTTCCGGTCTGCGGGAGACTGGAGGCTAGCGGTGGGCGTGGACCGTGGACCGTCGAGGTGACTGGCGGCTGTCGGATCAGCTGTTGTTTGCTGACCAGGCAGCCTGGGTAATGACGGATGCCCAGACCCTGTGGGCGGAGTAAAGGAATCATGCACTGATACACGCACACTCACCGAGAGGCGCGGCCGTCTGCGTGCCCCTCATCTCGTAGCCGAAAGGAGCGCGCTCCGGGGCAGGCCTCCGAGTACTTCCCGCAAAGGACCGGGCTTTATACTGCTCCTTTTCCTCCCCTAGTAAGTCATAACTTATTTTGGGAGAAGAGCATAGTTATTTGTCTCTCGTCTCCATGCTACAGCACTCTGTGTGCTTTTCATTCAAAATCGTTCCTCGAGGACGACCAAGTAACGTGATTTGGGGGACAGTTTTCATAGGAAGGACTTTATGAGTTTACACCAACATAGAGAAAATTTAAAAACCTTATAACCGCTTATGTGTCAGAAGTATTATTTTTCATTTAATCTAAAACCATACTTTTAGAACATGAAACCAACCCAAACGGGTCTTTGGAGATTGTGCAAGCGAACTTCTTTTTTTGAATGAAAGTGGTGCCATCAGTGCAAAAGCAAGCCCATATAAGTGCCGAAAGGTACTCGTCATAAGGAGGAGTTGCTTCCCTATTCTGAATTTTTATTTATTTATTTAAGACAGAATCTCGCTCCGTCACCCAGACTGGAGTGACCTGGCATGATCTCGGCTCACTGCAACCTCTGCCTCCCGGGTTCAAGTGATTTTTCTGCCTTAGCCTCCCCAGTAGCTGGGACTACAGGTACGTGCCTCCACGCCTGCTTACTTTTTGTATTTTTAGTAGAGGTGGGGTTTCAGCATATTGGCCAGGCTGGTCTCAAACTCCTGACCTCGTGATTTGCCCACCTCGTCCTCCCAAAATGCTGGGATTACAGGCTTGAGCTGCCCCCGATTTTGTTTTTTTAAGCAACTCTTTTTAAAAAGAGAGAAAAAAAACTCTCTTGAGTATATTAGTTATTGAGCTATTCCATTTGGAGGTGGCTTAACCCAAAACGTGTTATGGATGTGGTAAGATTACAATGGATTTGAATGTTCTAGATGAAATCTGGGCCGAGAGTAATTGCATAATAGTTTTCCAAAGGACTGTCAGATGGTGAACTCCTTTCATTTACTTTGAACTGATAAACGATAAAATGGATTTTCGTTTTTCTGATCTTTTTATCTACATTTATTTCTGAAAATTGAAAAAGAATCTGAATTTCCAACAAAATGTTTCTAGGCAAGTATTTGCATGATGGTTCTCTAATATTTCCTATATCTCTTAGTGTTTTCTCTAATGTTTTCTGTAGCTCCCAAATTTCACTCCTGTAAGTTTTTACACTACCAGTAAGAAAGATCTGGGCCAATTATGCAGAATGGACGATGATTTTTAAAAGAAAAGAGAAAGCACTCAGAACTAAGAGAGAATAATTTGAAAATGTTCTCACATCATGTATTTCCTTAAAGCAATACAAGTCCTGTATGTACAGTTCATGCCTACTCCAACCGAGCTTTTTTCAGACACTTAGAAATTGCGTTCAAGAAAATCCTTATGGAAAATTTTAGCCTAGAGGGGCATTTATTTTAGTTTAAATATGTATTAGTTGCAAGTAGTGACAGAACCTAAAAGCAAAAACCATATAGCACCAGTTCCCAAGGTTCCTGCATCTAATGCAGTTATTCCTACGGCAGTACAAGGCAGAATATAAAATCCCTAGGAGAAATACAAAGGGCTATTCTCTTCTTTAACTGGGTTTGAGGGCAGTTTTCATGGAAGATGTGGTCTTTCAGTTGGCATTGAGGATAAATATGCAGATATGGTAAGCCTGTGCATTCTGGTGGAAGCTCAGAGTTGGAAAAACATGAAACAGATTGCAGAGTCTGGCATGTAGAAAGAGGTATGGTGAGACATGTGAGTTCTAAACATCAAGCTCGTGAATTTGGACCAAATTTTTGTTATGGAAACATTGAAATACTAAATTAATTGATACCAGAATATAAATTAGTTAAGAACGTCAAGAAATCATAGTAACTCCGAGTTGTTTTGAAGTTCGTGTAATGTGGTCAGTGGAACGCTGGTGAATGATCCTTGAAACCTGGATTGTATTTTAGCACTAAGAAAATATGTGTGTAATCACTTCCACTAAATTCATTTTTTTAGGCTTTCTTCTTTTCATCTGTAAAATGAGAGATTGATCTAGATGATTTCTGAGGTCTTTTTCATAGGTAGAAGTATCAACAATGTGATAATTATTGACTTCAAGAAAGGTTTTTTTCCATTAGCTTTATATGTTGTTTGGTCTCCCAACCAAACAGATCAAAAGATAAGTTAGAAAACAGAAAGCCCTTTACTTAGCGAATACAAACACCCACAAAAGTTTATTGACTTTGTTGGAGTGAGATATTGTGGGAGTCACATTAATTATTGCCTACAGGTTGATGACTAAGCCATTCAGTAAGCCTCGAAGAACCTTGGACTTGGAAACATTACCCAAACTAAAAACATCCAAGAGAATTTTTTTAGTATTACAATTTTCCTAGTCAGTAGCTAGAACCCCACACACTAGAGATCATTCTACTTTTTTCGTTTTGGTTTTTGTTACGATGTTTTGATGTGAGATATGGTTGAGGGACATAGAGAATCGAGAAATTTTGCTTTTTTTTTGAGAAATCAGAATGGATTATTTACTAATCCAACTATCACCTGAGCACCTGGCAGGTACCGGATACTTGGCACTGGACTTCAGGAGGAAATCAATACAGACAAGGCACATTCCTTTGTGAAACTACAGTCCTGTGGGGGAAACACAGTAAATGGTGGAATTAATATGTAATTACAAACTGAGACAAGTGCCATGAAGATGTAACATCTCTATACTGTGATGGAGAATAAAGGGGAATTCCTGGAGACTATGCGTGAGCTGAAGATTGAGAGGGATCTGCTAAGAGCAGGATGAAGAACAGGTGTGAGAGCACAAAAGCTGAAAAACTTGGTGCATTCTGGGAATTGAAAGAGAGGCAGAGCTGGGGGTAGCAATTGAAAAGAAAATTACAAATTGAAGTTGTATTTTTACATCATGATTGATGTTAATCACTTTCTGTGTGCCAGGCATTGTGCTAAGTTAAATCTCATTTCACATGCTCAAACCCATTTGAAATAGATACCAAATAGCAAATGAGAAATTAAGGGTAAAAGCAGTGATTCCTTGGCTGCATATTAGGATCACCCATAGATATATTAAAAGTTCTAGTGCCTGAGCCCCACCTGATTATTGAGAATCACTGACTTAATGTTAGTCTGTCCAAGGTCACTTCGTAGCTAAGTGGCAGAGAAGGCAGAAATTGAACCTAGATCTATTGGATTCTAAACGCTATGCTCTTAGCCACTCACTAGTGTCCTGTCAACATTCAAAAGCACATAGTAAGCAGCAGTTACATGTGGGAACTCTGTTAAACCTGAGACACAACGATGAATAAGACAGAGCTCTTGGCATCAATAAATTCACAGGCTGGTAATGCAGAAGTTAGGTCAGCCCACATGTACAGAAGCAAGTCAACTGAGAACTCTCAATGAGATCAGATATATTTTTCCTATTTTAAGCTAGATTGATGTAGGTAACTGATGACAGGGAATCTACGTAGGCAGCTAGTCCGATTGTCTCCTGAGAGATGGTGCAAACTGAACAAAGTCTATGGCAGAGGATACAAAGAATCATCAGGACTTGCTGACTGCTAATGTTGAGAGTGAAGAAAAGAAGGTGGAAGATGATTTCAAATTTTTGAGTTTGAGAGACTGAGTGAAAGTAACATCATTGGTCTAGAATAAGGGTACAAGAATTGAATTTCAGGTTGAATGAGTTTGAAATACTTGTTGAACATTCAGGTAAAATGTCTAGTAGAGCAGTAGAAATGTGCATCTGGAACTTGAATCAGCAAATTGGTCTAGAAATGAAGATCTGGAATTATTGACTTAATAGGAGGTAGTTTAAACCGTGCCTTGCATAACGTGTGTGCTGTGTGTGGGATTTTTAAAAAGGCAATAGAGATAGGAGAAAGAAAAGAAAAACCCTGACATTGCCATAGTTGAATATGTCAATAAAGCTATTTTTTTTATCTACAGTAATATTAAACACAATCAATTCATGATTACCCATCATGAGTTGTTAATACTTGCCAGGCTTTCCTTGGTCACATAGCAAATGTAATAGATGAGACATAGCCAGGGAATGCAAACCAATTTCAAACGCTGGGTAAATATTTAAGAAGAATGCCATACGATGCGTTCAGAAATGTCATAGGAATATCCTAGAACAGCATTTTCACACAAATAATTTTTATGTACCCCTCATACTGACTTAAATTATTTTGATCATAATATTACTTAAACTTAAAAAAGTTACAATGTTCTAAACATAAAACTGGAGAGAGAATTCTTAGGCTTAAGCTCATATACATCATAAAAGCAAAACATTTGCAAAATAACTATGAAGAAAAGCATAAAGTAAATAAGCTTAAAAGTATAGTAGTGTAAAGGACATCTTGAAATTGATGTATAATGTCATCAATATTGAGGTGGATGGTGGGGGACAGGGAGAGGTTTGCACATCAAAAGCTCCAAAAAAGGAGAATGAGGACATCGATCTTTTAGTGGCCTAGCACTTTGGGGGCATTTTTGGATGGGTCTGTACAGAAGCAGTGACAACTAAAGTCAATAAATTGAATGTATATAAAGTCAAATGGTCCCTGTAAGGCTTGGTATGTATCATCAGGCAACAAATAAACTAAACAAAGCCCAAGCGAGGTCACTATGGATGAGCAAGCAAATGCAAAATACACCTCTAAGACAAAGCTACTGAGGTGTAAAACGTCAGAGTGAGAAGACAACTGGGAAGATTACAGACTATAAACTCTTTGTCAGAGAGGCAATGATAGAGATCCAGAATATAAAAGCGACACTAGCTATTAATTATTACAAGGGCCCATACAATTTGAGGTCAAAAAACTTAACAAGGTATTTGCTAAGAGATTTTTGTCCTGCTAATTCACTGTACTGTTGTTTCAGCTCTGGGACACTCCGTTCAAACTGAACTCACACACAGTGGGGTTTATATAATGTTAGGACCCTCCCGAAGACAATATTTGTATTCTTTTTTTTTTTTTTTTTCCTTCTGAGATGGAGTCTGGCTCTGTCGCTCGGGCTGGAGTGCAGTGGCGGGATCTCAGCTCACTGCAAGCTCCGCCTCCCGGGTTCATGCCATTCTCCTGCCTCAGCCTCCCAAGTAGCTGGGACTACAGGTGCCCGCCACCTCGCCCGGCTACTTTTTTGTATTTTTTAGTAGAGACGGGGTTTCACCATATTAGCCAGGATGGTCTCAATCTCCTGACCTCGTGATCCGCCCGTCTCGGCCTCCCAAAGTGCTGGTATTACAGGCTTGAGCCACCGCGCCCGGCCTTGTATTCTTATCTCTAACTGAACTTAAGCTAGACTCGTGGTTGTCTAAGAGTGTATATTATTTTTATGAGACACTGATGGAAGTAGCAGAGAATTTCCTCTGACTTGCTAATTATATGTATGTGTATATTTATATGCATTTGTTCACAAAAGCAGAGGGTTTCATTTGATAGCAGATGAAGGACACGATGATCCAATAATTAAACTTACATGAAATATGTATAAAGCTAGCTCGTGTAACAGACATAAAACACACTATAGAAACTCAAGGACTTTGAATTTAGATTTGTTCTGGAATGAGACTTGCCAAAACTAAAAACTATCAAAAGAATTTCCCATCAAAGTCAAGAAATTATGTGAAATGATTTGAAATTGAATCCCCTTGGAATTTGAGAAGCATTACTTTTTATAAAGGCTAGGAATTAATACTTTGGTAATGATTGGAGAAAACTAAAAGAACTTAGACTTTAAGAAGCAGATCTTAGATTTATAAAATTAATTTTGGTATTGAGCTATGATAGAACCATCATCAGAGAAGACATTCCAAACTGAGAAACAGTATGTGTAGCTCATAGATGGCCTGAAGACTCCTGGTGATTTTTAATATTCTCAGAGGATGTATTAGCTACTCTGGCTTCAGCAGATCCCATTTCTCCTTTTAGAGATTGATCCAGTGTCCTCTCCTGGAAATAAGAGCTCAGTTTTATTTGAGGAAGCCTGGGGCATATGCACTATTTAGAATAAGGCATATCTGCCTTGCAGGCTGTGCTCTCCACTACCAGCTGCATATTCTTGGACAAGTAATTTCTCTGTTCTTCCATTTCTTCATCATATAAGTGCCTCCTGTTGTAAGGAATAAGTGTGATAAAGTAGTGGTAAAAGGTCATAGTTTTGCAGATTTTTTCTTATTCACTTTGCTATTATCCTTGACAAATGACCTTCCTATGTCTGTTGAATGCCTTCAGGTTTGGGAATTCCTCACCTCTTGAGGAAACTGCTTTTATCTTTGCATAGGTCCAGGTACAAGAGAGTTTTTCCTAGGATTCAAGTCTCCCCAGCTTCTTTATGGCTCCCACCCATTGCCACTCAATTCTGTATGCCAGGCTTTAAATTGCTAAATCCACTTCCAGCTCCACGCTCCCCAAAGATCCTCGTCCTGTCTAAATATACCCAACTTCTCTAGTCATTTTCCATATGACTTGTTCTCCATCCTTTAACCGTAACGGTTGCTTTCTTCTAGACATGCTTCAGTCTGTCGCTGTCCCTTCATAGGACCACGTCCAGAACAAACACCAGAGCTGCACCATCACATCTTTTGTTCTATATACTTCTTTTAGCATAACATCCCATCACAGTAGCATTTTTGGCAGCCACATCCCACTATTAAGTTGTATTGAGCTGTTAAATTTAGACAACTCTTAAATCCTTTCCATGTGCACAAACCACATTCTCTCTATCCTGTTATTTTATTGTTGGGGTAAAATTTTGGGGGCATTTGGATTTTTTTTCTATTGGGAGTGAGGGGTAGGTGCCTAAACAAAAGGGCTTCCCTGTAGAATTTCTCCTTATTAAACCATGTCCATAGTTACTGCCTATCAAGATCTTTTTGGTACAGATTCCAGCATTCAGTATAATGGTGCTCCCTGCAACCTGCATCAGCACGCCATCCTGCCATCAGAACCTTATTCATAATAAACATTTTTGATAATGCAACATGAAGGACAGGGGCCTGTGGTGAACTCTGGAGGTGTGCCTTTTGGTTAATATAAATCCATTCATCAGAAATAATTATTTGCCTACAGTCATTCTCACTATGTGCCCAGCTCATATTCAGAATCACGTCATTAGAGGTTGGTAAATTCATATAGAAATTCAGGTTAACCACTTTGTCTTCACTAACTCATGCTGAACCCTTTCCTGGGGGCTTATAGATCATCTCTTTGAGGATTTGTTCTGAAAGATAACCCAGATCTGAAGCCCACCTACATAGGGTTCACAGGATTCACCTCTGTTTTTAGAAGAAGACATTTACCGATTTTCAGGATTCCCTAATTCTCAAGATTCCTCATGATGATTGACAGGAGTTCTGTTTTATCCTAAAGTTCTTTTAGCGTCTGAGAAACGTACGTCACCCAGGTTATGAGACTTACACACAGCTTCAGTAGCCAGTGCTTACTTGTAGATTCCTCATCTACCTTATTTTTAAAAAACCAATGTCAGTGCCGCCTCTCTCTGTCTGACAATTGTTCATCCGGAGAGAAAATAGGAGTTAAAGAGGTTAGGGCGTTCTCCTTTCCTCCTGTTGTCTGTTAACATTGTGAGTGTCTAGGACTACCAGGCTCCTTTGACCTTGGGAACATTTCTGTGTCATACATAAAAATGCACCTTGTACGGCTCATCACATCAGCCCTGACCCAGTTACACTGGTTGTTGTTCATAGCGTGCAGTCATGAATGCTTGCACTCCACAGTCTGACCTGTTTCCAGCCTGACCTTAATACTGATTTTCATCTTTCACCCCTTATGTCACTCCTTAGACCTGAGACTTACCACACGTTGAATTTGTTCTTTGGTCTACCAGGAGTAAATGCCTTGCATCAGCGAATGTGTGTTTTCCTCTTGGCGGATACTCTCTGCTCTGACATTCTCACCAGGTGTTTCAGTGATTCATTGCTTTGTATCAAACCAGGTAGCAGCTGTATCACCTCTTAGGTTACACATGGGCACTTCTGCCATACTGTGTTGGCCAACCAGTCACTGAGATTATCCCAGAGGGGGAAAAAAAAGGAGATCTGGACGCCACCTTTCAATGAGAGGAGAGTGAGAACATTTGCAGACAAGTTTTAAAGCCTCCACACTAGGATTAGCAGAGCCCAACAAACAGAGCCTAGGCTCCATGCAGTGAAGATATTTGTTACCTGTTTTCCCTTCTCCATAGTGGTGTAGGCTTCCTTTTACTAACTTAGCATTTTTCATATAACTCACTCACATTCTGGGCATTAGTATCTAATATTCTTACAGGCTTATATTGCTACTTTATCTTTAAATGTGATTACTTGTCTATTTTCTGTTTAAATTCATCAGAGAACATCTTCTGAGCCCATATTAGTTTCTTAGGAGCTCCTCCATTGCTTCCACCCCACTATATTGCCAAAAATTAAACTTTAAAAATATATCATTTCTTTTCTTAGCACCTCTTTAAATGGATTCTACCAATCCTTTTCTTATGCTTTCTGCACAACCCACTTTTACACACTAGGTATTTGCATCTTGTTAATGCTTGCCATCCCTTTCTTAGGCTGAAGACGGTATAATGGAGTGGTTAAAAGTCAGACAGACCTGGGTTTTAATTCCTGCTCTCCCTTACCGTCTGTGCAATCTCGAGAACATTATTTTACATATTAGAACTTCAATTAATTTTATGTGATAATTGGAGACTATGAGGGGGTTAAATGACAGTGGTATTAAGTGAGAAAATATAAATACATAGTAGGCACTCATTAGATGGTAGCTCTTAACAATATTCATCTCTTATCTTTTTAATTGACAACTGCAATAGTCTCCTGCATTCTGTGCTTCAGTTCTGCCTAAAACATAGCAAACACCCTGGCAGGTGATTTTGTAATGTCATGTTTTCTTTGTGAGTTGTTGCAAATGTTTTTGCCTGGTTTTTGTTTGTTCGTTTGTGTTTTAGATGGAGTCTGGCTCTGTCACCAGGCTGGTGTGCAGTGGCGTGATCTCGGCTCACCACAACCTCCGACTCCTTGGTTCAAGCGATCCTCCTGTCTCGGCCTCCCGAGTAGCTAGAATTACTGGCATGTGCTACTACTCCCAGATGATTTTTGTATTATTAGTAGACATGGAGTTTCACCATGTTGGCCAGGATGATCTCAATCTCCTGACCTCATGATCTGCCCGCCTCAGCCTCCTAATCGTGAGCCACCGTGCCTGGCCTTGCCTGGTTTTGTCAACAGTTTTAGTGAGGTCTACTAGGGTCAGATTAATCCACTCTTTTCTCTTCTTTTGTAATCTTTCTAGCCCCTAGCTCAGGCCTGAGCTAAAATGTCTAGAGGTGCATCCTAGATTATATAACTGCCCCCACATTCAACAATTGAGTGTCAGAGCCAAGACTGACTGTTGCCCCGAATTCTCTCTGCAAACAGCTCTAAAACACCTTCCTACCGGGAAGCTAATGTAGAGGAATGTTGCTTGTCTGGAGTGATTGCAGTGCTTGCAGGTGGATAATTAGTCACTAGTCAGTGTGTAAATACGCTGTAAATTGCTTTATTTGTTAATGTGAAAAGCGCTGCAGAAATACAAGGTATTATAGGAACCAAGGCTGAACATGGGAGATAAGGTATTGTGGGAGAAGAACAAGTGAGTGAGGCATCAGTGTGTGTCATGTATCCCTCTGCTGGGACGAAGCTTATAGGTTCTCCCCGCTTCGTTTTCTAAGAACACCGACTCCCCTGGGTGAATAATTTAAAGGACAAATTACCACTCTTCTGGGTACCAAAGCCAGCCATAAGCTGAAATTAAATTAAATCATAAAGCCCTACAAGAAACTGAGGGAAGAGTCAGAAATGTAAAACCAAGGGAATCCAGAGCTAAGGATGAAATATTAGAGTCAGTGCGATGTCCTTGCCTTCCTGTGCTGATGAAGGAAAAAACTGAAAACCACCCTGGTGCAGACTTAAAGGACCACCATCAAATATCCATTGTTAAGTACTTGGCAGTGGCTATTGCAATGATTTCAATTCCGATGGGGTATTGGAGGGAGGTAGGAGAGAGAACACTAGATCAACTTCAAGTCCTTGTACTTCAGCTAACTAGCTAGGTGACCTTGAGCCAGTTAGTACCCAATCTGGGCCTGTGTTTCCTTCATCTCTGGATTGAAATAAATGTAATCAGAGTTTGTGTTTCTATTTTTTTTCCCATATCAGCTCAGTGATCATAGTGAGCTAATAAAAACACATATACAATTTGCCAATTAAAATATAGCAAGCTCATTATCTCTTCTCAGAGCACAAGCCCTATTACCATAATGAAAAGTTCCCCTGTACTCCTTAGTAAGGGACCAAAAGATAGAACGGCAGCTGTGGAAATGGAAGACCATAAAGTTTTGTTCTAAAACGGTGTCCTCACAGTTTCCTCCAGAGGAACATGAGTATGTACCTGGTGGCTTAGAGGGGCGGGAATACCCTGTGTCCAGGAGAGGAGGCAAGCAGTGCTGTGAATGCCCAAGACTGGCTTCTGAGAAAAAAACTTGGCATGCTTATACCGCAAATCTAATGATCTAGTCACTCTACATCAATGGAACGAGAGAGAATTATAAAATCATTTCTTTATTTAATCTCTACAAAGCAAGGACTTTGGTAAACAGTTGAGCGGCTGATCTGCTGCCAACGTGGAATGTGGGCTGGAAACCAAGTAAAGCTGAAAACAAAGCAGATGTTGTTTTCTAGGTGCTGTATCACCGAAAGGCCTGAAACACATCCTAGGTCTAGCATATTAAGCTTGACTCTATCAACATCACAGCTAAGCCTGATCAACATTGACTACCATGACAGTATCACAAGAAGAGCAAAACAAAATTCTAAAATTAAGTGGTTCTTACTCTTGCTAGAAAGCTGTGGTTGACTTCTTGGTGTACATGAATAAAGGCTACAATAAAGGAAACATTTTAGAAATACTCACCTACCTGGTAGTCCACAGATCTTTAGATTTCTTTTTTTTTTTTTTTTTTGAGACGGAGTCTCGCTCTGTCACCCGGGCTGGAGTGCAGGACCGGATCTCAGCTCACTGCAAGCTCCGCCTCCCGGGTTTACGCCATTCTCCTGCCTCAGCCTCCCGAGTAGCTGGGACTACAGGCGCCAGCCACCTCGCCTGGCTAGCTTTTTGTATTTTTTAGTAGAGACGGGGTTTCACCGTGTTAGCCAGGATGGTCTCGAACTCCTGACCTCGTGATCCACCCGTCTCGGCCTCCCAAAGTGCTGGGATTACAGGCTTGAGCCACTGCGCCCGGCCAGATCTTTAGATTATATTGGCCAGCAAAATCTCAAAGGAAGAGAAAGAGAGAACAAGAGAGACCATCATATGGAGGACAGATTTGATACCATCACTTCAAAATGAAAACATCTGGCCACGCCTGTACTCCCAGCACTTTGGGAGGCTGAGGCAGGCAGATCACTTGAGGTCAGAGTTCAAGGCATCCTGGCCAATATGGTGAAACCCCATCTTTACTAAAAATACAAAAATTAGCTGGGCGTGGTGGCAGGTGCCTGTAATCCCAGCTACTTGGGAGACTGAGGCAGGAGAATTGCTTGAACCCAGGAGGCAGAGGTTGCACTGAGCCAAGATCACTCCACTGTCCTCCAGCCTGAGCAACAGAGAGACATCATCTGAAAAAATAATAAGAAAACAACTATTATCTACTACGACTATCACTTATAAAAGGATGTTTTAACACTAAAATGAGGAAGGACACTGTCTCAGAATAAGGGGTAGCCCTTTAAATTGCTTTGATTTAGTTATTGGACATACTGACTACATTGCCCTTTAGTTTTCTTAGTAGTCATGGAGCAGTGAAAACTTTATCCTCAAGCATTAGAGTTCATCTGTGTGCATTGGAAAGCCCTGCTCTTTGGCAGATCCTCTTAAAACTAGAAAGCCCCCTTCTCCAAAAATTCCAGTCTTAAGTTCCTTCAGGGCCCAACTTTAAACCTCATTTTTACTTTGACGGTTTTCCTGGTTACCTAATGACCACAAAGATCTTTCTACTTTCTGAATTCCTGCAGCACCTGTAATTTTAATATATAATCTAGCATTTTTATTTCATGGGAAAGGTTTTTGAAATGTAGAATGTTTTGGAGATAACAATTTAATTTTTAAGTAAACATTTAAAAGCTTTATTTACCAACTGATAGAGCCGCAAGTTAGACATTTCTTAAAAATATTCCAATTTAGGAAAGAAAAAAAGCATAGAATTCTAGAACAGAGATGAATCTTCCATTATTCAAAATGCATCTGAAGTTGGCTGAGGTCTTTTATGGTTGACAGTATAGAATCCAATATATTTTGATTGGTAGACTAGACTTACACTAAGAAAGGATCATTAGACTTTAAATTTTAATGTTGTCTCTTCTCTCCACCAAGATAAGTAAGCATCGGAACAACTCTTCTCCTACTTCCTGTTTCAAATGGTCCCGTATGCTCATATAGCTAGAATAACAGCATCCTATGTAATAGAAATTGACCTTAGAGATTATCTAGTCTATATCCTTGTTTAACAGGTGGAATATCTGTAGCCCAGGTATAGTGAAGTGACTTGCCCCAAATCCCAAATTGATCAGAATTAGAGTTGAGATTTCTAATCTCTATGCTTGCAGGTATTTTAAGTATACTAGTCTTGTATCCCCATATCTCTCTATATACAGTACATTGCACACCATGGTCCCTAAACAAGATTAAAAAGACTAATTTTCCCCATCCCCTAGGCTCTCCTTTTCACTCTTGGCTATTTCTTCTTTCCTTCCTTGGCACCTATTACCTCTGACCTTGACCCACTCCACCCTACTTCCAAACCCATTAAAATCTAGGTTCTCAGGAAAAGCTATGAGAAACTCATCTACACAGTTTATATTCCTCATAATTTGTTCACGGAGTGATTGGCGTGTGCCAGACCTTTTTCTGGGTTGACTGAATGTGAGACTCCTCCCAGAGTACTTACAATTTTACAAGGTAGGAAGAAATAAGCCGACAAATTGAATCTTCATTCAAGGCACAAGGGAGACTTCTTATTTCTTTGAAATTACCACATATCAGCAATGATTTTACCTCTAAAATCAGCCAAATTCTTCAGAGTTGGAAGCCTGCCCTCCTTTTGTCCCTCCACTGTAATTACCACAAGTCTTAGATATTTAGAAATATTTACAAATTCATATTGACAGTGTCAGACCCTTTTTCATTTTCCTATTTGGGAACTGGTCTTTTCTCCCTTAACAAAAACCAAAGTGTTAAGACTTAAATGCAGGTTTGACATATTTTAAACGTTTTTAGATATTATTCTCAAAACCACGTAGACCCAGTCCTAGAAATAAAGGCTCCGATCTCTGGAACAAATTTACTACATGATCTTCTCCAGTTCTCTAACCTTGTCTGGCCACAAGTTCTCACATTTGTGAAACAGAAAATTGTTCTTAATGGAGACCGAGGTATTGGAGGGTTGGGACCACACCTTTTAATCTTCCGTATGTTACCACATAGAGCCTCGTCTCGGGCTCTGCCCACGCAGATGCTCAGGAAATGCTTGCTAACTGAAGATTTTTATGATCACTGATAGAAAGACAGCATAAATGCAAAACACGATTTTTCCCTTGCCCCAAGTTACCCAGGAGCATCATTCTCATTCAGAGATGACCACATTTCAGAAAGTGGGTCTCATAAAACATACAATTTAATGAAGCCATCTGGGAAGATGATCATCATATAAATGCAAGATATTGATATTATCTGGCTACTTGGGGAAATACCATGTAAATGAAGGTGCAACCCAGCTCCATAATTCAAATCTGGTATTGATGTACAAGGTCTTTGGATAATGGACTTTGCAGATTGACATTTCTCACAAATCTGAGACTACTTTTCTCCTCTCCTTTGCAATTTTACTATATTTGCAGTAAGATTTTATTTTACTTTTTGGAAACATCTTTTTTTTTTTTCAACAGGAATCTTACCAGTGTCAACTGGGAGTCTTGAAACAGAGATTTTACATCTGTCTTTATTGGTGTTTTTAAGCTTCTCTTTTTTTGAAGCAAGAAATGATGCAAATAACATAGGCGTTTCTTTGCTGCTCCAATAATTATGTGGGATGTTGTTCAGTTATTCAGCTTCCCAATTGATTCAGCTGCTTTCTTTTCTTTTATATTCTAGCAAGAAGGTGTGCTCTACTTCTGATATTATCCGGAAGACTGTTCTAAATGAAGCCACCCAGTAATCTGTTCTCCTCTCTTAACAAATGTTGCCTCCTTTCTCTGAGAGACAATTGCTCAAACAATACCAAGGCCAGGCATGCCAGCAGTCACACAATGATAACATCCAGCAGGCTTTGGCACTGTATCTTTTATGTAGTCTAAGAAAGGGATGGAGAATTCCCTCTACAATTAGGACTCTGTCTCAGTACCACCGCTGAAGAAATTACCGTTGGCATTGAGGCAACAGCTGCTCCCACAGTGTAAACCAGAGTTCTTCTGTGGTCCTCACAGTCTCTTCAGGAAATAACGGGATCCAGTATTTGTGCTTGCCCCTCCTGAAACACTGAGCCTATTTCACCCTGGCTGTCCCCAACCAGCCCCTCACCAAATAATATGTAAGTACAATCCATCGCTACACTCTTCCTAGAGGTTGGTGGAGCTCATGGACATTGTCAGAGCATGTGCGTCCTGGGTTTGCTCGCCCCAGGAGCCACACATGGTGTTCAAACATGGTGTTCCTTTTCAGAATATGTATGGCAGGGGTTAGAAGTGCAGAGGCAGAGGGAGTGTTTCACATGCTGTGTCTGGCTGAGACTGAGGTGGGTGGGATAGATAGGGAGCTGGCAATATATTCTTGACCTTTAATTCTTTTCATATTCACTAAAGAAATTTCTTTTCCCACTGTTTATCTTCTTGCATCCCTAAATCACAGGCTAGAAGTAAGTGTGTCCAGAGCTGAGGGACAAGACACTTGCATGCTTTGTATCCCAAGGGGGAGTTTGCATGCTCAGAAGCAGGGTAAGAAGAAATTCCTGGCCCTCTTTCTCCTTGGCCTCAGCCAGGCACTGTCACTGCTCATCCCTGATGGGAAAGGAATATTCAGAATTTCAGTCTAATAAGGCTGATGAGAGGTCTAGAGTCTTAGAAGTCACATTAGCAAGTACATTCAGTGAGTGCCATGGGCCCAGATACAGTGCTAGGTACAGAGCAGTGACATCACCAAGATGGCTGAGTAGGACATATTAGCCTTCCTCTCCTCACACACAAAACAAACGCAGGTGACCATTGAACAATGCAGGGTTAAGGGCACCAGGCCCCCACATAGTCGAAAATCCCTGCATAACTTTTGATCTCTCAAAACTTCACTACTATTCCAATAGCTTACTGTTGACCGGAAGCCTTACTTACAACATAAACAGTTGTTTAGCACATATTTTATATATGTATTATGTATTTTATTCTTACAATAAAGTAAACTAGAGAAAAAAGATATTAATTGCAAAGAAGAGAAAATATATTTACTATTCATTAAGTGGAAGTGGATCATTATAAAGGACTTCATCATCCTCATCTTACACTGGTGAGGCTGAGGAAGAGGAGGAAGAAAAGGGGTTGGTCTTACTGTGTCAGGAGTGTCAGAGGCAGAGGAAAATTTGCATATAAGTGGACCGGGATAGTTTGAACCTGTATCATTCCTGGGTCAACTCTGTAGAGGGCTCAAAGGCCTATTAAAAAATCTGCAGCAACGCAGTGGAGTAAACAACGGCAAATATCTACACAGTAAGGTGCTACACATGGGTTATGGTAAGGAAGGAAATCCAGTTTGTGCCTTCAAAGAGTTCTCAGCCTGGTAGGGGGCTCATAGCAGATTTAATGTGTATATATATATACATAAAATATATATATACACATATATACATGTATATATACACATATATCTGTTAATATTCTCAACATTAATCTTAAGAGTCTCCAAAGGTTTTTTTTTTTTCATATTACAAAATATGAAACCAAAATTGCAAAGGTAGTGACAAAAATAGTCTACACACTCCTAGGGCTTGGAGCTCTAACATAGAAATAGCAAGTAGATAATTCCATCCAAATAGCTGACTGTATCATATCAGTGACTAAGATGTTGAGAAAAACAGATTTGCGGCAAATAAAAAACATATATACCAGGGAAAACCTTTCAGTTACTCATAAAACATTAGATAATTATGGGAACCAAACATTATTTATTTAATTATTTATTTCTTGAGATGGAGTCTCTCGCTCCGTCACCCAGGCTGTTGTGCCACGGTGCGACCTCAGCTCACCGCAACCTCTGCCTCCCAGGTTCAAGTGATTCTCCTGCCTCAGCCTCCCGAGAAGCTGGGATTACAGGCATATGCCACCATGCCTGGCTAATTTTTGTATTTGTAGTAGAGACAGGGTTTCGCCATGTTGGTCAGGCTAGTCATGAACTCCTGACCTCAAGTGATCTGCCTGCCTCAGCCTCTCGAAGTGCTGGGATTACAGGCATGAGCCACCGCACCCGGCCCAAACATTTATTTTTAAAAGATGTCTTTATATAGAGAGATCAGTCATTCAGATAACCACTTTTTTTAGCTGAGTTCTATTCAGAGCTAGGTTGCCACAGTAGAAAGGCAAAGAAATGTAAGACAATCTTTTCCTTGGGTCACAATATTAGTGAGAAGATGAAGTTTTGCCTGTGGAAAAGAAAAATTAACACTAAATTAACACTGTAAAATACTTTTAAAATCTTTTGCCTGATATCTAAAGATTCTATTGAGGAAAAAGATGTACAACCATAACCAAGAAGTTAAAAATTAGACTTAGGGGCTTTTTGTAGTTAATTGGGGGACAGAGGGATATACATAGTGACAAAAGACACAGCTGATGAAGTGCTATTCTTACAAAGATAAAGCAAAATCCTTTCTAACCGTTTTTTTCACCAAGCGATTTTCTGTAAGCATCAAAAGTGTTGATGATACTAAGAATGATATAGGGCTTCATAATTCATCATTACAATGTAGGGAAATGTTGAGTCAAAAATGGAGTTGTTTTAAAAAAAAAGGAATTAGAAATTTTTTTTTTTTGAGACGGAGTCCCGCTCTGTCGCCCAGGCTGGAGTGCAGTGGCCGGATCTCAGCTCACTGCAAGCTCCACCTCCCGGGTTTATGCCATTCTCCTGCCTCAGCCTCCCGAGTAGCTGGGACTACAGGCGCCCGCCTCGTCGCCCGGCTAGTTTTTTTGTATTTTTTAGTAGAGACGGGGTTTCACCGTGTTAGCCAAGATGGTCTCGATCTCCTGACCTCGTGATCCGCCCGTCTCGGCCTCCCAAAGTGCTGGGATTACAGGCTTGAGCCACCGCGCCCGGCCAAGAAATTTTTTAAAAATTTTCTCTTTATAGCAGAACATTCAGGCTGTATGGCAAAGAGTAGAGAGAAACACAGGTCACTCATAATTCTGCCACACAGAGATAATCATTAGCAGTTTGGTGTATGCTCTTCCAAACATTTTTCTATGTATGTATATACAAATATTAACATACACTTTTTAAATATAAAAATGGAACCACACAAGGCATACTGCTATTTAATGTATTTTTAACTAAATAATAGCATTTTGCATATCAATAATACAGATTCAGGGCTGGGTACAGTGGCTCACACTTGTAATCCCAGCACTTTGGGAAGCCAAGGTGGGAGGATCACTTGAGGTCAGGAGTTCGAGACAATCCTGAGCAAAATTTAGTGAGACCCCCCACTTCTACTAAGAATTTAAAAATTAGTCATGGTGGTGTGCACCTGTAGTCACAGCTACCTGGAGGCTGAGGAGTGAGGATCACTTAAGCCCTAGCATTTGAGGCCACAGTGAGCTGTGATTGCACCACTTCACTCCGGCTTGAGTGACAGAGTAAGACCCAGTTTCTAAAGTTATAATAATGATAATAACATATATTTAAATTGGTCTGAGCTGAAGAGTGTTCTCAAAACTCCATGTCCACCTAAAACTTCAGAATGTAATTACTTCATAGATGAATAATGAGTACTGATGGTCTACGAGTTTTTTGATCATGTGCTCCATTAGTAAAACAAACAAACAAAAAACACCATGCACCTTCAATAGCTATATTTATTTATAAATTATAAACATGTACTATTTCACTATATGCACATTATAAAACGATCTCAAAAATAGAAGTTTCAAAGAGATATGATAAAATTTTTTAAGTTTTGGCATTTTTTCCCCAGTCTAGTGGATCCCCTTGAATATCCCCCACCCTAGAGTTCACATAAACCTCTTTAAAGACCCCTGGTGCTACAGTATTCTCAATTACAAGATGTTATAGGAATGGAATGAGTTCAAGAATGTTCTGGTCATCCGAATGTGCGTGGAACCAACCAGCAAAATATTTCTGGAGGACGCAAAGATCTGGTACAGATTGCTTGTTGTTTCCCACTTGCTCATTTTTCAAGATTCTGTTCTACAGTTATCCCTGCATGAAACTTCTTCTGGCATTTCAGGTAGAACTGACAACTGCCTCTTTTGGACTGTCTTATCCCTATGCAGATATCCATGTAACGTTTATAACACTTGATTACATTTATTGGTTCCGGTGTCTCCCTCCCCATCTGGATTATCAGCTTCTCCAAGGCAGGGATCATGTCGTATCCTTCATTAATTTGCCAGTGCTTGTTATCTAGTAGGTCCTTAATAAATAAACTAGGTGAATGAGTCGACAGAACTAGAGAACAATACAGTGCATAAAAATTAGGATGTCCTGAAAGCATACAGAAGAAGAAAAAGAAAATGCTATGAGACGCTACCTAGAGCCTCTTCGACATACGATTATGTTTAATTAGATTATAACGTCTGACTTATTTGCAGGAAATTTCACAGAATCTCCCAGTGAATTCTCCGGATGCTTCAGTGAAATTCGTGGTTGCTTCGCTCCTCTGCACACCTCTTTCTCCGCTCTACAGATGAGGGGAGTTAGCCCCGAATTGGGATGTTTATGTACTTGCTAATCATACATTTGTTTTCTCTCTAAGCTTAGTCCTGCCTGCCAAGAATAGCTCAAGATGACAATCATGTTCATGTTTTCAGTCGAAGTGTAACATCAGCAAGAAGGAAAAAAGAAGAAAATAAGTTTAAATACTCTGCTCCCCATTTTTTGCTCTCATATGTCAGCATGTTAGTACTCCTGTTCACCCACACTTGCTTGGCACACTGGGGATGAGGAGTGGGTAGACTTTTTAAGTAACTACAATAAATAAGAAGGCTCAATTCTACCCTTTGCTTATATCCCTCAAGAGTCACTGGAGTTTTTAAATCCCTCTCATTCCCACACCTCTGTGTGTGCCCCTGTGCATGTGTGTCTTTCATGTTAACTTGAAGCCATGACTAGTAACTGTTACCAATATTTACTTCCACATCTGCTTCCCTAAATTGTTGTTTTCCAAAATAAGTTATATGAGATGTTCATAGATGCTCCATGGAAAAGGGTTCTGTGGTCAAATGTTGGGAAAAGTTATAGTTGTACAAGTTAAAAGGATGTCTTTGCAAAAGGATTTCTCATGCCCTTTAATTTACCAGTGTACTTTGTCAGTCTTCAAGAGGAAACATGGTTTGCACCAAAGAACCCTCTTTCCTGGAATCATCTGGGCAAACTAGTATTCTATTGATATACTTTAAGAAATGCTGCCAATTTGACTGAAGGGTTTGGCTTAAACTGGGAGCTCCTGTCATCAGAGACACAGACGTTTCAGAATTACCTCGATAACTTGGATTGACGACCAGGCTCTTGACAATATGGAGAAAACATCACAAAGAAACACTCCCAAATACTCATAAAACTCTAAAGTCATCCCTCCTGTGGGCTGGCATCTCTATATTCTGGAGCCGGAAATGCCAATGCTGCAGAAGGAGATAGACTAGAAAAACAGCCAGGTGGAAAGGCAAAAGGACCTAACCAGGGCACCACGGTTTTAGGAAAATACAGCTCAGGACCTGACTTATGCGTATAATTTCTGGGCAGTTGTCTGACAGAAGTGGAATGCCTTTCCTTCTTGGGTGGCTTTCATGGAGAGACCCACTTTTTCCATTTTTACTCCCACTAATCACTACGTGGAGCCTTCCTAGAACATGTAGCTTTTGATTACACCGTGCTCCCAAAAACAATGTCTCCTCTGTATGCTAATTCCTACATAGTCTTCAATCCCTTGCTACTGCATGAAGACTTCCCTTTCCACCCACTGTAACATTTCCTCATTTTTCTGAATACTCATGATATTTCACATGGATAGTAGAGGTCAGGAAGTGTGGTCCTCTGGCCAAATTCAGCCTACCACCTATTTTTATGAATACAATTTTACTGGAACACAGTCACGCCCATTCATGTACATACTATCTACGGCAGCTTTCTTGTGATAGTGGCAGAATTGAGTAGCTAAGACAGAACATATAACATGCAAGCAAACATATTTACTATCTGTCATTTACAAAGAAAGCTTGCTGAACTCCGGTCTGTACCATTTCTCTAATAATCACGTGCAGCCTTGCTTCGTGTTGACACTTATACTTCGATGTTTCCACAGGTCTT
Organism: Colobus angolensis palliatus; assembly: GCF_000951035.1. Lineage (NCBI taxonomy): Eukaryota > Metazoa > Chordata > Mammalia > Primates > Cercopithecidae > Colobus > Colobus angolensis. The sequence continues at coordinate 216,346 of NW_012115155.1, read as the reverse complement.
CTCAATGAGTTTCAAGCCTACTAAGGGCAGGGCTATGATTTGTACTTTTTGAATCCTTTGTAGCACCTAGCACAGAATAGGTTATCAATAAGCTAGCTAATTGAATTTGTTAAAGCACAATTAACCCAAAATTCCCTGTAAGAGAATGCTTTTTCCTGGTGTCAACAAGGAGGAAGTAAAATACGTCATGTTGTTTTCATACCACTTCAGTCTAGTGGTTTGAGATAGGAAGTGGACACAGGCTGTTTACATTGGTTAGCTCCAAATTTTCTCTGAAAGTAAGATAAACCTCAAAAGGGTGGCAACTTACAACCACACATCACTTAACCGCAGGGATATGTTCTGAGAAACGCATCATGAGGCATTTTCATCATTGTGTGACCGTCATAGAGTGTACATACACAAACCTAGATGGTACAGCCTCCTCCACACCTAGACTGTATGGGAGAGCCTATTGCTTCTAGGTTGTAAACCTGTATAGCATGTTACTATACTGAATACTGTAAGCAAGCAACTGCAGCACAATGGTAACTATTTGTGTACCTAAGCATATCTAAACATAGAAAAGGTATAGCAAGAATACAGTACAAAAGATTAAAAATGGCACGCCTCTGTAGGGCACGTACCATGAATGGAGCTTGCAGGACTGGGAGTTGCTATGGGTGAGTAAGAGTCAGTGGTGAGTGGATGAGAACGCCTATGGCATTACCGTACATACTGTAGACTTCATAAACACTGTACACTGAAGCTTCATTAAATTTATGTTTTAATTCTTTGATAGTATGTTAACTTTAGTTTCCTGTAACTTTTTGACTTTCTGAACTTCTTTTTACGCTTTTTGACTCTTTTGTAATAACACTTAGCTTTAAAGAGTATAGATGTACAAAATTTATATATCCTTATTCTATAAGCTTTTTTCTATGCTTAAATATTTTTTAACTTTTTAAATTTGCTTGTTTAGATCTAAGACACAAACACACACACACCAACCTAGGCTTACACAAGGTCAAGGTCCTAAATATCACTGTCTTCCACCTCCACATCTTGTCCCACTAGAAGGTCTTTAGGGGCAGTAACATGCATGGAGCTGTCATCTCCAAGGATAACAATGCCTTCTTCTGGAATAACCTACTGAGGCTGTTTTACAGTTAACTTTTAAAAATGTAAGTTGAAGAGTACACTCTAAAATGATGATAAAAATACAGTAAAGCTGTAACATGTTCATTTATTATCGTTATGAAATATGTACGGAACATAATTGTATGTTATTGTATGTGCTATACTTATATACAACTGGAAGTGCAGTAGGTTTGTTTATGCCAGGATCAACACAAATATGTGAGTAATGCATTGTGCCACAACATTAAGTCGGTGGTACCACTAAGCCATAGGAATTTTTCACCTCCATTATGTTATGGGACCACCATTGTATGTACGTCCCATCATTGACCAAAATGTTGTTATGCGACACATGACTGTATTTCTCAGTGGTAGCTGGGGAAACATTATCTTTTTTTACACAAGTTATATGACCTTAGTACTCTTTCCATAAACTATACAGTACACTGATTCCAACTGCCCCAAAGCATTTACAACCCCCTCTCTCACCACACACAAGACTGAAGCTCTCCATGTGTACTAGCAGACAGAATGTGGGCTGGCAAAAATTGATCAATACAGTTTTCTGATGGCCATCACGCCAGTCTTCCTAGTGGCCACTTGGAATCCCGGTCCAACTCCCTGCATCTGGGTGGAACGAGTAGCCTGGCTGAGACCTGTCATCCCAGGCAGGACTGACTGCTCTCCAGCTGCCTGTCATCTTAATGCTGGTGGATGCTTACATAAATAAACCTCCAGTGGATCAGACTGGAAGGGACAAGAAGCTCTTTGCAAGGCCATATTATCTATTCTTAAGGCCTCTCCCATGAACATTTGTCAGGGCAAATGAAAATCCTAAGCTAAAAGTGCCGAAAGAAGTCTCTTTTCAAAAAGTCAACCAGGAAATCCCCCTCTTTATTAGCGGCTTTTATATGCTCAGATGGGGTTAAATCCACCACTGAAAATGTGTATTTAGTTTGTTCAGTGCCGAGGAGCAGGACTGAAAGTTGTGTGTGTGGTTGACACATGCATATGTGCATTTTCATGGCTCCGAGCAGTTGTATGTGCTGGGCTGGATTATTAATTAGTGTAAAGCCACCTAAAATTTGTTCTATCCACAAATACAATTGCCTCAAAAAAGCAAAGACAAGACTCTCACAGCTGTCCTGCAGCAGGTCACCAGCTCCATCACTTCTGTCAGAGGGACTCATCTTCGTTTCTGAACTAATGGGAGCATTCGCTTGGGGTTAGATGTGATGTGATCCTATCCTGGCCTGGCCCCTGTTCGTGGCCCAAGCAAAAAGATTATGATTTTATTTTCTCTTGTGAAATTGCAGAAATAGATATATGTAGATCTCTAGAAAGTAGCCTTTTATAGTACTAACAATTTTCTCTAGTTACAATTTTCATGGTGTCTACTGGTTGAGAGATGATAGGACTTATTCATGGAATTTACACTCTGGTGGTTTGATAAATATATAACATGTTGAAAAGGAGTTTTGTGGAAAAGTAAACGTTATTCATCAGGGTTTTAGTTTCTCTTATATTTGCTTTCAGCTGAGAATATTGTAAGTTGTTTGTTTGATTTTTATTTATTTTTTCATTTATTTGGCTTTCTAGATCTTTTACCTAATCTAATCCAAATAAAAACAGCACTTAACAACTTTAAATATGGCATAGGGGGAAATGTGTATATCCTTTCTTTATATTATCTTTTGTTCACATACTGAGGGCTGTGGAAGGCAAAATGTGGTGAGGTGCTATTTTATAGCATGGTTAATGCTTATCAGTAATTTTTTCCCTCTGACCTTCTGCCTCAGACAATTAATTTTCTTGAACTGCTCACACACTGGCAGAACGTGGAGGGGGTATAATGTTAGTACTAGTGAATATAATCTTGGAAGAAAAGCTGTGCAATTATTCAAAGACCTAATCTTATCTCTTGTTTCATTTTTATATCACAAGTCTACATTTAAAAGTATTAGATATCCTGTTCTGCTGTCCCATACCTTCAAACCTCAGTAAATAAATGCTGCTAAGTGCCACCAGGAGTGAAAGAGCTTGTAATGAGAAGTGTGAGGAGATATGTGCTCCATTCATCATTCTGTTCAGGCCAATATTGAGGCTCTTGTTATCAGCAGGATTCGTGGCGATGTCATCACGGCTGGCATAAATCTTCTGTCAGTGTGGGTCGGACTGATGCCCTATTAAAACCCTGCTTTCACCTAATCACAGAATGACCTTTCGATGTCTTTAATTAACCTCTGACCTGAACCATGCCAATGTCTTGTTGGTAGGTAAATCTATGGCATGACATTTGCTTATGACACTACATTTGTCTTGCTTTAATCATCATACCTTTCAGATTATGGCTTGAATGAAATACAGTTGGGATCCCTCTTAATAGTTGGATTAATTTTTAAAAGGTTAGAACATAATATTTTCCTCTGAGCTCCCACTGATATCTTTGCAGACATTTGTGCCTAGGGAGTTAGGGTTTTCCACTAAAGTAAATTCAGGTGAGCCTTCAATTTCACCAATAACAAAATCTTTTCTACCCAAGTTATTATTTTTTTTTAATGACCTGGCAGTGGGAAGCATTCTAGGTCCTATGGATGACCAGAGGACAAAAGTTTTAAAATGTAATGTAGCCTCACTTGTCTGAGACAGTAGAATGCAGCAGTGGCATGGAAATAAAAGAAATAGAAATAGAGAGGAGGGGAAGGGAGAGAGAAAGAGAAGACTTTTATTTCACTTGGGGAATGTGCTTTTCTGCTCTGGAATATGTGTGCCTCAGGTCCTGAGAGTTCTTTGGATAATGAAATATCATTCACGTCTCATTCTTCCACGAAGAGGAACCTTGTTTGTAAACTCCTATCTGAATTAGTAAATACTACAAATGTAAAATATTTATAATGAAAAATACTTTTCCTACATACAAACGTAGTTATAAATTGATTGAAATGGCTACTAATTCACTCAAATTGAGTAGGTTGTTCAAAATAGCAAGTTGTGATTGGCCTATAAATCATAACATATGAATAAAATAAAAGTTTTGAGCTACCTAAGATTTATCCAATTTTATACCCAATCAGAAGCCCCATGAAGAGCTTAGACTAGATAATCTCTCAGGTCTTTTTCAGTTGTAAAAGTCTATGATTCAGTGTCTCAATATTACAAATTCTGAGTTTATTGAGTCTGAATTCAGAAAGTTTTCCTGTCTTTAAAATATAATTGAAAAGTTATACTGTAAAGACTTCAAGAGCTGGGAAGTTTTCAAGCATCTCACCTGACTTTGCCCTGTTCCCTGCCTCTTTCTCCTACTTTAGCTTTTGGTGACTCACCTGTAAAATGAGGATAATAATACCTACCACTAGAATTGCTGTGAAGATTAGAGAAAACATATATTCCACACCTTAAACAGTGTCTGGTGTGTCATAATGCCCAGTCCATTGAGGATGCTGGTGCATCTATTAGTATCTGTTGCACTTGCCCACAGATGTTACCTTTTAGGCCTAACTTAATCTCTTTTCTTCTAAAATTATACAATGTAATGGTTAATAACTTTGGAGTCACTCCTGGGTTCAAATAACTGCTATATCACACCAATTTATGGGCTGTATGATCATGAGCAATTTAGTTAAGCTTCCAATGTCACAATTTCTCATCTACAAAATGGGAAAATAATTGTGCCTAATTAATAGACCTATTAAATAAGATAATGCATGAAAAATACCATGTCTGATTTTGCTCAAGAGCTTATCCCCATTGCCTAGTGTAGTATCTTGCATAGGGCAAGCACTCAACAACTATTAATGAAGATTTAACTGTTTTACATAATTATTTTATTATTTAGTTGTATATTGGTATTACATAGCTATTATCATCATCATCATTATCATCATCATCAATAAACTTGCACTATTTATATCTCACATCTTCCTTGGTGTAGAAGTGGTAGTCACATATTTAGAGAAAAGTAGATTTTGACATGAAATATACACGGACCCAAAGAGGGGAACTACAATAGACACAGGGGTTTACTTAAGGCTGAAGAGTGGGAGGAGGGAGAGGATGGAAAAACAACCTATAAGGTACTATGTTCACTAGCTGGGTGATGAAATCATTTGTAGACCAAACCCCAGTGGCATGCAGTTTACTTATGTAACAAGCCTGTACCATATAGCCCCCAAACCTAAAATAAAAGTTGGGAGAAAAAAAAAGTGGGTTTTGATTAGGTCCTCGGCTGAAGTAGGAAAGTAATGTTTACTAATGATATCATCTATTCTGTTTAAATATTCATTTATTTAGGAAGCCTTGACTGAACCAGGCTCGGGGGATGTGCCAGGCTCTGGGGATACTATGAAAGCTAAAAGATACACAATCCCAGCTGTCATGGAGCAAAGAGTTTATGAGAGAGAGACTAACGCTAATCAAAGGAGGACACTAACAAATGAACCATTGTATAGTTTTGCCAAGGACCATGAAGAAGAGAGACATAGCTCTATGAAGGGGCTTTGATGTAGGGAGGTGAGTTGAAGTCTGAAGCAAAGGATGGAAAGGCCTGATCACATGGGGGCTTGTATGACACGTTTGGAAATTTATTTAATGGGAAGTAGGAGATTGTATCATGATAAAGTGTGTGTTTCCAAAAGCTTACCTTGATTACAGTATGGAAGGTGAATCAGAATAAGACAAGGAGATACAGGGAGATGTTAATGTCAATGATTTTGTACTATATAAAATCCCAAGGAGGTGGTCTCCATGGTAATTCTGTCTTTGAATCTCAGCAGAAAGTTAGGTTGATGCCTTGTTCATAGGCACCAAAAAGGTAAAGGGGAAGAGACCACTCCCCATGCCCGAATATACAAACTTTTCTTTTCACAATTAGTGTCAATATTGAGGGCAAGAGATACCACATAGGTCTCTGAATTTATTATTCTTCTCTGCCACTTTTGCTGTGTCCACAAGAGAATAAAGCTATCCATATTTCCTGTTTTATATTATGGGCAGTCACACGCCCTCTAATTGGAGGATTGCGTGCCAAGCCAATGGCCTAGCCTCATAAAACCTCACTGGCTATTATACCGATGGGGCCAGACTATGAGGCAGAGTTGTGAAACTTATCTTTAAACCTTAGGTCCAAAAAGGACAGAAAAAAATAAATCATTTCTAGCTCGAGAGCTCTCATGGCAACCAACCTCTTAAAGGAATAAGGCAATGAGTTTATTCGTTTTTCATCCTACAGATATTTATTCAGCTCTTATTCTGTGCCAGCCACCTCTTGCTATATCATGACATCTACTATATCATGTGACTTAAGGGGGAGGGCTACCACTTATGAACTTACTGTATACTTTATATAGGTTATCTGATTTGTTCATCAAGACAACTCCACAAAATAGAAATTATGACTTCCACTTTAGGAACGTTAGGATTTAAACCTAGATCTATTGACCACAAACCCCTTCCCCTTCCATTACACCATGCTGTTTACCAGAAAGGAGTCCCTTTTCAGAGATAACTCCCCAGGGAGGCCAGAAACTCTGCCATTAGTGAGTTTGCTTTGTGCCAAGATTCATCCTGTCTCCAGCACCCTCTTTTTAAAACCACAGCAGGATTTGTCAACCTCAGCACTACTGGCATTTAGGACTGGATAACTTTTTTGTTGCGGGGGCCATCCTGTACCTTATTGGATATTTAACAATAACACTGACCTTTACCCACTAGATGTCAGTAGCACCCCAGTTGTGATGACTGAGAATGTCTCTGGACATTGCCAGATCTCCCTGGGGGAAGGCAAAGCAGAGGAGAAGAAGGTAGTGTGAACGGCCAAGAAAGCAGAGTTGCAAGAAAGAAATGATTGGCAAAGTCAGCTGTTGCTGAGAAATTGTGTAAGATATAGACAGGAACAAAATGAGATTTGAGTTTAGTGATGAAGAGATCCTTGGTGACCCTCAAGGAGGGCAGTGTCAGAGGGCTGGTGGGGGCAGGAGCCTGAGGGTGGGGCACATCTGGAAAGCGTGGGAGTAGGGACAGCGTGGAGTGACTCTCCTTTCAGTAAGCTGGAGAATACTACAGAAGTGAGGCTGCGCCAGCTCTGGGCCCAGGACTCAAGCTTCTCATTTCTGGATCTTGGAATACTCTCTCTGGGATCCTGAGCAGCCATATAAGACGTTCAACCAGCCTGAGACCACCATACATTGACCACAGTCTCAAATGAACCCAACGTTTCACCTGTGCCTGCCAGGCAGCAGACATGCAGCTGAAGCTGTCTTGGAGCCCCTAGACCAGCCCATCCACCTGCTGAATACCAGTGAGTGACCTACGTCAAAGCTACCAGAAGTGGAATTGCCAGCTGAGTCTTGCCTAAATTTCTGAGCCACACAATCGTGAGATACTATAAAGTGGTAAGTTGTATAGCAGTGTGTTACCCAGCAGTATGGACCTGGAACAGACTACAGCACTAATCCTGATTTCCCTCTCCCAGTCAATACAAAGACGGGGATGACCTCTGCTCTGAGAGTAAGCTCCTAAGAATGTGTTTTGTGTCATGGTGATTGTCAAGCCCTCAGACTCTAGAGTCATACAGACCCAGGGTCAATTCTTAACTTCTCTACTTCATGGCTTTGTAAAATAGGGATTTTTACAGGTTCAATTCATAGAAATGTTGAGAAGAATTGAGTGAGATGCATTTATGTAAAGCACTTATTCAGTGCCTGCCACAATAAATGCTTGCAAAACGTTAGCTTTCATTTAAACCATGAGTTTTTCTCTCAGTGGACAGCAAATCATCACATTCTGTGTAAAATGAGTCTGACTTCACAAAAGTTTACGCTAACTTCATCTCTCCCACTAGAGGGACTAATGAGGCCTTCTCCTCTCACCTGCTTCTTCACAACCACAAGTCCGTTCCTCTTGTTCTTTCTGTGGTTTCCAACCTCCGGTTCTGACTATTCGACCTACAAACCTTTAACCACACACACACACACACATACACACACACACACACACACACACACACACAAACAAGAGAATGCCTCTAAACCACAAGTTCTCCTGTGGGAAATGTGTGTATTAAAGGATTGACTTCTGAATGCCCTCTTAGCAACCACAAGCATTTCGATTCTAGTCTGTCTGACTCGTGAATCACTCCTGTTTGAAATAACTAGAAAAATAAAGAAATTAGGTGTTGGGAGCAGAAATAAAGACCAAAGTATAAGGCAAAGGAGGAGTAGATATTTTGCAATGAAGCATGAGACACTCTGAAGGAAGTTGAAAAAAGAACAAGATGCCCGATTCTTCCAGGAAGCAAAGGGCTAAGCTGTGTATTAATAGGGCCACAGGCAGAGCTGAAGCTATAATCCTGGATCCTAGACAGATATTTCAAATACACCAAATTAGCCATGAAAGCAGCCCAAGGCCTTTCCGAACTCACACGCCTTAACTAGTCTGTGTTTCTAGACCACAGGGGACCCAGGGTATCGGTTGTGGGAGTTAATCCTTCTGAGTTCAAACACGAACAAACACTGAACATTTAGGAGGAGGAAAGAGACAGAGAGAAAATGCCTCCTTCTATCCCTATTATCTGAAAAAAAGTTTGTAAACATTACACTGATCTTCTCTGGTAGAGAATTCCTGCTAAGTTGCTAATAAGCAATGGATATTGAGATAAAAATAATTATACGGCACCCATCATAACTGAGTGGGTGAAATGTCACCAGAAATTTATTTAGCATGCTCTCTTTATGGTTTTATGTTCAGAAACAAAAATATAAGATGAGTAGCAACCTCTGAGCCTTAACTCCAATTTTCACATTGTCAGAAGTTCCTTATCTTCCATGGGCTTTTCAGTAAGAGGGCTAAGGATAAATACTGGTGTGTGTGGATGTGGCAATGAAGAAGATGGTGATACTCAGAAGGGATGAGCTTAACAGAGTGGTAGCTGTTAGCCAGGCACTCTGCTAGGGTCCTTTTAATGCTATGGGAAAGGGAGAACTTTGTAGAAACAAATTGATTTGATGCCTCTTGAGTCAAAGAGCTTAAGATGTGTCTGCCTCGCTGAGAACTATTCCCTGTGACCACAAGGCACAGAGCCATGGATCAACTGTGCTTCATGTCTGTAGAGGTTCCTTTGAGCATTAAAATGACTCCCCATTCAGTCCCATTTAGACCTCCTTCCCCACAGCCAGGGGTTTTCTTGGCAGGGGTTGAGCATGAGTGGGGAATGGGAAAGAGAGGAGCCACATCTCACATTCATAAAGGGCTTGGAATTTAGACTTTTGACATTTAAATCCAAATGTAGTTATATGATCACTAGAATTTTGGAGTATCAAAATATTAATTTATTAAATGTAAACATTTAAAATCTTACCACACCTTTGCACCCCTGTTTTGGCCTCTCTTCTATTTTTGATATATCTGGACCCTCAAAAATGAAAGTGGCCTGGGTTCTTTCCATCTCTGGGAAACACTGCCTAACCCAGCAATCATCTACAGCACTTTCCCCAAAATATTGAAACTCCTGACACAAAAGGAGTTAGATGAGGAGCCGAAAATGGGAATAAGTGAATATGCAGTGGGTCTGTGCAGGTCCGGAGGAAAATACTAAAATCTATTCCATTAAGCCCCACTAGAAGGTACATCCCTTGAGAGCTAGGGCTCCATCTTTCATCTCCATAGCTCTAATTTATCATGCAGTCCTAGAACACAGTAGGAGCTCAATGCATGTGTGTCAAACGGGTGAATGAATGAATGAATTAACAACACTAGCCTGGACAGATGATTCTTTATGCAATATATGATACTGTCAAATTCAACTGCCTGCAAGGGAATCATTTGTCTATGGAGTAGGCAAATTTTCAATATGAAGCTGACTTCAAGCCATTGCTCAGACCAAGTGCCCAACTAAAGGAACATAAATGATTCTTAATATCTGACAAGGAAAGCGTAAGTGGGAGCGGGGATCTGCAGCTGGAAAAAGCAAAGCATATTCCAAAACCAAAGAGAAATTCCTTTTGGATTGTCAATTATTTGGGATTACCTGGGCCTGGGTCACAGACCATTGGTGTGGATAATCAAGAATTGACTGCACATGTGAATGTCAAGCCTGCTTGGACTGGGGTGTTCCCCAGTGACCTGATCACAGCCTCCACTACTCCCCATCTCACGGAGCCCAGGGTAGGAATTGGAGGCATAAACCCACAACAAAACTGCAGGGCAGAAGCCTTCCAATACCTTCGAAGATTAGAGTTTCCTGCATAGCTGCAGGAACGAACTAGGGTTTGTCATGAACTTGGCAACCAGAAGAAAGGTTAGCACAAATAGGGGGGTCATGAAAAAGAGAATCAGGAGTTGTCTGTGCCAGTTGCATTTCCCTTGTTACTACAACCTCAGAATTGTCTTAATATATTACATATATTAAAAGTAGGGACCACTATGAACAAAGTTGAAGAGTAGCAATTCCTGTTGTGGGCACTGCTGCCCTTGTCTTCGCCTCTCTGTCCCCATCACTTGGCCTCCACCCTTGGCCCATGATTTGCTCCAGGCCTTCCCTGGACAGCGTTTTCTGAGGATGATCCACATTCTTAGCCTCTCGTCTTGCTCCATAACCGATTTCATGTTCCACACTCTGTTCTGACACAGGCCTGCCCTCAGCTCTCAAAGGTCAAATCTAGGATAATTTGACAAATTAATCTGGTCTTTCAGATTAATGTGTTAATGGGTATTCTTTCTCACAAGAATTTTCAAAAGAATTGCCCTATTTGTGTCAACCCCTGTAATGGAGTGGCTCGGAAGGAAGGCATCACAGGGCCGGGTCAGGTGTGGCCAGCCAGAGGGAGAATACTTTGGGGTCTGCGATCTGAGGCTCTCAAGACACTGTTGGCTTCCTATGATGGGATCTGTCTGGGAAAAGTGTATGAGAATAGGAATTTTCTGCACTGAGGGACAAATCTAGATTGTCACTTGATAGATTTTCACCCGGTGGGCTCCTGGGGAGCATTTTATAGATTATTCTAGTTTTCTGAGGGTATGTAAGCAAACACAAAGGGAGTCAATTTGAGAAAATAGAAATACAGACAAAGGAATCCACCAGAAATGGGAGATTCTGCAGCCCATTCTAGTGAGGGAGGGCAGAGAATGCACATAAACTGAAATTCTGCCCCACAGTTGAGCTTTCTAAAGGAGTCCTTAGCCTCACCAGAAATAGTGGGATAATTTATAGGTTAACATTTCCTTTTAATGTGGATAGCATTTTCCTCATTTATAGTTAATTAGGTTAAGCATGCATGGGGAGCAAGGGAAAAAGGCTTTTAGTGATGCTCTAAATGATTAGTAATTTGAATAAAGTAAAGAACCTCTAGAAGACGGAGCACTGGCACACATTAAACAGGCTTCTCTTCTAAGTGCTGGAGTCGGCCCACTAATTTTGAAGATACTGTGGCAATTAAAGCACTAAAGATAAAAAGACACAGAATGTGCTAAATATTTAGAACAGTTTTTAAGCCATATGTATGTGTGATATTAAGTAATATCAAAACAAATGGCTGAAGATTGCAGATGTTGTATATTTGGCATCCTGGGAACCCCAGTGTTGAGCTTTGCCCCTGAATCACACCAACCTGCTAAGACCCGGTGATAAACTAGTGATAATGGACAAGAGACATCACGTTTTGAGCTCAGGTCCCACTTCTCTGGCCAACGTCTCACTCGGCACTTCTCCTTTATCAGCCTCCTGGTGAGGGATACTGGGAGATTTTGAGTAGAAAGAGCATAGGCTTTGAGCTTTGGAGCCAAGCAAACTGAAATTTGGATCTCTGCTTCCATTTACTGGCCATGTGAGCTTCAGCAAATAGCTTAGCAGACTGAGATCTCAGTTCATTCCCCTTTAAAGTGACTGAACTAGCACAGAGCCCACCCCCAGTGTCAGCATGAGGTTGCAATAAGGACAAACAGGGCCTGGCACATAGTTGTCAAGGAACAAGTTTCAGTTCCCTTTCTTCTAACGATCAAACCGGAAACGTGGTGGATTTTCAAGATCTGCTTGCCCTATGCACACTCGCTAAAAGTAATCAATAAAAAGATGCTTTCTACCTATCTCTTGCACGCATGTGTGCATGTGCGCGCGCGCACACACACACACACCCTTCCTCACCACCTTGACTGCCTTTAACCTTTGCCCACTTTCCCCATTTTCCCCGGAAAGGATGCTTCCATGACAGCGAGGTCTAGAGAAGACAGCACCGTTTAAAAACAGTGTTGTAGATCCCAGTGAGGAGGGGTCATTGCCTTCCAGCTACCCCACCCCCTCCAGGCAGCTGGCCTGATGAGGAGCAGGTGATTTCTTTTTTCCATTGTTTTAATTTAATTCTAATTGAATGTAAGGCTGGAGATGCCTTCAATGGGCTCTTTTTTTCTGGTTAAATTTCCTTGGGGAGTGTACCCTAAGACCTCTCTCTTTGTGATAACTTATTCTGGCCAGCAGAGCCAGAGTCTATTTATTACATCTCCCGACCACCCCCCTCCACAACCCTAGCGGGGGGGGGGGCCTCTGCAGTTGCTGATGACTAGAGAATTACTCAAGTGTGAACTGTTTCACTGTCTGTCACTTTGCTCATTAGGCAAGTGAGAAAATGTATCTATGGCTCTGTCTCAGGGTCCTCATTAGCTTAGAGGCACATTTTTACTTCCCTTATTTGTTTTTAAGATGAATGCATAAGAAACAGCATTCAGTTTGTGTTCCTCAGTATAATTTTAAGAAGCAAAAGCCTGGATAATCTTATTATCTTCCCAATAATTGTGTTGTTCAGACGGTAGGGAAAGGGTAATTGCCTCGACTGCATTTCCAGCCAGGGTGGAGGCGTGTAACTGTTTCAGCTGTAGTAAGGATTCAAGTCCTCTGCACTGGGGGAAGATCGTGGTGTTTTCCGAAAGGTAGTAAACAGGTACCCCCAATAAGAACAACTAATGAGCCTGTACCCTGAGAGTGTCATTTTGTTTTCTTCTAATACTCTAGGCTCTATGGGTATAAAATATAGTATTATTATTACTACCTTTGTGTTAAATGTAATTCTATTTCTACCTAGAGGTTTGGTAAAAGGTTAGTCATTTTTTTGGTGGGGGCTAGGGTGGAGGATGGTGATTGGAGAGGGATGTGTGGAATATATTTAAGATTTTGTTTTTATGGAGCATTTGTTACAGGTATTTATGGTTGTTTATCATCTCTAGATTTATTTACTGAGATGATAAAACAGAGCTGAGATCACCCAATATCATTCAAGAGTTTGACATTCTGGTTGCCTTCCTGATAGAAATGTGTCAGCCTATTTCTTGTTTGCTGCGCTTGATTTGGGGTGTTTAGGATCCATTTTTGTTCAGCCACTTAAATGTTGTTCCAAATTCATTAGCATCTGTGTGGAGTCCCAGCCACGGATGCCCTGTGGCTGATAATTTAAGTGGAGAATGTCTGTCTCACAAAGCTAAAGGAAGAAAAAGGCCAGTTATTTTCTTCACCTTAAAAGTTGTAAAACATATGGAGCATGTTAGGCTCGGCATTAGCTGCTTGCATTAGTTCACACATAGGTCTGCAAAACAGAGCAAACAGATGAACTAACTAGACTGGTAAACAGAAAGAGTATATTTCTGTTTATTTGCATTTTCAGATTTGAGTCTTAAATCTAAGAAGTGCAGAGAAAGCAGCGTTCTATTTGTTTTAAAAGCTTGATTCTTTCAGTAATAATGCCAGTCAAAGTGACTGAATTTTCATCTCCCTCAACCATTTTCTTCATTCAGAGAAATGAGAATGCACATCACCCATTCAAGGGAAATATAATGCATTATTATAATATGCCTTGGCCTAAGTAGCTAATCACTTTTTATTAACACTTTTTGGCCCAGGGAGTTGGGATTTCTCCAAGCTGACTGTCAGGGTAGGGATTCTGGGAGTCTATATTAGTAATTAGCATTGCAAGATCTTGACTCCTGGGGTGATTCAAATTAATACAAAATAAAAGTGCAAATTTCCAAATAGCTTTGAAAGCCATATCTATTATTAAATTTATGTTATTAAAGCCCTTCCCAGCCAGTATGACAGGAGTCCAAAGCAAAAGGTTTCCTTAAATATCTGCACGACTCGTCTTGGATTCTTTAAAATTAAATAAAAGAGCATACAATGAAAGATCAAAAGAAATTTCTGTACAATTGAGTTACGCCTTGGCAGTAAAGTTTTCCACCAAACCAAATCCATACAAAGCAATATTAGTTTCATGGTCACAGTTGCTTTTGGACTTTCTTGATACATTTGGCAGCTATCTTGAGAGCATCCAAAGAACCGCTGGCAACATCAATCACTCATTTCATAAGCAGGCGCTAAGAGGCGACAGGAGGGCGCTTGGCACAATACCATCTCTCCACCATGGAGCCCCTCCCTGTCAGGGAAAAAGAGAAACGGTGCAGCATAGAGACATTTTGGAGCACTCGGCTTCGAATAAGGTTCTGCTAATGTGTAAATAACCTGCTTTCTCTAACCATGTCTTTAGCAGACTAAGTGGTTAATTGTTATTGATCAGCTCTGCTCACTGTTCCAATATCAGTCATTATTGAAAATAATCTCAGTATCCTTCATTAAGCATGCATCTGTTTCCATGGGAATGCATTTTAAACACAGAGAGCTACTTGAGTGTTATTGGTTTCACTGGTAGCGCCGGCACCGAGGGCTGTGGTTGCCCAATCTGTCATAGTTAATCAACTCTCATCTCTTAACACTGGCTGCAGTTATCAATGAGGTAAGGATTAATATTCTGGGCGAAGCAGATGATAAATCATTTGTATATAATTAGTGTACAGCAAGGTTACAGCTGACATGAATTTTTATCTTAATTATGAGAGAAATTTGTTCCATTAATTTAATTTAGTTTGCATGAGTGGCTAGACACCTAACAAAGTTAATCTTACACCTGTCATTACAACATTAAGTAGAAAGCCTCGTGTTGAGGCGCTAGTCTCAGATCCTCCCACAGATGAGGATAATGTTGTTCATCTTGATGTGAAAATAGATGATTGTAGACAGAAGATGTAAAGTCGACTCTTTTTAAAGTTGTCCCAGAGAATTTATAGGAGAATATTGAAGTGACTCAACTCAAGTTGCTGTGCTTTGGATACCACAGTCCCCTTGTGAAATTACCTCTCTCCTGCCTTGCAAATCAGATGGAAGACACTAGATACAAGAAGAGATAGGTTGTTTTTTAAATGTATATATACTAACTTCAGAGCTTTTGGCCAAATAAAGCTTTGCCTCATGACAAGCTATTGCATTTGTATCAAATGCAATGAATTAAGAAACATGCGCTAGTTCGAGTTGTCTATTCTAAGTGCTTCATGTTTACAATCGAATAGCAGAATTCCTATAACTCGATCTACTGTACAAATGGTAATTATGCAGACATCCCAAAGGCTTCAGAGTACTGCGTAAACCTAAACCCTGTACTAATTATCCAAGTAATCACTGCGTCTGATCAATTGTATTTAATTGATAGATTAGGTGGGGCTGTTTATGCAGTAGAATGTGATGTTCTTTATTTTCCTAAAGATTAGCTACGTTTTGATATTTTAAAAAGGCAGAAAAGATTTGCTGACTTGGCTTATTTAAAATGGTTTCCTTGTAGACTTACCTTTGTGATAATTATTTTCCTTTCATGTGTGACCTGGTGTAGGCAGAAATCTTTGAATGAAAAAGGGCAGGAAGTCACAAAGTTACAATACAAAATCCCTGAAAACAGGATGACCAAGGAACAACTCCAGAATGTGGAAACAGAACTCGAAATGGCATCATGGAAGAGGCCCTTTCTGAAACTGCACATTTGAAATATAAGCTCTGGCTTCCAGAGGAATGGGCCTTTGCATTTAGGAGACCCCAAATAAGCCTGCAGCTGAAATGCTAATTGCACAGTAACTCAGATTAATGTATTGTAATATTAGTCCACAGT
This sequence comes from Colobus angolensis palliatus, assembly GCF_000951035.1. Lineage (NCBI taxonomy): Eukaryota > Metazoa > Chordata > Mammalia > Primates > Cercopithecidae > Colobus > Colobus angolensis. The sequence continues at coordinate 200,264 of NW_012115155.1, read as the reverse complement.
TATCACTTGGAGATAGGGTCAAGAAGTGTAGAGTTGGTTATTCACAAGAAATGACTGATTTAAAAACAAAGAGCTCTAATGGAATTCAATAGTGCTTTTCAGTCATTCTGCTTGGCATCTCTATTACCTGAGATGATTCACAGTCCATTATGGGAGCTTCCATGCTAATAGAATGTCTATCTTCTGTAATACAGACACATCAGAGCACTAACTGGGAATCTGTCACAATGAATTTCATCTAGATTTTACTTCATCTCTTCATGGACTGTAAAATTTGCTCTTGTACAATGCCTAAATTTACTGTGGGTAATTGAGAGAGATCTATAGATGCAGCAGCACTCGGCTAAAAGCAGTTTTCCAAAGATCTATTGTAAATTGTGCAGCTTTGCCTCAGCTGGGGAAAGATTATGGTGAGCTGAATCTTGCCTTTACTAATGAGATGTTGTGGTGAGTTCAAAAGAGAGACGGGGGAGATGCCTTAGTGAATTCTGCCACGTGGAAAAAGGAAAACAAGGAAGGGACCCATCTTTCATTCTGAGGAAAGCTTTGCAAAAGGGACAAAAATAAGTTTAGACCCAGGCTTCATTACCTTCCGTGGGAAGTATAAATCGGGGCTACGAGAGACAAAATATTTTCCAAATCTGCCTGCATTTACTTGGCAGAAAAAAAATGTCTCATGCATGACCCAGTCTTCCCGTAGCTTACATTTGGCTCCTCGTGCGACTGCAGGTAGAACAGATTCCATCTCTCATTTGCTACACCTTCTGTTTCACAGATTGTTAATCCTAACTAAAATATTTGGTATTAAGCTATCTGCATGAATTGTTGATAAAGAATTAAGATAACATTTGAGCTATTAAATATAATGTGTGCTCATATTTTTTCAATGGATACTTGGGTTACTGCTCATAAAGTATACATGCTAACCTTTTTTTTTTTTTTTTCCTTCAAACCGTTCCCCTTTCTTTATTTTACTTATTCCCATAAAAAGCTAAACAGAATCACTGGGTGCCCTTAACAATTGTAGGGCTTAATATTTGTTAGCCAATTAGAATTGTGATATATTCTACAGCTTTTTTCCTAAGCCAGGAACTGAATAATAGCATCATGCTTCACTGGCGGTGAAGTGAGCTGAGCCTTTACATTAGGAGAAAATCAGAATGGTATGACTGCAGTTCATTACTGAAATAGGTAACTGATGAACTGAAAAGACAAAGGGCATTGTTAAATGAAATGTCATTATTAGAGGTGCTCATGTTTAACAAATGTACTGTAAGTTAATTCAGTAGTGTTTTCTATAAAGTTCTCCACTGAATGTTCGCTGCTCATTTTTACTGTCTCTGCATACCTAACATCTCCTTAAAAATATCTTCAAGGAAACAACGTCAACTCCCAATCAGGGAATATTTAAACCGAGGTCAGAACCATCTTCTAGGCTCAGGTGTTTGCGTAACTTTCACTGAAGACCCTAGCCAGATGCAGTTGTGTTGATGTTACTAGATTTACATGCAATACACTAGGATGTTAACAATGCTGCAGGGGGTGGTGCAGGGAGGATAAACACAATCACTTTGCAGAAGACTTGGGAAAATGTTTTCAGCTTAAAGAGGAGAAAAGGCAATGAAACCCCTTTGGCATCTGTGCAAAACTGTTTGCTTGACTCTGGAGGTGATAAAAATAATTTATGGAGCTCTACGTTTTTAGCAAGAGGAAATGACCTCAGCTTTTGGCAATCTGATGCAGTTAGTGAAGCCTCTCTCTACTACTTTTATGGATTTCCTTGAGCTACATATTCTGTGACCTGTATTTCAGATTTATTGGCAGATACATAAGCCACATTAAGTAATATAAAATGCAGTGAATGCATCAAACAACTCAGCAAGGACCCACTGACAGCTGGCGAGAGGCTGCCTCTTCAAAGAAGTCACTCTGAATCGGATACCTGTTTATGCATGTGTCGAACCAGGCTCTGAATTGTTGTTTTAAATAAAGACATGAGTTCAAAACAAAAACGTCTCCAGCCCAACCCATAACATATTTGGTGGCAGGAAGAGGGTGTACAGCCAACTTTAAAGTTTAATCAAATGCTCAGGATTTTGAGTGTGAACATGCTTTGCTTCCCATCTGGGGGGAAGCACAACTTCTCGGGAGGAGAGAAGGGGCCCCCCAGCATATTGTGTTTGCTTCTCGACAAGACAATAGAGTAGCATTTTGATGAGAGAGATGCAGACTGACCAATAACGTCTTTGGGGAAATTCTTACTGCCTTGATACAGAGAAAGTAAGTACCAATGAGGAAATGAGTATTGCACACTGCTATGTGCTATAACCACTTGAAACAGAACTGGGAGAATTTGTGTAAGACCTATACCCCCATCCTTGATGCCATCAAAGGCAAGGTCCCAATGTGTCAAAGCAGAAAGAGAATGAGTCTGGCAGTCAAGAGACCCAGTTCCTAGCTGGGGCAGCTGTGTCACCTTGGGCAACTGCCACCCTCTCCCTCGAGGTCATGACAGGACGCCTGGCATCCCTTCCTGCACAAAAATCCCTTGATTCCTTAAACAATGATGTCCAAATGATTGATGTAAGAGAAATGAGATCACAGGATACTGGGGACACCTGAACCAGCCGTGAATTACTTGAGAAGATTCAGGCCCTGGCATTAAGCCAAGCAGAAAAATGATGGACATGTGGTTTCATGGGGAACTTCTAATTCACCTTCTTGTGACTGTTATATTTTACTGTTAACCATTCCCTTTTAAAGAAAGCCTCGTGGGACTCAGATGAAGGTACACTCCCTCCAAAAAATGTTCTGGGTAAATTCCACCCTACTATGGTCTGTCCAGTCTCTGAAAATTGACAGCCCTTTGTTTGCACCACTTCATACTGTCCATGTGAACAATTAAACAGTGTGGTTAAGGGTTCAGGTTCCAGAGTCAGATGGCCCAAGTTTAAGTCCTGATTGTGCCACTATTAGCTGTGTGACCTTGGGCAAGACTCCTAACCTCTCTGAGGTTTTTCTATTCTGTAAAATTGGGATGACAACAATACTTTCGTTGACTGGATGATTGTGATAATGATATGAGATCCAATTTGTAAAGCATTAACACAAATGTGTCACAGAGTAAAATTCTCAATCTATATTAGATATTATTATTGTTGTGTTTCATGCATATCCATTTTGTCTTTTCATAAGAGTGTAATTGATTAAAGACAGAGTCACAGCACCACATGCTATTTGTGTTCCCTACAGTGTTGGACTCACAATAGGTTTTTGGAAAATAAGTAACTGAGGGGTAAAGTCCTGCTACGGTGGAGAAAGGGGAATGAGGCATAATAGCAAAAGAATAGAAATATCTTCTCTCCTGTTGCATAAAGAGCAGTTTTAACAATGGTTACCATTATTAAGCATTCACCTTTTGCCAGGCACTTTACAGTTTTTAAAAATTTATTATTATTATTATTATATTATTATTATTATTATTATTCGATACGGAGCTCGTCCAGGCTGGAGTGCAGCGGCGCCATCTCAGCTCACTGCAAGCTCCGCCTCCCGGGTTCACGCCATTCTCCCGCCTCAGCCTCCCGAGTAGCTGGGACTACAGGCGCCCGCCACCTCGCCTGGCTAGTTTTTTTGTATTTTTAGTAGAGACGGGGTTTCACCGTGTTAGCCAGGGTGGTCTCGATCTCCTGACCTCGTGATCCGCCCGTCTCGGCCTCCCAAAGTGCTGGGATTACAGGCGTGAGCCACCGCGCCCCGCCTACACAAGTTATTTCTAATCACTATTCTGCCAGATATGTATTATTATCCCTGTTTTACAGAAATAAAATTTGAAGTTCAGGGAAGGTAAGAAATATTGCACATGACTGAAGTGAAAGAATGGGATTCAAACCCAGGTCTGTCAACTGCCAGCGTCCACTTCTACCGATATTTAGCATTTCCACCCACAGCATGCTGTCCAATCAGACAGATGCTCCTCCTCTGAACAGGCAACATGGCTATCTCCTGCTGGCAAATGATAAGAAATTAGAGATGGGATTGTCAGAGGAGCCTTTCATGCTGAGTCACATAGAGCAAGACATATTACAGGCAGTGGCAAAAGCTGAAAATTGAGAGTCAGTCTTTGAAAATGCACAGTATGAAAAGAAATGCAGATCATAGTCATTCTGGGCTCACACCTTAGCAACTACCATCACCCAGGTCCTATTTGAAGCCAAACAATTGTGGCTTAAAGGTGCTAAGTAATGAAGACATTGAAACGAGGTATTAAATAACAATATGATGCTTTAGGACCCGGAAATGTCAGCCATGACTTACACTTGCAAAGCTCCTCTGTCTCCCTAGAATGTTCACTTCAATAAGTGAGGGGTAATAAGATGGAGGAATTCACACTGGCAAGGTTGGGACATGGTCTGAGAAGAAAGATGGGATTAAGAGAGGTGGCCAGGATCAGCCGTAAACTCCCAGTTGGAAGTTTCGGTACAGGTTGTGGCTTGGACTGGGGCCAGCCAAGAAACATGTGGTCCACACAAAACGTGTTGGGGTCCATATTGTCCGGAAGGACGTGGTATTATGAATGTCTTTGTCTGATTGGAAATATCTAGGCTCTCCAAACAACCATTTCCAGATCTCAATACTGTCTGCCTTCCAGAAATGTTTCATCCTGGACTTGAGTTATTCACGTTGTGTCCCAAACGCCAAGTAGAAATGCTTGGGATGATAAAATAGAAAGCACAGAATACATTTGCCTTGGGTGCACATTCTTAAAGTACTTCACCGTGAAGCAGTCCAGAGCTCTGCTAGCTAATAAGAAGGCTGAGGCAAGAACCACCTCTAATAATTCAAAACTAAAATTAGACATTCACTTGAAAAATTCAGGTAGCCGAAACAAAAATGAGGGAAGCTTTGTTTATTTAAATTATGAGATAATTGCCGCAATTCTCCAATTCCCCTCACTAGGGTAGACTTGGCTTGAGTGTATCAGTATCCATGGTGACTCATCTAATAAGTAAACTGCATTAGCTCTGCTACCAGGAGAAAGGAAGGGAAAGGTCTTGAAATATATCTGTTGTGGCTTCCTTCCAGAGCAAGGGATTTCATTATATCCTGAAGACATGAGACAGTTCAAAGAGATTTGAAATATGGAATGAGAAGACGGAGGAGGAGAAGTTTGGGATTATACAGTTGCTTTTTAGTTTTGATTTTATATATGAGAATCAGACGCTACAGACAGAGACTCTAGGGGAGACTTTATTCTTCTGGTCCAGGGTTTTGTTTTGGTTCGTTCTGTGGTTAATATCTTTCCAAAAAGTTCCCCCCACACGGGTAGGCCTTCATGTGTACTCCCATGTACGTATTTCAAATAAGTATGACAGAAAATCCTTTAAAAACCACACATACATGATTTTCTATTCCATGGCTGAAATGAAACTTGATGGAAAAAAAATGCATGATAGTGCCTGTTTATTAAATCCAGACAATGCAGAATGATAATAGGAAGCATCCCGAAAGAGGCACCGCAATATTTCTGTAACAACAGAATAATAACTTGCTTTGCATCTGTCTACTTTTAAAACCATTTTACGATTATAAGCATGTAAGCTATTCTAATTATTACTGTAAATAATTAATCATTTCCTTTACAATCACTTATTAATTAGCTGTCATAACATTGTTGTGAGTTAGGTGGAAGACAAGGATTCAATATTCAGTTATTAACACCTAATTAAAATGCTCATTGTTTTCCATATGTTGTTTATAGCTTTGCTTCCTCACACTTGAAGACAGAATTTCTCCGAGAACAATGTCCTCTATTTGCTTAGCTACGTCGCCATCTGTTGTTGAGAAGTAGAAAGTGTCCTTTTCTGCTTTTTCACATAAACAATAGCTTAATCCTTACCTCAGTTTTTATTTGGAATTAAAAAAGAAAGCTCCACAATATTCTCCTCCTAAAAGATTTTTATTGACTTTATTTGTTCTGCTGCTGACTACATAAAGTATTCTGCTAATGCCAGTGGCATCATTTAAGTAGTAAATTAAGTGAGCCTATTAATGAAACTACAGTGAAAAATTCAAATTACTCCAACATAGGAAAAGTATAGGAGAGGGGAATTCGCTATCAAGTTTGGCTTACAGAAAGTCACCATCGAGGGAAATTTAAGATTTAATAATCCACCAGCCTAGGCAATGTGGCAAAAGCCTGTCTCTACTAAAAATACAAAAGTAAATAAATAAATGAATGAATAACCAGGCATAGTGGTGCATGCCCGTAGTCCCAGCTACTCAGGAGGCTGAGTTGGGAGAATCACCTGAGCCCCGAGTCTGAGGCTTCAGTGAGCCATGATCATGCATTGCTCTCCAATCTGGGAAACAGGAGTGAGACCCACCCTGCCCCATCTCAAAAACAAACCAACAAACAAAAAAGAATGACTATTCTGCATCATAAAGATATGTTTTATACTAACTCATTTTTATAATAAAAGGTTATGTTTATTGAGCAACTACTGAATGCCAAGCACTGCTCATTCTTGCAATAGTCCAATAATGGAGACACTGCTGTGGTTGTGCCCACTTTACAAATAGGGAAACAGAATCACTAAGAGGTAAAGTCATTTGCTGATTCAGGGGGAGGCTAAATAATTTGTGGGGCTTAGTGCAAAATCAAAATGTGAGGCCTTTTGTTCCAAAAGCAGGGAAAGAAGTGCCATTAAAGGTACAAAAATATAAAGCTTTTTTCCTTTCTTTCTAAGTCTCTCTCTCAACTTGTTATGATGTTTTAATTTGCCATTTAATGTTATTTTAATAAAAAATTTAATTTTGTCATTGTATGAATTTTACCATTCATTTTTATATTGTGCAATGTGTTTTCAATGCAAATAGAAGAGCATGTAACTCACATGCAGAATAATAAAAATTTCACAATTCATTATTGTGTTGCTCATGTGTGTGTATTTCACTCTCTCCAGAATGATAGAAATGCTGCACAACCAACTCAACTGTTTTCATCTCACTTGATGTGGGCACAATCTACCAACACTGCTCACCTTGGCCTTCTTGGTGAGTGAGGAATTACAATTTTCTTTCCTTCTATGTCATCATTTTCAGTACAAGTAGTTGGCCAACACAGAGAAGTAACATAAGAGAGTGTATGGTAGGCTTTCCTGCCATTCATGTTTCTTGGAATGCCTTGGCCTTCTTTCTGCATTCAAAGCAAGTTCTGGCCCAAGCAAAAAGTCAGTGGTAGATACGCAGATACGCCAATATGCCATGCTCACCTTTTACTCTTTAAGTCTCACTGAACTTCCACGTATTGTGGGTCCGCCAGAATTCTGTGTTCACAAGGTGTTGTGAACTCTGTAAGGAAATAAGGTAGCAAGGAATAGCAGATACCCCATTATTCTTATTGAGCTTAACATATTGTGCTTATCTTCCCTACTCACGTTCATGCTCCAGTGTCTGTCAGAATTCACTTACAAAACATAAGTTCAAACATAAAATTGTCGAGAATTTCAAGACAGTGACAGCAGAGCACTAAAATAAGTGTGAGGCTCCCTGAGCCTGGGGCTCTGTGAGACTACACCCACTGAGCAGACTCCAAGGTGATGGACACTCACAGAATGACACATCTGTTCCCAGAGTTCACGCTCCTAACCACTGTGCTCTGCTGCCCCTCAGACTATGCCCAGAGGCACCTTCAAAAGCTTCTGCTTCATGTGTCCATTATTCATAGAATTAAAGAAAGATGACGGTGGACAGAGGGCCTTAGAATTCCAACCTTCCTATTATACAGACAAAAGACAAGAAACCCAAAGAACCAGGATGACAGCCCTGATGTCCTAAATCTAGACCTCCTCAGATTGTCAAAATAAATGTAATATCTCCTTCCCCTTTCCATCCCTTCCACAACCCACCCTTCCTTTAGTGCCCCACTTCTTTGCTGCTCTGTAGTCATCCTGTTCAGTCCCCATGGTTCTGGGGAGGTGGACTCACCCTCTGCACTCAGGCCCGGAGGAGGACACAGAAGGCAGGCAGGCTTAGCAAAGCCGTGTCCTCCACAGGAACTTGGTTACATCTGTGGGGAAAGAGACACCCTTTTCCTCTGGGATGATGAGACATGAGGACCATGACATCGCAGAGCATTGGACTTATAACCAGGTAGAGAGGGACTGCCTGAGAACGAGGCCAGTGTGGAGAAAAGCAGAGCTGAGAGACACAGACAAAAACAAACCCCTCAAGAAGTAGAGATTATGAGCATCTCAGTTGAGCCCTGAGTTACATAAATGAGTTAATAACCTCTCCCTTTGTTTCTTAACCAAATTTGAATTAGGTTTCTGTTACTCGACTGTTTTCATCTTAATCGATATGTGCACACTCTACCGACATTGCTCACCTTATTGATGAGTAAGGAATTACAATTCTCTTTCCTTCTGTGTCATCATTTTCAGTATAAGTAGTTGGTCAACACAGAGAAGTAACATAGGACAGCATATGATAGGCTTTCCTGTCATTCATGTTTCTTAGGATGCCTCGGTCTTCTTTCTGCATGCAAAGCAAATTTATGTTTCTGTTTCTGAAATCAGGTTTCTATTACTTGAGACAAAGAGTCCTGATTGATATAGGTTTGTGAATCATTCTGTAAACATGATCATTGAAACCATGGTGAGAATGCAAATAGATACAAAGATTAAGCTATAGGGAATATCATCTAAGGAGAATGAAAAGGAAGAGAAGCCAGCAAAGGAAACTGAGGGAGTGATCGGGGGTTCCAGGAGACCCGGCACGGGAGACAGCGTCCACCAGGTAGGAGCAGAAAACAGGGGTGTAGGTGTCAGCAAGGCCAGATATACAGAAAGTTCAAGCAAGGTGATGGTTGGAAAGAGTCTAGTGACCTGGAAATTAGGAGGTGGAGAATTACACCAGGAGTTTGTTGGGAACAAAGCCAAGGGGCTGTGGGTTAAAGAATGAGTGGAAAAAAAGTCTTGCGTTTAACACTGCTGAAAGAAATCAGAAATGACACAAACAAATGGTAACACATCCTATGTTCATGGATGGGTAGAATCAATATTGTGAAAATAACCATACTGCTAAAAGCAATCTACAAATTCAAGGCAATCCCCATCAAAATACCATCATCATTCTTTACAGGTTTAGAAAAAACAGTTCTAAAAATTCATATGGGAGAAAAAAAAAAAAAACCTGCATAGCCAAAGCAAGACTAAGCAAAAAGAACAAATCTGGGGGCATCACACTACCTGATTTCAAACTATAGTATAACTCTATAGTCAATAAAACAGCATGGTACTGGTATAAAACTAGGCACATCAGCCAAGAAAACAGAATAAAGAACCCAGAGAAGAACCCAAATACTTACAGCCAACTGATCTTCAACAAAGCAAACAAAAACATAAAGTGGAGAAAGGATACATTTTTCAACAAATGGTGCTGGGGATAATTGACTAGCTATGTGTAGGAGAATGAATCTGGATACTCTTCTCTCGCCATATACAAAAATCAACTCAAGGACTTATCCAAGACCTGAAACTATAAAAATTCTGGAAGATCACATTGGAAAACCTTCTAGACATTGGCTTGGGCAAAGATTTCGTGACCAAGAACCCAAAGGCAAATGCGATAAAAACAAAAATAAATAGCTGGAACTTAAACTAAAGAGCTTTTGCACAGCAAAAGGAACAGTCAGCAGAGTAAACAGACAACCCACAGAGTGGGAGAAAATCTTCACAATCTATACATCTGATAAAAGACTAATATCCAAAATCTACAACAAACTCAAACAAATCAGTAAAAAAAGAAAAAAAAAAATCCCATCAAAAAGTGGGGTAAGGACATGACTAGACAATTCTCAAAAGAAGATATACAAATGGCCAACAAACATGAAACAATGCTCAACATCATTAATGATCAGGGAAATGCAAATCAAAACCACAATGGGATAGCACACTATCCCTGCAAGAATGGCCATAATCAAAAAATCAAAAAACAGTAGATGTTGGCGTGGATGCAGTGATCAGGGAACACTTCTACACTGCTGGTGGGAATGTAAACTAGTAGAGCCACTATGGAAAATAGTGTGGAACTTCCTTAAAGAACTAAAAGAAGAACTGCCATTTGATCCAGCAATCCCACTACTGGGTAGCTACCCAGAGGAAAAGAAGTCGTTATACGAAAAAGATACTTGCACACACATTTATAGCAGCACAATTCGCAATTGCAAAATTGTGGAACCAATACAAATGCCCATCAATCAACAAGTGGATAAGTAAACTGTGGTATATATATACAATGCAATGCTACTCAGCCACAAAAAGGAATGAGTTAATGGCATTTGCAGTGACCTGGATGAGATTGGAGACTATCATTTTAAGTGAAGTAACTCAGGAAAGGAAAACCACACATTATTCTCACTGATATGTGGAAGCTAAGCTATGAGGATGCCAAGGCATAACAATGATACAATGGACTTTGGGGACTTGGGGGAAAGGTTAGGAGGGGGGCGAGGGATAAAAGACTACAAATGGGGTGAGTGTATACTGCTCAGGTGATGCGTGCACCAAAATCTCACAAATCACCACTAAAGAACTTAACTCATGTAGCCAAACACCACCTATACCTCAATAACATATAGAAAAAAAAATGTTTTAAGTCTTGTGTTTAAAATGGTAGGTTGGGTGTATGTATTGACTGCTACTTCCTTCTGAGATACGACCCAAGTGTGAGGAAAATTATTAAATATATATATATATTTTTTTAACCTGCAAGGACAATGAGAACAAGCGAAAAGACCACAGTGGATAAAAATTCGCACCAGCAAGTGAAAAATGTCAACAGATTTTTGGAAGTGGAATAAAAGTTGGAGAACAGGTATCTGGTGTTGCAGAGGAGAGAATGCAGAGACACCTTGGAGCCCAGTGGGGTTAATGGTAGAGAGGGATTCACTGCTTAGAACTCTGACAACTTCAGGGCTGAGGCACAGGTAGCTTGGAGAGCAGGAGTAAGGCTCAGGCAGGGCTGAAAACAGGGAGGTAGTCTGAAAACCTCTGTTAGAGCCACTGGACCCACCCCTGATCATTCCCGTCCTTTGCAGTTGCATCTCCAACCCCCTGATTCTCACAAGTAACTGGAGAATTGTTCTCTGGAGACCCTGAGAAGGCCAGAATCCCAACTCTGGAACATGTAGAGTCGAGGCCATGGATGAGGTTATGTGCCCCAAACTGAAGGATTAGTAGAGGTCCACATACTCATGACCAGAGCCCCATCCTGTCTCCCATCTTTGACCAGGGCACCAGGAGCCTCGTGTATGGTCCCCACGCAAGACATTGAAAGAGCTTCTCTGCAGAAACGATGCCCCTGTGGTGGTTGGTACAGTGACGACTTAGCTAAATGGAAACTGTGTTTAGCAGAATCCCCTTCTCTGGGTGGTTCTGCTTGGGTTGACAAGAGGATCTGTGTGAAGTTTGGCAAGCAGAAAAGGGAAGCAGCTTCCACCATGTTCTGAATGTGAGTTTAGCATGCTAGGTGCCACCACAACTCCCAAACATTGTCACTGGTGGCTAACTCACTCTGGTGTTATAGCGGGGCTGCCAGACCCACAGCTCTGTGGCCCCCACAGACTTCCTTCCAGGCATGGCACAGATTTGCTGAGAAATGCTCTGGCTTCCTTGGCAGGTCACCTGCATCATTGAGGTGGAGGTGGTGGTGGTGAGAACACCTCTAACTACTAACTAGGTGTCTGAGTACCACAAACTTAGTGGTTTAAACAGCAGGAATAGAGTCTTCTGGGGTGCTGGAAACATTCCACGGCTTGATCAGGGTGGTAGCTCCTCAGATTTATCCACATGTACAAGTTTTTCAGACTAGACACTTTGTAGAGTATATCTTATACTTCAATACAATGTTAACCAATGTTCCACATAGCATTAATCATTTGCAGTGAGTACTATCAAGAAAAGTTATAGCATTCCATAAGAGGGCCTAGTCTGAGATGTGGGATCTGAGAGAACACCAGAGAGGATGGGCACAGGAGGTGAGCGGGGGGCGGTGGTGTGAAACAGGCATGGGCCGGAGAGGGCACCCACTGTAGCCCATGATAAAGACATCGCACTCATCTCCAAAACCTATGGGCTTCCAAGCAGGAGACATGTCATAGATTACTTTGAAAAGAGTGAATGTTCAAGTACTTTTTTTACTAGCTGAGTTAGCAACTGAGTGTGTCTCTGTAGCACTACTTTATTTCCCAGTTTGCATTTAGGGTATGCACTCATTTCATATAGACCATGATATGCTTTGGATGTGTGTCCCCACCCAAACCGCATGTCAAATTGTAATCCCCAGTGTTGGAGGTGGGGCCCGGTGGGAGGTGATTAGTTCATGGGGGCAGATTTTCCCCTTTGGTTCTGTTCCCCTGATACAGTCCTCATGAAATCTGGTTGTTTAAAAGTGTGTGGCACCTCCCCACGCTCTCTGTTCCTCCCGCTCTGGCCATGTGAAGATGTGCCTGCCTCCCCTTTGCCTTCTGCCATGATTGTAAATTTCCTGAAGCCTCCCCAGCCATGCTTCCTCTACAGCCTGCAGAACCATGAGCCAATGAAACCTCTTTCATTTATAAATTACCCAGTTTCAGGTATTTCTTTATAGCAGTGCAAGAATAAACTTAAACCATGACTTCTCTCTTCGCTTTCTGTTCAAGACAACAGTACCACTGAGTCAGTGTCTGACATACACACAGGATAGTGCCCATATACCTCTCCCAGATATAACTCTAAGAATGGACAACATCTAGACCAAGACTTTTTTGCAGAACCAGCCAGCTCGATCTTCCAGTGGACCATTGCTCAGACAGTGCTCCATGAGGCATTGGTTAGTAACTGCAGTAAAATATGCTTGGAAAATATTTGGTCAGACAAAGTTACACAGTTTTCCTATTGCAGGACTTCTCATAGAGTTTCCTATGTTAATGTGCATTATGATTCTCTAAGAGGGGGAGATTATATGCAACATTCCCAAATTTATTTGAACCACGGGACCCTTTTGTGAGGTGAACGGTATTAGCAAGTCAAGATACTACGTTAATCTGAGGACTCACAACACAGTGCATAGGTAATCCCTACTAGTTAGTGATTTGTGGCATTATGTCACACAGTAATCTCCTTTATCTTAATTCATTTTTAGAATAAATATAAAGATATGACAGAAAGCTGAGGTTGTTATTTTATTTTCGTGTTTCATGAAGACTGATTTCTTCCACTACCATTACCTGCTCACTTTCTTCATCTGTCTTTGGAGCCTTATTCATCCTCATTGGCTATTGATTACTTTCTTCTCTGGTGATTTTACGTAGCTAAAAAACCTCCCAATGACTCCTCATATTATGTGAAAGAAATTATATTTTTTAACCCCTTTCAGAAATTACCATAAAACTAATGGGAGTTAGATCCCCATTCTGACTATCACTGTTGACACGTAAAATCGTGTTTTTCATATCTGAAGTCCAAAACCATGTTATCTGTTGTAGATAATTTTAGTGGAATAGACTGCAAAGAATCCTAGAAATGTTAATTCTACTACATCTGACATATGGAGAATTTTTGGTATTCAACTCAAGTTCTGCATTTTCTTTGCAATTTTCAACATGCACAGCCTCACACTCTCTTTCAAAGGCTCTGGTATTATCCAGAAGCAATTACGAAGAAAAACGAAATTACCTTTCGTCATTTTATCTATTCAATGCCTTGGAAATGCAGACTGACAATGAACTGACAATTATTTGCAATCCACTTTCAGTTAATTTTACCATAAATTGAGCCTGAGGACTGCTGACAAATAAAATATATTATTCATCTGAAAACATTCTCTTTGGGTCTCCAGATCTCCAATCTATTTCATTAGTGATCATGATCAAACTAAGTTGGGAATTGATTTGTGCAATAGTTTTCCTTCCACAATAATTAATTAGGAAAATAATGCTTTGGTGGAGCTTTGAAAAGGAGTGATTTCTAAGGCTCTTTGATAAAATAGAAAACTTTAAAAATAATTATGAGGCAGGGTTCCTAAGGGAGTAGATATGCATTGCCTTTCCTATTTCCAGAATACACTAGACTTAACTCACAGTCGGGGATAGCTCCTTGAATCTCAATTCAGTTCATCTAACAGTTTTTTGATAGTGTACTACATGCCCAGAACTGTGTGCTAGGTCTGTGAAGGTAACAGAAAGGGAGCTTCTTCAGTGAGTGTACATGGGCAGGTAGCCATATATGGTATTAACTATTCTAATAAACGCTATAATAGACAAAGTTGCAAAGTATTTTTGCAGTCATAACAGCTCCAGGGATTAATTCTGCTTAAACCATTGAGGAATGCTTCGTGGGAGAAAGTGACATTAGAGTTGGTCTTTCAATTGGGAGAGAGGAATGACTGTGGGCTTGAGAGAATCCAAGTGCAATTCTAGGTAGAGAAAATACATGAACAATTGCAAAGAGCTGGGAAAGTTCCAGTTGGGTTTGAGGAGATGGGAGAAGCCTGGGTTGGCTGTGAGAGGCTAGGAGAGGAATGTATGTTGGGATCAGATTGTGAAGGAGAGATGTAAAGTACACAGACAATTTTTAATAAATACGATTTTAAGCCAGAAAGCTGTGTTGTTCAGGTGACAAATTGGGTTACAGTGCCATAGAGTGAGGGAATTACTGGAAGATATTGCAATTGCCCTGGTGAGAGGCAACAAAAAATCATGGGAGAGGAAAATAGGGATGCAAGGAGAAACAGAATTTGGGAATCATTTAGTTTATCACCTTAAGAGAAGCCACGGCACATTGAGGTCAAGGAGTTATAAGGATCTCGTGGGCGTTGAAGTCATGGAAGTTGTGAGCAAATGATGGTGAGGAAAAGACACAATGAATCAAGTGCTAAAGCCTTGAAAGAAGTTGGAGGTGTCTAGGAAGCTGATAGATGAGGATAATATTTGTTCACTCTTTGGTTCATGTACTGATTCAAAGGCCTATAATTCAGAACCTTCTCCGCTGGGCACTGGGGATGCAAAACCAATAAGACACATTAAGTCAACAGCATTGATCAAAGAGGGAATGTATTATCTTCAGGCAGGGAAAGGTTTCAAGGTTAGTTAACAGACCTCAAAAGTGGAAATTCATGAAATTCAGGATAATACATACAGGTCAACAAAAACTTACAAAGAAATGGGAAAAGATGCTGCTCCAAGTCAAGTTTCATGTCACTTTTCCAGGCAGGAAGACAAGAATGAAAAATGGCAAACAATATATATGTTAATCTTACCCCCTTTGAGGGATTTTTCCTAGAAGTCATCCACTTTCATTTTATTTTTCGGAATGGGTCACATGTCTATTCCTAGTCTTCATGGAAGCGTGGGAAATGTAGAATTTAACTGAGCACATTTTTGTGCCCAACAAGTTCTTCTAGAAAAGAGGCAAGAAAGAATGGACATGGCCTAGACAACTAGCAACTACACTTTCATGGTAAAGGGTTCAATTCACCAAGAAGAGACATGGCCTAGACAACTAGCAACTACACTTTCATGGTAAAGGGTTCAATTCACCAAGAAGAGCTAATTGTCCTAAATATATATGCACCCAATACAGGAGCACCCAGATTCATAAAGCAAGTTCTTAGAGACCCACAAAGAGACTTAGATTCCCATTCAATAATAGTGGGGGATTTTAACATCCTACTGATAACATTAGACAGATGATTGAGACAGAAAATTAACAAAGTTGTTCAGGACCGGAACTCAGCTCTGGATCTAGAGGACCTGATATATATACACAGAATTCTCCACCCCAAAACAACAGAATATACATTCTTCTTATTGCCACATGACACTTACTCTAAAATTGATCATGTAATTATGTAAAAAGCTCCTCAGCAAATTCAAAAGCAAATTCAAAAGAATGGAGATCATAACAGTCTCCCAGATCACAGAGCAATCAAATTAGAACTCTAGATAAAGAAACTCATTCAAAACCACACAACTACGCGGAAATCGAACAACCTATTCCTGAATGACTCCTGGCAAACAATAAAATTAGGACAGAAATCAGGAAGTTCTAATGAGAATACATGGAGACAGGAGGGGAACAACACACGGGGGCCTGTTGGAGGAGCGCAGGGAGGGAGAACATCAGGATAAATAGCTAATGCATGAAGGGCTTAATACCTAGGTGAGGGGTTAATAAGTGTAGCAAACCACCATGGCACACGTTTACCTATATAACAAACCTGCACATCCTGCACATGTATCCTAGAACTTTAAATTAGTTTAAATTAAATTAAGAAATCAAGAAGATATTTGAAACTAATAAGAATAAAGAGACAACACACTAGGATCTCTGGGATGCAGCTAAAGCAGTGTTAAGAGGAAAATTTATAGCACTAAGATGTCTACATCAAAAAGCTAGAAAGATCTCAAGTCAACAACCTAACATCACAAGAACTAGAGAACCAAGAGCAAACAAATCTCAAAGCTAGCAGAAGACAAGAAATAACCAAGATCAGACAGGAACTGAAGGAAATAGAGATGTGAAAAAACCTTCAGAAAATCAACAAATCCAGGAGCTTGTTTTTTTGGCAAAAATTAATAAAAGAGCTAGACTGCTAGCTAGACTAATAAAGAAGAAAAGAGAGAAGAATCAAACAGATGCAATCAGAAATGATAAGAGGAATATCACCAGTGACCCCACAGAAATGCATATTTAAATATATTTTTGGCCAGGCATGGTGGCTTATGCCTATAATCCCAGCATCCTGGGAGGCCAAAACAGGAGGATCACTTCAGACCAGGGGTTCCAGACTGGCCCAGGAAACATAGTGAGACCCTGGCTGTACGAAAAATAAAATAAAAATTTGGCAATCATGGTTGTGCACACCTGTAGTCCTAGATAGTCGGGAAGCAGAGGCAGGAGGATCACTTGAACCTACAAGTTTGAGTTACAGTGACCTGTGATTGCACCACTGCACTTCAGCCTGGGCAACAAGAGTGAGAACCTGTCTCAAAATAAATAAAAATAAATAAATACATTTTTACTGTATCATTCTCATTGATTAAAGGCTTCCTAGAGCAGAAGTTCTAGTTTAAAAGTAATTTTTCTAGAATTTTGAAGCATTGCTCCATTTTGTTCCAACTTCCAGTGTTACTCTTGAGAAATCATGCCACTCTGATTCTCATTTCTTTGTTATGTGATGTGATCATTCTCTCTGTAAAATCTTAGTTTCCTCTCTTTATCTCTAATGTTCTGAAGTGTCATAATAATGTGCCTTTGTGTAGATCATTTTCCATGTCTTACACATGGCATTGAGAGGATCTTTTCAATCATGACACTGCTTTGTTATTTCTGTGAAAATCCTCTCCCCTACTGTTTTATACTAGGATATCTGACCTCCTGGACATTTTCTTCATTCTATTTCCAACTCTTCTATTGAATTTTTAAATTTCAGCTATCATTTTTTAAGTTCCAAGAGCCCCTTCTTTTTTCTCTAATTATTACTGATGTGGTTTGGCTGCGCCCCCACCCAAATCTCATCTTGAATTGTAGTTCCTATAATCCCCACATGTTGTGGGAGGGACCCCGTGGGAGGTAGTTGAATCATGTGAGTGGTTACCTCCACGCTGTTCTCATGATAGTGAGTTCTTGCAAGTTCTTGCAAGATGGTTTTATAAGGGGCTTTTCCCCCACTTCACTCTGCAATTCTCCTTGCTGCGGCCATACGAAGAAGGATGTGTTTGCTTTCCCTTCTGCTATGATTGTAAGATTCCCGAGGCCTTCCAACGGTGGAACTGTGAGTCAGTTAAACCTCTTTCCTTTATGAATTACCCAGTCTTGGGTATTTATTCATAGCAGCATGAGAATGAACTAATACAGTTACTAACTATAATTAATAATTATCTTTAATTCTAGTATAACAAGCTTTTAAGTGAGGTTTTTAATAAATTTGGAGTTGTGTCTGAGGCTGAAAGTCTAGAATGCCATCTATGCTCATATTCCAAAAGAAGATGTTAGACATTCATGAAGGACTAACATACCATGCATTTACAGTAACATAAGTCTTGTGCCCATAGCCCACCTCCCAACTTTAGTCCATGTGTGAAGAAAGAAAAATCCATAAAAAAGCTAGTGACTCTTTAGAGTGAGTTAGAATTTTTTTTTTTTTTGAAGAGCATCATATATGGGCACATGAACATTTAAAGTAGAAGTTTCTCTCCACCTCTTGGGTCAAGCATGGGGAGGCTTCATGGTGCACACTCCAGACGCTGAGTTACTTGCCAGGAGTGGAGATGAACATCTCAGTCCCCAGTCAGCTGCTGCTGATCTGCAGAAATGTGTAGACTTGTTCTGTGCTTCTACTTGAGCGGAGAGTGGGGAAAGAGTATTCTTGGGAGAACTAGACCCATGTCCTCTGGATTTAGGGGGTTAGGTGGGTGGTGGGGCAGAAGGATTAGTGACTTCCACTCACCTAAGGCTGCCTGGAGATGCTTGTGTAGAAAAAAGAAGGGACTGCGATGGGAATGGTCTAAACTTTCGTCATTGAATTAGACAGAGATTCATGAGTTTTTCCAAGAACTAAATGAGAAATCAGGAAAGTAATAGTGAGCTTGAGTTTCCACCCAAGAGTTCTGGCTCAACAGAATGAGCTTGCATCAAGAGTACTTGGGAAGAGAATTAGAGGAAATCATGAAAGGTCAGCTGCATGGGGTTTCACCAAGTAAAATGTGGGGAGAACAGTGTGAAGTCAAAAGTCCCACGGGAGAGTGGGCAAAACAAAACAAAACAAAACAAAACAAAACTATGCAAAAGCACCCCCAGCTGAAAAGGTCAGCGTTGGGGCACCTGCCACACCGAGGTACCAATGTCAGGTACAACCGCCCAATAATATAGGACTGTCTTTTCCTCTTCTAACCCCTGCTCCCCTTGGGCATAATACTAAGGGGGACAGAGTAGCATCAGCTGGTGAAGAGAGAAAGAAGGGTTTTGATGGAGACAAAAAGAATAGACCGTGAACCCCTACTTCCATCTGGCAGAATTCAGAATCAGACCCAAGCTAGAAAGTGGGAGATGATGTAGATTAAAGATGGAAGATTAGGGTGTACTTTTCAATACCCCAAAATGAGACTGTTCTAATCTCCAAAAGTGCCCAGAAAAGCCTTAGACTTTGCACAAGATATAATCCTGGTGTGGGAGAAAGGAAATCTGACAGAGAATATTTAAAGATGACCAGGTTGTTTCCTGCCTGTTATTTGTCAAGTACAATTCATTTGAGAAAGTGGTTATAATAGCATTTTTGTTTCCTTTTCCATTCTCTGTGTCCTTGTAGAATCACACTTTTGCCATCATTTCAGTGGGATTTCAGGTGAGAGAAAAGATGGACACATGTGCTCAGTCCCTTTTTAAACTACAAGTCAATGTAACTGCCTTATTTATTTATTTATTTTATTATTATTACTATTATTTTGGACCAAAAGCTCCTTTTCCAGGAAAGACTAAGTTGACCTACTGATATTTGAGTGAGTAATCAATAGATAACAGGATAGTCCAAATTTCCACTTCAAATATTGGGCATATTCCACTTACGTAAGTTCATTTAAGAGAAAAGTTTTAGCCAAGCATGGTAGTGCACACCTATGATCCCAGCTGCTCGGGAGCCTGGGAGATCGAGGCTGCAGTGAGCCATGATTGAGCCACTGCATTCCCACGTGACTGACAGAGTGAAATCCTATCTCAGTATAAAAAAAGAAAGTAAAGAAAAAAGAAAACAAAAAAGAAAAACTATAACTGTGGTCCATTATTTTGTAGCTAACCATCTGAATTTCTCAGAAAGAATAATCATTGACTGTCACATCTGCCACCTAGTGGCCACTCTGATGCACACATTATGCTAATACTTAGCCTACACCTTTTCAGCCTTCACCCCTGCATCCATCGTTCATTCATTCACCCATCCATCTATCCATCCATTCATCCACCCATCCACCCATTATCCCTTCATCCATCCATCCACCCATCATTCATATTCATTTAACCATCCATCCGTCTGTCTACACATACGTGCATGGTGCACTTATTTGGGTCAGGCTCTAGGCATACAAATAAGCAGAATACATGAGCCCTTGACCTTCCTCGAGGAAGTGACAATCTAATGATGGAGAAAAACATGTATTTTTCTTTCTTTGAGGGAGGATTCTAAAAGCTAAGTCTCCAATGTCCAAGTCTGTGTTTCAAGATTTTTTAAAAAATCTCAACTGGCTTCTTCCCTGTAATTTAATGAAATACTTAAGCCTTTGCTGTATTAAAGGGGAAAAAATCCAAAAAACAAACAAACTTTTCATAAATCATGCTACCTCTAACCATTTTCTTATTTCTTTCCTTTCATTCATAGCCAAGTTACAGGACACACATGGCCTTTTGGTCTACAGCGACTGACAAGTCATTGGCAAAAAATTGCCAGTTTTTAAGGTAACTGGTGGCAGTACGTGGTTTTTACTGAAGGGCCTCTTTATTTCTTCTCTTCATGCAGGCCAAGATGTCAGGGTCAAAGCCATCGCAGCTTCAAGAGACCCAAGATCCAATGCAAAAATGGGATCCTAATTTCTAAAGTTCCAAGTACTCTGCCTTCCAGCTATACCTTCCTTTTTATGTATAGGAATTATGGCTCTGGAAGCTGCAAATTTTACAACAGTGGCAAAATAATACTAAAAAAATTTCAGAATTATAGTGGCTATTGCATAGAATGTTCCCGATGAACAACACCACACTTTTTTAAAAATTTAATGATTTATTTATTTACTTATTTATTTTTATCTTTTTTTTTTTGATACAAAGTCTTGCTATGTTGCTCAGGTTGATTTCAAACTCCTGGGCTGAAGCCATCCTCCCACCGTGGCCTCTTGAGTAGCTGGGACTACAGGCAAAAGCCACTGCACCTGGCTCAACATTGTGTTAGCAGCAGTGACGCTGTTTGTACAGATTCACTGTCTGCAGCAACTCATTCTTGCCTCCTTAAAAGAAAGAATTCATCTGAGAAGCATAACACACAGCGTGAAAGTATATTTTAAAAGTTGTAGAGCAGAAATGAAAGGAAGTAAAGTATATTTGGAAAAGGGCCAAGCAAGGAACTTGGGAGTTTCAAGTGCCTCTCCTTGACTTGGGGTTTGTATGTTGGTATGATTCCAGGGTTTGTGTTTCTTCTCCCCTGATTCTTCCCTTGGGGTGGGCTGCCTACATGCACAGTGGCCTGCCAGGACTTGGGAGGGGCCACATGTACAGTGTGTTTACTGAAATTGTGCACATGCTCATTTGAGGCCTTTTTCTCTTACCCGTCACGTATTCCCAGAAGAAGGTCATATACCAGTTAAACTGCCTTCTTGCCTCTTAGTGTGCATGCCTGGGCCCACTAGCCCAAGTCCTGAGATCTTATTGGGAAGCTGCTGCTCATCAGCTTCAGGTGTTTTCTGTCTATTGGGAGCGGGCCTTTCCCTGGCACCAGCTGTGACCGATTACAACGTTAGCTAGACAGTTTAACAACTGCCTGACCATCACTTGATAGTCACCTGACATTCCTGGTGGAGGGAGGCCTCTTCTGCGCTGCTCATATCTGCCTAACTACCTACTCTAACAATTACACTTTAAGATTGATCCGTTCCCTTCCATGGGCAATGATTGCTTTTCTGATCATCTCATTTCTTGTCCTGAGAACTTGGCTTGACTTTCCATCTGTCAGGGGTACATGGGTTGTTGGGTCTGTGTATATAGGTGGCCAATCAAAAGGCTAGGAGCCTCAAGAATATGGCTAGACAGAAATGGAGCTGCACCCCATTTGCAGCTAGCAAAATATGGCCAGACAGAGATGTGGGTTGCACCTTATTTGCAGCTAGACTGATTGTGATACAGGAGAGAGAAAGAAATTATTTAGGCAGATAGTGACGACAAAGAGTCCTTGGCAGAACTTCCCTTCTAACAAAAAAGCATAACTAGAAATCATGTCTTTTCTAACAAAGAGCAGCCTGAGAAATAGGGGTGCAACACATAAAAAAGGAAGCTGGAAGCTTGCACAAGGGAACGCCAGCAACTGCACCAACAAAAAGGGCTACCTGGGAGACAGGCGTGTCCGCCGTGGAAGCTCCATCTTCCCTTTGTTGTTAGCACATGTACAGTAAGAAAGAAATGGGCAACATGAAGAAGCTCAGGCAGAGAACCCACCTGCATACTAAAAGAGTGGGGTGGGGGCTGCCAGAGATTCGCACCCTATGCAGATGGCACACCTGGTCCTAACTGATTGTTTGTGTCCTCTGTAGATCAGACATCGCCTCCCTCTTAACTCATCTATAAAAACCACTGCATTTCACCACAAATCGGCAACCCGTTTTTCTGGGACACCGCTCTGTAGCAGAGAGCTATTCTCTTTATCTTGCCTGTTAAATCTCCACTCTTTTTTTTTTTTTTTTTTTTTTTTTTGAGACATAGTCTTGCCCTGTGGCCTGGGCTGGAGTACAGTGGCACGACCTCAGCCCACTGCAACCCTCCACCTCCCTGGTTCAAGCGATTCTCCTGCCTCAGCCTCCCGAGTAGCTGGGACTACAGGCGCCTGCCACCTCGCCCGGCTAGTTTTTTGTATTTTTTTAGTAGAGACGGGGTTTCACCGTGTTAGCCAGGATGGTCTCGATCTCCTGACTTCGTGATCCGCCCGTCTCGGCCTCCCAAAGTGCTGGGATTACAGGCTTGAGCCACCGCGCCCGGCCAAATCTCCACTCTTAACCTTACTCTGTGTGTGTCTGCATCCTTGCTCTCCATGGCCACGAGGCAACGAACCTCAGGTGTCACCCCAGACAATGATGCCACTTCAATTGTTGCAGCTCTCAAGGCATTATTTAAGTCTCTGGGATTTTTGTTGTTGTTGTTGCTTTGTTGTTGTTGTTGTTGTTGTTGTTTTTGGCTGTTTTTTGTGAGTGGCTCTGGAAGAGCTGATCTACAGGGCTCTCAAATTAGGTCTACCCAGGGATGCCTTCAATAAGTATAAGCCTCTAATAGTGCCTTCAATGGTGCAGAAGCTTCTAAAAGTATTTCAAAAAATTTTTATTGCATCTTTTGAACGGCTTTTTACAAAATGCCAAATAAAAAGTTTAAGTGATTGATAAGAAAATTAAATCTACTGACCTTTTTGTTTAGCCCTGTTCATTGAAGAACTCCATCCTAAAGTCAGTAATCTAATTAAGAAACAAGCTCAATTGAAAAGACTGCCCGTCGAACTAACTTAGTCCCCAAAATACAACTTTCTGTATTTAGCTAGCTATTTTGAAATTCCTTGTAAAAATAAATTTATATCTATAAACGAAATCTCCATTTCTAAGGGTGTCTTCCTCTCATTACCTAAATCACAATAGGAAAGACATTGGCTTAAAGCTTACGTAACAAATTTTACTCTTGTTTAAGGTAATATTCCCAGCCATCTTGTTTTAACTGAGTCTTTTACCTACACCCTTCTTTATCTCAGCAAATAGTGGCATTTAGACTTAAGTTCTATAAATTTTCCACCTTGTTTCACACAAATGTTATGACTTTGGAAACGCAAATTTAAGGCCACCTACCTAACAATTGTTTAGAGTAAGGAATAATTCAATCATAAGATTGATAGTCTAAAGTGGAGAGAGATTTTGAAAACTGGAAAATGCAGAATATTTATTTGTTTATTTATTTTTGAAACAGGCTCTCCCTCTGTTACCCAGGCTGGAGTACAGTGGCACAATCATAGCTCAAGCAATTCTCTCACTTCAGCCTCTGGAGTAGCTGGGACTACAGGAGCACACCACCATGCTCAACTAATTTTTTTTTTGTAGAGACTGGGCCTCGCTATGTTGCCCAGGCTGGCTTTGAACTCCTGGCCTCAAGTGATCCTCCCACCTGAGCCTCCAAAAGGGCTGAGATTATAGGTATGAAAAAATAAATAAATCTCAGGACCCCAAAATCACTGAGCCAAAGAGAAAAGTCAGGCTGGGAACTGCGAAGGGCAAACCTGCCTCCCATTCTATTCCTAAATAAGATGGCTACAAAGATTAAAAAAGCTACATGCCTTCCTCACAATTTGTCCACAAAATAATTCCTGATGGACAAAGGACAGGCAGAACTCAAAGTCATCCCTCTGCTCCCAGGAGACAAATGCACAGCTGATTGCTTCCTTTGATTCAGTGGAAGGCTAATCAGAAACCCAAAATAATGCAACCATTTGTTCTTTATCTACCTATGACCTGGAAGCCCCGTCCCGACTTTGAGTTGTCCCACCTTTCCAGGCCGAACCAATGTACATCTTATGTATGTTGATTGATGCCTCATGTCGCCCTAAAATGTATAAAACCAAGCTGTGCTCTGACCACCTTGGGCACATGTTGTTAGGACCTTCTGAGGCTGTATCATGGGTGCACCCTTAACCTTGGCAAAATAAACTTCCTAAATTGATTGAGACTTGTCTTAGATACTCTGGTTTACACAGGCATGAGTCACCATGCTTGGCTAGAAGAATCTTTAAAAAGCTGTAAGATCTGCTTCTCTCTGTATGTCTGTGTGTCTAAATGTATTACGTATATATGATATTTCTCTACCAAAATATCTGAAAAAAAGCTCTAATTTGCTTGAAGAAAACCTAAACACTTAGATCAAATATTTTAATGCCTTTTAGTTCATGTGGTTTGAGTAAATCTTTGGTAAATAGGACGAGTTTATTACTATTGTTGTTTTAATAAAAACAACTGTGTCTTGTGATCAGGAAAATACCCATGCATTTAACTTTAGAGTTCGTGCTTAGCATTTGCATCCTTTAAAAATGGGTTGCATGGAAATAACTTAAATGATGGCTAGACTTGTTTAATGGGCAATTCAAGAATTATTGTTAAGAATGACTAGACTAGGCTAATGTAGACAGGATAAAAGTTTATAAATAAGATTTTCATGGTTTCAAAAATCTTTGTAAGTAACTTAAAGTTGTGTTATAAATAAGTAATAGATTTTCATGAAATGTCTGAATCATTTCTAACTACGATAACATGCTGAAACATTAATTGTTACACATAAGCTTAAGTTTGTTTTTGGCTTCTTAAATTGTACAAAAAGACAAAATGCATTTAAGTCTGTTAGTAAATATGTTCTATTCCACATTAAAAAGTTGTACTTTAACCAGATACAATGAATGGCACATGCATGTAGTCCCAGCTACTTAGGAGGCTGAGGCAGGAGGATCACTTGAGACCAGGAATGTGAGCCCAGCTTGTGTAACAGAGACCCCATCGCTAAAAGAAAAAGAAAAAAAGAAAATTTGTACCTTCAGGAAGCACATATTTCTAGAAATTATGAAATGGTGCTAGTCTACAGAATTGTTTTGCAACTGCTAAGGATTAAAAACTATAATTAGTATATATAATTAAAACTACTAGAAATAAGGGGAACAATTCAATATGCTAAGTAGGAAAGTGAGAGTGTTTTGTTGAGAAAAATTATAAGGAAGGCATAAAGGCGTGCTTTTTTCTCTTTGGGAGAAAAGTAATTTTGTCTAATTTTGATATTATTTAAAGGTTGTTTCAAAATATGGATTTGGGAAGCAAAGAGAAGCAAGGAAAGAGGGAACCAGTAAGCAGGAGAAAGATATTTTGTGTTTTATCAAGATAATTTCCTGTGCTTCATACTGTCTTTATTAGGTCTCTGATTACTTAAGAAAATTGAGTTAAAGGGTTAAATTTTTTCCTACAAATATGCATTTTTTTCCCCCCATACAGGGTCTGGTTCTGTTGCCCGGGCTGGAGTATGGTGGCATGATCTCAGCTCACTGCAACTTCTGCCTCCTGGGCTCAAGCCATCCTCCCACCTCAGCCTTCCAAGTAGCTGGGTCTACAGGAGCATGCCGCTGTGCCTGGCTAATTTTTTGTCGTTGTTGTATTTTTCGTAGAGACAGGGCGTATTAGTCCATTTCCACGCTGCTGATAAAGACATACCCGAGACTGGGCAATTTACAGAAGAAAGAGGTTTATTGGACTTACAATTCCACGTGGCTGGGAAGGCCTCACAATCATGACTGAAGGTGAAAGGCATGTCTCGCATGGCAGGAGACACGAGGAGAGAGCTTGTGCAGGGAAAGTCCCCTTTTTAAAACCGTCGGATCTCATGAGACCTATTCACTATCACGAGAGCAGCACAGGAAAGACCTGCCGCATGATTCAATTACCTCCCGCCGCGTCCCTCTCATAAACACATGGGAATTCAAGATGAGATTTGGGTGAGGGTACAGCCGAACCATATTACGGGGTTTGCCACGTTGCCCGGGCTGATCTCGAGCTCCTAGACTTGAGCAATCATCCTGCCTAGGTCGCCCAAATTGCTGGGATTACAGGTGTGAGCCGCTTCCCCCAGCCTTGCAACTTCTTTCAATTAAAACTCTGGTTAAAGGAATAATTATTGTTTCATAGTGACTTGTGATCCTACTTTTGATCAAGTGTTTTGAAAGTTTATTTTTGGGGGGAGGGGGGAGGGATGGCACTGGGAGTTATGCCTGATGTAAATGACGGGTTGATGGATGCTGATGAGTTGATGGGTGCAGCACAGCAACATGGCACATGTATACATATGTAACAAATCTGCATGTTGTACACATGTACCCTAGAACTTAAAGTATAATAATAATAATAATAAAGAAAGTTTATTTTCGACAAACTTCCTAAAACCAAATTATAAAATTAAGTCTTTTTGACCTTGAGCCAGCTGTTGGACAGCTCAGAGGACCCCTGGAAATGCAAAAGAGAGATAGTAAACAGATTAAGCAGCTTATTTGATTCATTAAATTACATGAGAAACTTTGTCAAATAAGAAATGGAATTTAACCTTCTTCGAGTTACATTTTTATGTCTTCAAGGAGGTTCATAATAAGGATAGAAAGAACTCTAGCAAGTACAGGTTTCTGATAAATTTGAGTTTGTGGGGTTTTTTTTTTTTTGGTACCATTGGTGTGGGTAAGAATTTCTAGAACTCTAATGAAGAAACTGATGGGTTTGTGAAACTGCTAACCGAGATTAAACAGAACAAAAATGTATTACATGACACTGAATGAACTGACAAGAAGGAATAATGGGGCTTAATGGTGTTTTAAAACAGAAATATTTCTGATTCTTTTAATGTTTCATTATCCAGATTTAAGGGAACTTTTTTTTCTTTTAAACTAGCTATAACTTATAGCAATTTGCTAATGCATACTTTCGTAAACAAAAATTGAAACATTTGCTTTTGTTCCTTACCTGATCCCTCCAAAACTCAGGAAATAATTCATGGGTATTCTTATTTTTATTTATGATGATATGGTTATTTGCATAAATTCAACAAGAGTCTGTTCTCTTTAACATGATACAACTGAAAACGTTGACTGTATTATCAAGGCTTTGACTGGAATGTCATATTTGAAAACATGCATACAATGTCTGGCTTTAAGGGCAAAATCTGATGTCTGCATTGGTTTGACTTCCTGGCATCGAGAGGTTTTAAGAAGTCCAGTCTGAGGTTTCTTGTCAAAATTATCAGCAAAGCAAATTTAAAAGGAACCTATATGGTTATTCTTGCTGTACTCACACAGATAATTAGGCCAAGTTTGAGACTAAACTTATTTTACAAACAAATTGGTGTTACTGTGATTATTTTTAGTAGAAGTGGAGGTGACAATAGAGAGAGAAATTATGTTTCAGAAGAAAACCATAGTACACATGTTGTTAGATCGTAGCCCTGTTCATTGTTTTCAAGTTTTTATTATTTACTTAGGATTGGATCTTCAATTCCTCTAGTTTACTTCAATATCTGGCTACAACTCTCCAACCAAGAACAAAAACTGCTAAGCTGGACAATTTGACATAAGTTTCAGGGATAAAGTCTCGTGCCTGCTATGTCGATCACATGGAGAGCTCACCAGAATGCCCAATGCCACAACCCAAGGAGGGAATCATGGGAACCCTGGTTTACAGTCAGTGGGCCAGAAGCTGAGGTCAAAATCTGAGTTTGTAATTGGCATGGGAAATGGGGTCAGTTTCCTAGGACTGAGCCCTCACCTATCATGAGCTCTCAACCCAACTTTACCTGGCTGTCTCCAGGTAAGTAGGATCAGAATAGCAGGACACTTAGCTGGTGTTTGCTGCAGAGTTGCTTGGTTGGCATGTGGAGAAAACCCCCCACACATCTGGTGCCAGAAGTACTGTGTGATTGTGAGTAGAGAGTGGGGAAACATACTTAGGGTTTTCCCATCTGTACATCCATGCAAATATATGTGTGAATCTTAGTATAATTCTTTTCATCTTATTTGATTTCAAGATAATGAAAGTTGTATTCTTATTGCTATTTATTAATAGGAAGTCTGATTAATCCAGAAAACAGTATTTTTTGGTCTCTCTTCTAAAGTAGTTTTCATTTTCTCTCATCTAGTTTTCACATGAAAGCTTGATGGAACTATAATATGAAGGATAATGTTATGTAAATGCAGTCTATTTGGAAGTGAAATTCCTGAGTCAATTGTTTCCTTTCATTTCTAGACAGTGTAAGGGTAGTACTTGAGTTGGTGTTATTAACCCCCTCCCCAAAACATGAAAGGTAATAGGGATCCTATGTGGGCAGTCCTGCCACTGGAGACATTTGAAACTCAAATTCCATTTCTATACATCAAAGGCTAAATCACACTAGTGGTAAAACTAACCTGTTTACAAAACAAATTTTGATTTAAACAAACCAACAAAACTCCCTCTGATTGCTCTCATTGCACTTAGGTAAAATCCAGTCCCCTCCTGGTGGTCTCCAAGGTCCTGATTGGACCAGGCCATCCAGTGGCACTTAGCGTTCCTGCTCCAACCCCTCAGGTGCAAGCTCCTCCCTATTCATGGACCCCTCTCTGTTGGAAGCCCTTATCCCACTTCAGGTCTAACCCTCTTTCATCTCAAGTCTTACATGTTGTGTTCCTGGAGAAACTTTCATTAACTTCCCACTCAAAACTGTTCCTCCTCTTCCTCTTTTTCATCCCACTTTTCAACTCATTATTAAAGGCACTTATTTCAACATGCAACGTGTCATTTGTGCTGTGATGATTGGTTGACTGTGTATGTTCATCCCAGAGCTCTATTTTGTTTCTTTTCTGTATCCAGTGTTTTTCAGACAGAGGGTTGGGCGTGCTTACGGCATCTGGGGGAACAATTCTTCATGCAGTTTATTAGGTTAGGCATGATAATGATGCTTAACAAACAACCCCCAAACCTCATTGGTCATAGCAAGCACTGATGTCTCACTCATGGGCTCGGGGCTCAGCTGGGCTTGGGGCTCAGGTCTGCTCTGCTCTCTCACTGGTGTTTCCTGTTTGAGGGCCCAGGTGGATGGAGGTATGGTTGCCTGAGTATGCGTTCTGCTGGTGAATGACATGAGCATAGGAGAGTGAGGGAACACAGAATGGTTCTTAACACCTCACCCAGAACTGGCACAATCGCCTATCTGCTCACATTTCTCTGGTCAAAGAAATTTTTATGACCTAAAATCAATGCAGGAAGTTTGATGTCTTTAACAACTGGGTGCTAAAGGTCGGTAATACTTCTGCTGTGGTCTGAATGTTTGGGTTACCCCAAAATTTATATGTGGAATTCTTGACTTCCACAGGGTGATAGTATTAGAAGATGGGAGGTGATTAGGGCTCTACCATAATGAATGGGGTCGTGCTCTTATAAAAGAGGCCTTACAGAGGCTCCTCACCCTTCTACCATGTGAGGCGACAATGAGAAGCTGTATATCCATGAGAAATGGGACCTCACCAGACATTACGTTTGGCAGCGCCTTGACCTTGGACTTCCCAGCCTCCAGAAGTGAGGAAAATAAATTTTTGTAGTTTACAAGCCACTCTACAGTATTTTGTTATAGCAGCCTGAAGAGACTAAGACAATCTCCCGTGCTCTGTGAAAACTCCAAACTGCTCCTTGGTCCTGAATCTCTACCCTCACCCACACTGAGAGCCCTTCTCTGTGCCTGGCACACAAGAGGCATGGAATGATATTTGGTGAAAAATTAACTTTGCCAAATTGCCCTCCAAGAAATGTTGTAAAACCTTACTGACTAGGGAATGCTACTGGCATTTGTTTAATGTCCTTTAAACATAATTATTTTTTCCATGCAAAATGATACCATATTTTAACCTTTTAGAATAAGGCTGAGTTTTTTATTTCAGACAATTAGTGACAATTTCTTTTAGAAATTCTCTATTCAAGTCTTATGCTCATTTTTCTATTAAATTTTTCTTCCTCATTTGGAAGAATTCTTGTCATAGGTAAGAAATATTTTTCCAGTTTGCCTTTTAAATGTTGTAATAATTTTTTGGCAGGCAGACATTGTTAACATTTATATAGCCTCATTTCTCACTGTTTTTGTTCATGGCCTGCTGAAGCACACATTTTCACTACATCAAATGGACAGACCATAATGTACTTAACCAATCCCTTATTATGGGCTACTTACTAAGTTTATAGGTTTTTTTTCTTATCAGTAACATTGTGTTGAAGATCTTATATAAGCCCTAAAAGTAGAAGTATCATATCAAAGGATATTTTTTAAGTTCTTAATATATTTTGTCAAATTACTATTGAAATTTTACTTCCTAGACCCTATACCTCAGTTCCCCCAAACCCCAGGACTCACATCCCAGACATTCCTTCATCCCAAGACCCACATCCCAGATCCTCACACTCCAGGCCCTGCTGCTGAAATCCTTACTGGTCAGCCTTGTGCTGAAACAAGCAAGGAGAGGACTGACAGCAGGACTGAAAGGGTAATGGGAAACTGTCCAGAACACCTCAGATGCTCCTTCTGCCAGCAATGCTTTCCCCTGAGGTCATTCTATGACACTCTTCTGGGATTTAGGTCTCCTCTCAAATGGCACTGCAAAGCCTAATCCTGGCCCCTTCATCTAAAAGTGACTCTGACTCTAGCTATTCTTTACTGCATTATACTGTTTGTTGTGGTTGTTGTTGTTGTTGTTGTCGTTGTTGTTTGTTTGTTTAATTGTAGAGACAGGTTTTTGCCATGTTTCCCAGGCTGGTCTCGAACTCCTGGGCTCAAGCAATCTGCCTGCCTCAGCCTCCCAAATTGCTGGGATTACAAGTGTGAGCCACCACACCCAAACTACACTGGTTTTCCCCCCTTTAATAGCACCTATTTCTACCTGATGTTCTCTTATTAATTACATGTTTAATTTCTGTCCGTAATTATCTTGTTTGGTGTGTTGACTGCAGTATCTCCAGCACTAGGAACAGTTTCTGGCACAGAGAAACTCTTCTTAAATTGACTGCTCATTGGAATCACCTGTGAAGTTTTGACAGTCCCATTACCCACCCCCCACCACAGGAAAGAATTGTTTAGTTATTAACTTTACTGAAAAATGGAAAGATTATTTTTCTCCAGGAGATAGAGAATGTAGCAGATATTCTCAAGCATGTTTATTTACTACTGTGTAGTTGGGCCCTTGTTGAATCCTTTTTAATGTAGCTAATAGAGTGTGGTTGTACAAACTATGAAAGTTACTGAAAATCTTTGATAAAACTCTCATTTTGGGGGGAAAAATGTATTGGAAGAACTCATCCAAGTGTGTGTGTGCACACGCTGTGTTTTTCTAACCTTCAGTCCAGAAGTAGAAGGGGTTTAAATCTGCTTGCACTGCCTGTGCCTCCATTATTTTACTGTAGAAATGTGAAATGCTAAATATAGGATGGAGCATTATACAGTTGTACTGCCTAAGAATAGACCAGCATGCCATTAAGAATTTTTAGGAAGAACTCATTTAACCTAAGAGCTCTTTGTTTATGGATTTTGAATTTTGTATACCACTGTGATCTATAAAGCAACAAACCCATAGTGAAGTCACTGTTCACTCCTGTGTTGTATATGAAACAATATGTTCCAAGGCAAAAAATTCAATATTCATGCCTCTCCCTAACCCAATTAAATCAGAATTGCTAAGGGTGGAATCCAGGTGATTCCAATGTGCAGCCAAGTTTGAGAGCTACTGATGTAGAAGAAACTCAGCAATATTTGTTGGATGGATGGATGGATGGATGGATGGATGGTTGGATGGATAAGCAAAAGAACATGGGGAATGAGAAATTTGGGGCTTTGGTTCCAGCACTCCCTCTATTGTGCTGTGTGACCTAGCTGTGTCACTCTACTTTACTGAACACCCATTGTTGCACTACATGTAGAAGGAATGAGAGAAGCCTGGAGACAGAATAATTGAGGCTTTATAGAAGACTTCCTCCAGAACAAAGCTAAGCCTAACAGGAAGCTCTTTACTATGTGTATTAGGCCATTCTTACATTGCTATAAAGAAATACCTGAGACTGGGTAATTTATAAAGAAGAGGTTTAATTAACTCGCAGTTCTACAGACTTTACAGAAAGCATGGCACCAGCATCTGGTTGGCCTCTGGGGAGGCTTTAGGAAGCTTCAACAGTCATGGTGGAAGGTGAAAGGAGAGCAGGCACGTCACATGGTGAAAGCAGGAGCTAGAGAGAGAGGGTAAGGTGCCACACTTTTAAAACAGCCAGATCTCATGATGAGTGACTCAGTATCACAAAGACAGCACCAAGGGGTTGGTGCTAAACCATTCATGAGAAATCCACCCCAATGATCCAATCACCTTCCACCAGGCCCCACCTCCAACATTGGGGATTACATTTTGACATGAGATCTGGGTGGGGCAAATATCCAAACTATATCACTGTGGTACCTCTTTACCCAGGAACTGGAAGGTATTTGTGAGGCTCCAAAGAATCTTGCAATTCGAAGAACATCCCACGACTCCATACTCGGTGTACAGAAGAGAGACAGAATGACTGACTTCTAGTCCTCAGATATCACACTAGGGAGACACAAGCTGTGAGGGTACCTGGAGTGAAGGGAAAGCGAGAGAGATGGATTTATCTGAGAGATGCCTCACAAGCCTCCTTCTCTGCATTGGTTGTTAAAGGTCTTCAAGACTGTGAAGAGTTCCTACCCTCAAAGATGGGCTACTCAAACTTTCTTTTCTTTTTTCTTAAGAGACAGTGTCTTTCTATATTGCCCAGGCTGAAGTGCAGTGGCTATTCACGGTTGTGATCCCACTACTGATCAGCACAGAAGTTTTAACCTGCTCTGTTTCCGACCTGGGCCAGTTCACCACTCCTTAGGCAACCTGGTTCCCTGGAGGTCATTGTATTGATGCCAGACGTAGTGCAGATATCTGATTGGCATAGCTTACTAAAGCCCAGAACTCTTGAGCTCAAGCGATTTTCCTGCCTCAGCCTCCCAAGTTGCTGGGGCAACAAGCAGGTGCCACCTAGCCCTGTTCAAACTTTCTTGACTGATATCATGGCTGTTTTGCTGAGATCTTTTTTTTTTTTTTTTAAGCATGCCCCATATCCCTCAACTCTGTTACTGTCACCCTATACCTATTGTAACAACATAGGACAGTTTCTTTTCTTTC
Organism: Colobus angolensis palliatus; assembly: GCF_000951035.1. Lineage (NCBI taxonomy): Eukaryota > Metazoa > Chordata > Mammalia > Primates > Cercopithecidae > Colobus > Colobus angolensis. Next base: position 166,736 of record NW_012115155.1, on the reverse strand, counting down.
TTTTTTTTGAGACAGAGTTTCGCTCTTGTTGCCCAGGCTGGAGTGCAGTGGCACAATCTCAGCTCACTGCAACCTCTGCCTCCCAGGTTCACGTGATTCTCTTGCCTCAGCCTCCCGAGTAGCTGGGATTACAGGCATGTACCACCACGCCCGGCTAATTTTGTATTTTTAGTGGAGACAGCATTTCTCCATGTTGGTCAGGCTGGTCTCCAACTCCCAACCTCAGGTGATCTGTCCGCCTCGGCCTTTCAAAGTGCTGGGATTACAGGCATGAGCCACCACGCTTGGGAAGGACAGTTTTTTACTGAGGAAATTAGCTACTCGTCCTTATTTAAAACATTGCAGAAGTATTATAACAGGAAACTCAGGGTGTGGCCTGAGTCCTGTTATTCTCCAGGCCCTAGTCTCCAGGCTGCTATTATATACAGCTGTTTAGGCTTGCCTGCTATATGAGATCTTACTACCTGTTCCTAGGCATCAGTACCTGTCTGGTCACTCAACAGCGGCCACAAATGATTGTCACTCTCCATGCCCCAACAACCTATACCATTTCAGTGAAGGACAGTTTTGAAATTACAAAAACAACACATTTGGGAAGTTATGAGAGTAGAAATTGAGGTTTATTGGCTTTACAAAGCATAAGAGCAAGATATACCACACAGGAGGGTTCCCATCTCAATACCTTAACTTGCATATTCACATTATTCAAATGATTGGGGACCAGGGGTTGGGGATGGTGCACAGTTTTGAGTAATATTTGCTAGTTATATTTAAGAACAAAATGGCGTCCTTAGGGCACTTCCAACTACTTGTGAGCTCTGGCTCCAGACAAACTGCTGTCTATCAGGATAAACTCCACGAGGAGTACAAAAGGTGCAAAAATAAAATAAAATTAAAATAGAAAACATCACTGCATCTATATATACACACACACACATATATATACACATGTATATATACACACATACATATATATAATTTTCAGACAGCGTCTTGCTCTGTCACCCAGGCTGGAGTGCAGTGGTGTTATCATAGCTCATTGCAACCTCAACCTTCCTGGCTCAAGCAATTCTCCCACCTCAGCCTACCGGCTAGCTGGGACCAGTGGCACCGGGCTAATTTTCTTATTTTTTTGTAGAGACGGAGGTCTCACTATGTTGCCCAGGTTGGTCTCCAATTCCTGGGTTCAAGTGATCCTCCTGCCTCGACCGCCAAAGTGCTGGGATTACACGCATGTGTCACCGCGCCTGCCTACTCTTTTAAAGATGCTAGGGATGCAAAGAAGGGAGGAAAGCAAACACAAAACCTGTTCGATCTCAAGGAGCTAAGTGTCTGACACTTCCGATCCCACACACACACTCAGAGGGAAGGATCTCTTCTACAGCAAAAGTTTTCACGGAAGTCATCTCTGTCCTCATCGCTTGAAAGAAACAAAAAGCCAAGAAGCCGTTATGGAGCGGGTGTGGGGGCCTGTGACCTTTTGTCTAGTTGCCATCCTCCGGGACCGACAAGGGGTACACCAAATAAGGGACGCGGCGGCTAAAATGACGTGAACACAGGAGTCCGCGGTCTCTGAGATGTCATTCCTCCAGGAAGACCCAGAAACCGTGAATGGGGCGGGGTGGTGGGCAATATCTAAAGCGAGGTTTCCTGGGAACGCGATGCCACTGGCCAGGACGCTGGAGAGGGCAGCCGGCATGAAGAATTCCTCCTCAAGGGGTCCGTTCCTGGACTGTATATGGAGAAGTCTGTCCAAGCGTGAGTTTCTAAGGGCTAGAGCTGGGCGTGCATTCAGAATCCTCAAGTTCATCTGTACTTGGACTCTGACCCTGAAGAGGGAGTTTCCGAAGTCTGATTCACGGAGGAGACAGGATCCACTTGGGGTATCCGATGCCAGCGAGAAGGGAAGGGAGCCGAAATGCAAAATGTCCTCAAGATGCGGGAAGAGCACCTCTCAAGCAGCGCTTGGGAGAAAACTTCAGAGAATCGGCGCGAAGATCCAGCACAACCCCAGAAGCCGCAGCCCAGCCCACTGCTCCCCGGGCTGGTGTGGCGCAGGCGCAGTGGCGCCGCGCTC